>NC_143038.1:59764687-60071406 GCF_057628025.1 Oncorhynchus mykiss | reverse complement strand
CTGTCATTCTGCCCATGGACGAGGCAGTTAACCCACCGTTCCTAGGCCGTCATTGAAAATAAGAATGTGTTCTTAACGGACTTGCCTAGTTAAATAAAGATTAAATAAAGGTGTAAAAAAAAATGTTTAAATCGGTGTCCAAAAACACAGATTTCCGATTGTTATGAAAACTTGAAATTGTCCCTAATTAATCAGCCATTCCGATTAATCGGTCAACCTCTAATCTAAAGGACTCTGACCATGAGAAACAAGATTCTCTGGTCTGATGAAACCAACGATTGAAATATTTTGCCTGACTGGGGTGAAGGTTCACCTTCCAACAGGACAACGACCCTAAACACACAGCCAAGACAATGCAGGAGTGGCCTCGGGACAAGTCTCTAAACATCCTTGAGTGGCCCAGCCAGAGCCCGGACTTCAACCCGATCTATTATCTCTGGAGACCTGAAAATAGCTGTGCAGCAACACTCCCCATATAATCTGACAAAGCTTGATAGGATCTGCTGAGAAGAATGGGAGAAATACCCCAAATACAGGTGCCAAGCTTGTAGCGTCATACCCAAGACTTGAGGCTGTAATCGCTGCCAAAGGTGCTTCAACAAAGTACTGAGTAAAGGGTCTGGAATACTTACATAAATGTGATATTTTTTATAAACTTACAAAAATGTCTGAATCTGTTTTTGCTTTGTCATTATGGGGTATTGTGTGTAGATGAGGGGAAAAACAATGTAATCCATTTTAGAATAATGCTGTAATGTAACATGTGGAAAAGGGTCTGAATACTTTCCGAATGCAATGTACGTGCCATGCACACCTTGCCATGCACACCTTGCCATGCACACCAGTCTGTGTGTCAAGAACTGCAACCCTGCTGGATTTTTCATGCTCAACAGTTTCCCGTGTGTATCAAGAATGGTCCACCACACAAACGACATCCAGCCAAATTGACACAACTGTGGGAAGCATTGGGGCCAACACGGGCTAGCATCCCTGTGGAATGCTTGACACCCTGTAGAGTTCCTGCCCCGACAAATTGAGGCTGTTCTGAGAGCAAAAGGGGGTGCAACTCTGTATTAGGAAGGTGTTCTAATATAGGTGTTAAAATAGTTATACACTGTGTATAACCTAACAATTCTCATACATCTTCTGTTTGGTCTTAAACTGACTGCAGTTTGAGGATTTCAAGAATCCATAAGTAACCGATCAGGTTGTCTGCATGACTGCATTATGGCCCTTTGAGCCAAAGCCTAGACATTAGTCTTCAGCTCTTAAGACCTCAGGCAAGGGACACATTGTACAACCTGTTCAAATACAAAATGTGACCGAGGAATAGTCTTGAACTGAGCATTTATTGGCTAAATGGCCATAAATTCACATTGTTTTCAACACATGTATTTAAAAAAATTCTGCAGAGGTGTTGAGGTTGTGACATAGGTCATCTGATACCAGTCGGGTTAACATGCAGCTTTTAAAGCAGCTCAGTGGACTAAACGATATGCTTCACGGGTAAGAAAGCATGACCACACAAAAATGTGAACATTTATTGCTTTATCTGAATACTGCATTGAAAGCAAAATCATTCAGAGTATACACAGAAATTATACAATTATATGGTTTCACAAAGGAAGTGAACACATACTGTATTACAATCTACAAAAGTCTACTTTACAGAAATTTAAAATTCTAAATATCAAAAGTACAGCTATAGAAAGAAACCAGTAACTGCTCTGGATATCTGTCAGTCAAACAACTTGGTGACATCACAATCCAAATTGGAAGTCATCTTGTACTTACAGCTGGTTTTGGAAACTAAACTGGCTGCCACAAAATAACATTTTACAAAATAAGTAGTTGAGTTGAAATGTTTATATAAATTATGGTGCCCCCAAAATGATATAATCTTATATCTGAAGGTAAAAGTAGCATGTTACATTACTCTTCGAGTTGGATCGGTAGTGCCTCATAGCAAAGACAACAGACGCATTTTAAAAAGGAGAATATGGTCTCACATGGAAAATCTAATACAATACTCCATCTCACGAGGAAAATAGATTTTTTTAAATAACATAGAAAGATACTTTTTCCTCAACAGCCAAGATGGCGGCACATGAGTAAAAACAGTGGTATGGGCTGGATGCTGAGGCTCGAGCTTCAGTCAAACAGAAATGCTAGCTAGCTCATCTCTGGAGTAAGTAACTAACGGCATAAATAATGAAGAGGTTAGTTAGCAGGGTTAGCTCGGTCCTGACTCTGGTGGTTTGGCAGGGGTGATAATCCACAGAGAAAAACAACTGGCTACAGGAACAAAACTGGGCCTGCTTTACCTGTCAAATACTCAATCTGATGAGAAAACAATACCCAGGTGAACACACCGTCCAATCAGCACAGCTTGAACAAACATCATATGCAACCCAAAAGACTGACCAAGGCTGAAACAAAGACCTCTGGAGACCACAAGCCTTAAAAAGAAACTCTTAAATAGAGTGTAGGGGAAGAAAATAATCCAGTTAAAAAATCTTCAATTGAAAATTAAAATGTGGATGTCCACATCAATGACAGGTGGTCATTTTGAGGAGTAGCCAAAATGTAGACAAGGCGTAAAGTATCTAGGGGACCAGGATGGAGTAGCCCCTTCACCGGTGACACTCAAGCTAGACTTGAGGACAGATGTTCTTAATGGTCAATAGATCGATCCTGAGGAGCTGTTAGTCCTGCTCCATGGGCTCTTCACTGGTCCCAGTGTCCTGGCTGCCACTCTCCATGGCACCCTCTGCAGCTGGCTCAGGAGTACTGCTGGAGGGAGCAGGGGCTGCCTCTTCCCTGGATTCATTCTCCGCACTGTTACAGCTGCTGGCGCTACTGCTGCTGACTGGGTCACTGCCCTCATCGCTGTCCCGGGCCTCAGGGTTCTTCAGGACGCCAGCAGTGGCCTGCTGTTCTGACTGGTCCATGTCATTACCTTCCTCTTGGGAGTCACAAGGTACCTCCCCCTCTGCCTGCTTATCCGCCCCGGGCCCTGCTGATGGCTCCGACTGTGTGCTCGATGGCTCTGTGGGACAGGCAAGGAAACAAAAACAGAGTAAGCTATGTTAACTGGGTTCTCATAGATCTGGCACACAGATAAGCTGAACTTGCAATGAACACCTCAGAATTCAGGCAACTCCTGGTTCTGCTCATACACTTACTAATATCCACAAAGGATTTCACCAGCAATGTATACCGGCATGATGGAAAAAGGTGAACATTTAGTCCTACCTTGGTCTTCACAAGTCCCAGCAGTACTGGCAGCCTCACTGTCCTCCTCCTCCTTCTCCTGGACCATGGACTCTGTCTCTTCCGACAAGCTGTCAGCATGGCAGGAGCTGAGGGTGTCCACCTTCTGCTCCTCCTCTTTATCTTTGTTGAACTTGAGCCTCTTCACCTCGTGCTGCTCTGCCTCCATAACCTCCTGATCGTCATAGTGCTTGTTCTTCACAGAGCTCCCTAGCGTATCCGATGCTGACACCTCACTGAGAAAGAAGATTCAACACGCATTAAATTCATAAAAGAACGGTAGGAAGTGAGTATCACATGGTCTTTTGGGTAGCAACTGAAGTACCTGGAATGTGTGTCATGTCCCTGCTCTGTGGTAGGATCTTTGTTTTCTGTACTGTCCGGTAGACCGTTTGTCGCTAGTGAGCTGACTAGAGAGAGTTTTGGTCTGTTCAGCGGCCTGGGGGTCCCTGGGCCATTAACTTTCCTGCAAGAAAATAATAAGAGACTAAGAAAAGTGAGGTTTACTTTCTGCATTTACCTTTAGGCAATTATCACTGATGTGAAACTAGGATGGGAGAATGAGAACCTGTCCTATGCGCTTTACCTCTCTGTAAAAGCAGATGAGTTTCCAGGCAACATAACACCATTAATTCTATTCACACCACTGCATCCGTTTTTCCTTCATGACAGAGAGAAACATCACAATGACAATTCCGAACATCATATAAACTTAATAAAACACACCTCTGTAAAAATGTTTCATTGCTATAATGTATAACAATAAGGAAAAGACAACCCTTACTCTGAGGTAGGATGCACACAGCTGACCACCATCACATTCTGGGAGAAGAAAAACCCTATTACAAACACTGCAATATATAAATACTATTTTATTGAGATATATATATATACACACACACAGCCAGTCAAAAGTTTGGACACACCTACTCATTCAAGGGTTTTTCTTTATTTTTACTATATTGTAGAATAATAGTGAATGCATCAAAACTATGAAATAACACATGGAATCATGTAGTAACCAAAAGTGTTTTTATATTTCAGATCCTTGATGGTTTTTGCGACTGCACTTGAACTTTCAAAGTTCTTGACATGTTCTGCATTGACTGACCTTCATGTCTTAAAGTAATGATGGACTGTCATAATATGGACTTGGTCTTAACAAATAGGTCTATCTTCTGTATACCACCCCTACCTTGTCACAACACAACTGACTGGCTCAAACGCATTAAGAAGGAAAGAAATTCCACAAATTAACTTTAACAAGGCACGCCTGTTAATTGAAATGCATTTCAGGTGACTCTACCTCATGAAGCTGGTTGAGAGAATGCCAAGAGTGTGCAAAGCTGTCAAGGCAAAGGGTGGCTACTTTGAAGAATCTAAAATATATTTGAATTTGTTTAACACTTTTTTGGTTACTACATGATTATTATTGTGTTATTTCATAGTTTATGATGTCACTATTATATTACAATGTAGGAAATAGTCAAAATAAATAAAAACCCTTGAATGTGTAACTTTTGACTGGTACTGTTAATGATAGATATATGTGTGTATATCTCCCTCTCATTCATATATATATATATATATATATATATATATATATATATATATATATATATATATATATATATATATATATATATATATATATATATATATATATATATATACACACACACATACATGAGATATAAAATATATATATATAAATAAAAAAATATATACACACACACTATAAAAATCCTATCTAATGTGGCACTGAACTCACCTTCTCAACACCTCTGAGGAATTTCTCTGTTCCTGTGTAATTCCTCTTGGGTTCTGTAAGCAGCTCACACAAACGCTGGATCGTAAATGGAATTCTGAGGGAATGATGGTAAGGAGTTGATTAAAACAAACCCGATTTTGCTGCGAAGAGAGAATAATTAGATAATTTATTCTGGTATTGCCCCCATGTAGCTTGTTTCTGGTCACAGGTTCAAGAGTGGCTGAAAAAGCAACATTGATTTAAAATGAACACTACAAACAGCAGTGTTGGGTGATTTGGAAAGCCATAGTCAATCAACAATATAATAATACTCGTAGGAAAGGATTTCATCTTTATCTCTGTGGATACTATGCAATTAGAAATGTTTCAAATTCATGTAAGACATCACAGCACAGTTGAAAATTATATGGCACATGGAAATCAAAAGAGGGTGATGGGTGAGATGGGCTGTGAGTAGCTCAGGGGTGATAAGAGAGCTCATGATCGGTAATGGTCATTACTGGAAAACCCTACATATAATGTATAGCGGAGATGTCAGTACTATTTATTCAATTAAATGTCATGTGTATAAAAAATATATATATTTATATGAATGCTGTGTATAAAAGTACCATGTATGTAAAATAAAAAAAAAAGCTGTAAAAACTAAAGTGAAAAACAGACTAGCTGAAGAAAAGAGGCCTAGCTAAAGAAAAAAAAAGTGATAATATTAGATAGTGCCTTCAGAAAGTATTCATACCACTTGACTTATTCCACATTTTGTTGTGTTATTGCCTGAATTCAAAATGGATCTCACCCATCTACACAGAATACCCCATAACGACAGTGAAAACATGTTTTTAGAAATGTTTGCTAAATGATTGAAAATGAAAAATAAATATCTAATTTACACAAGTATTCACACCACGGAGTCAATACATGTAAGTCTAAGAGTTTTACACACCTGTATGGTACAATATTTTCACATTCATTTAAATATGTGTCAAGCTCTGGAAAGTCTTGCTTTAGATTTAAGCCAAAACTAACTACACCACTCAGGAACAGTCAATGTTATCTTGGTAAGCAACTCCAGTGTATATTTGTCCTTGTGTTTTAAGTTATAATCCTGCTGAAAGGTGAATTGGTCTCCCTGTGTTTGTTAGAAAGCAGACTGAACCAGGTTTCTCTAGGATTTTGGCTGTGCTTAACTCTATTCAGTTTCTTTTTATCCTAAAATACTCCTGGTCCTTGTCGAAGACAAGCATACCCAAAACATGATGCAGCCACCACCATGCTTGAAAATATGAAGAGTGGTACTCAGTGATGTGTTGTATTTTCCCCAAACATACTGCTATGTATTCAGGACTTAAAGTTAATTTCTTTGTAACATTTTTTGCAGTTGAACTTTAATGCTTTGTTGCAAAAAGGATGCACGTTTTGGAATATTTGTATTCTGTAACGGCTCCTTTTCAATGTCATTTAGGTTAGTATTGTGGAGTTACTACAACGTTGTTGATTCATCCTCGGTTCTCTCCTGTCACAGGCATTAAACTCTAACTGTTCACCATTGGCCTCATTGTGAAATCCCTGAGCGATTTCCTTCCTCTACAGCAACTGAGTTAGGAAGGATTTTTATACACCATCCAAAGTGTAAGTAATAACTTCACCATGCTCAAAGGCTATTCAATGTCTGCTTATTTATTTACACCCCCCCCCAATAGGTGCCATTCTTTGCGAGGCATTGGAAAACCTCTCTGGTCTTTGTGGTTGAATCAGTGTTTGGAATTCACTGCTCGACTGAGGGGCCTTAGAGATAATTGTATGTGTGGGGTACAGAGATGAGGTAGTCATTAAAAAAATCATGTTAACCACTATTATTGCACACAGATTGAGTCCATGCAACTTATGTTACTTATTAAACACATTTTTACTCCTGAACTTAAAGGGGTTGAATACTTAGACTCAAGACATTTCAGCTGTTCATTTTCAATAAAATGGTTTAGAAAAACAATTCCACTTAGACATTATGGGGTAGTGTGTGTAGGCCAATGACAATATCTCAATTTAATCCATTTTCAGGCTGTAGCAACAAAATGTGGAAAAAGTCCAGAAAATATTGCCAAACTTCAATGAGACTTTTAATTACATAAATATAGGCTAAGTGGCCAGTCATGTTTGACAAATAAATTGAAGGATAATTAACATTAACGTCTAAAGGCTTGATTCTGTCGACATACTTGAAGCACGGTTCGTTCAGATCAAATGGTCACAAGACCAGAGTGAAGGACAGTGCTTGTTGCGCATCGCTCATCACCCACCTTAAATCTGAGCGGAGGTGGTGAGCATTTAGAAACTATTTAAACAAACTTAACTGCTTATAACCTGGATATTTTAGGTAATTTTATGAAGCATGCTTTACCTTGTTTCAAAGTAGCCTAGCCAAAAAAGCTACCATAGAAATGCTGAGGCAATTATTTTACAAATACTTAATATGCAATTGAAACCAGGAATTTTCTCATGTTCTACTGGTTTTCAAATAAACTTAATTTTATTGTCCAGCAGCCAAAGGCATAATCCTAGTCAAATTAGTAACCTATGCTAGTTGATGCATCTTTAGATTTCCCCTCTTAATTTCTAATTAGGGATGCACAGATTACATTTTTGACCAATATCCAATATTTTCCTTGCCAAAAAAAAACGATATTTAACATATTTGTGGACTAGTACAGTTAAATAGTTGAAACACACAAAGTTATTTTGTTGGCATTTACGTATGTCCCCATTACCAGTAAAACTGCACTGTTGGTAAAGGGCTTGTAAGTAAGCATTTCACGATCAGGTTGTATTCGGCGCATGTGACAAATAAAGTTTGATTTGATTTGACATAATCACAAACCTTTTTTCACTCACTTGCTGTTTCATTGTTAATTTTTTCAGTCTCAACCAGGATTTCATCATACATGTCAAGCAGTGAAGTTTCAGCTCTGTGGCCTCTTCTGCGATGCGCACTGTCACCGTTTCCATCTTGTCCAGCTGTGGCTAACATTTCACATAAACCCTGTTTCTTGTCTGCATCAAAGTAGCGGTCCTTGTACCTAGCATCGTGGCAACACAGTAAAGAGGCTCAGAGAGAATGCCACCGAATCGCTTGTTCACAGCCTTGAGTACTTTTGCAAGTTTTAAACCCACGGTCTGTCGGCAGTTTTGTTGAGCAGGTGTTCTATGCCATGACAGAGGGTAAAATGTCTGCAGCAGACGCAGTTGATGAGCTTATTTCTCAAGTCAGTTGTGGAGCTAGGAGTGTGTTCATGTTCTCAAATAACATTGAAATGGCAGCAGCGGTATGAGAACCGGCACATTCTTGAGCATGCAATAGGGCTGTCGACCAACTGTGCTGTCAGACTCAGCATGCTCATGGGCCGGACATTGCGGGTACAAATGTCAGTCGTGAAGCTAATAGCAGTGACGCACATTGCAAGTAGCTCATGGATGTGCGTTTCAACAACACTGTAACTCCGGTAGGGCAACATCTGAAAAATAGCACCTACCTGGTGGTGTGTACCGGGGCTCAAGGTGCTCGACCAGTCGGTGAAAGCTAACATCATCCACAACAGAGAACGGTTGATTGTCAAGGGCAATGAATTCCATTATCTTGGCGTTAATGGATTTTGCCTTTGAGTTGTCTCGCTGAAATGTTCTTACTCATTCAAATGACTGCTCGTCTTAAACTTGTTTAGTTGTTGGAAGTGTGCGCTTAGTATTTTTCTGATTTTATTCTGTGTAGCGCTGTATTTTTGTGGCATCATTACGTCATCTACCCACATTATATAGGCATGCACGTCAGCTTTGACATCGGTTTTGCACATCGGTGTTAAACTAGACCGACATCGGGCCGATGCTGATGTTGGCATTTTTAGCTAATATCGTCTGATTCCGATATGGTTTCTGATATATCGCACATCCCTATTTCTAATGGATACTTTCATCTCAGTCCACTTGCGCGTGCGGTGAGCTTTTGAGAGGTGTTTTCCTCTAATTGCATTTGCGCATAGCCTACAGCCATGTGTGCACTGTTGAGCTTATGATATGAATAAATAAATATTACAGTTTTAAGCTAAATAGTCTGATCTGTTGCATCAGCCTCATTTCCTTTTTACATGTTTAATGTGCAGTGTTTGAATGCATTTAGGATCTGTCGGCCAAGAACCGTCTCAGAGTCAGTTTTTAACCTGTTTAAAGCCCTGTAGGGAATTATTTATAAAGACATAAAAAAAGATTTGGTAGTAATTGTAATGTTGCAACATTTTATAGGGTACCAGGCTACCATCCTCCAGCAGAGAACTAAAGGAGAATTTTGAGACCGTCTTGATTGAATATTCAAAGAAGCCAATTGTGTGTGGTCACATTTTTTGTCTGATTCTCTATGGTAAAGATAGTAATGCATTTTATTTTGTAAATTGGTTCCTTGCATCGTACAATTATGTAAAAATTGTGTTACTGACGTGTTTTTTTTTGAGAAGTAAAAAAAAATTGAACAGTCCT
The DNA here is from genome assembly GCF_057628025.1 of Oncorhynchus mykiss. Classification (NCBI taxonomy): domain Eukaryota; kingdom Metazoa; phylum Chordata; class Actinopteri; order Salmoniformes; family Salmonidae; genus Oncorhynchus; species Oncorhynchus mykiss. The sequence goes on along the minus strand of NC_143038.1, from coordinate 60,061,841 downwards.
ACTAGGCTGAGGGACAAGTGGCTAAAAAAGTGAATGTCAAGCCCTGCTACAGTACATGTGACATCTAGAAATGCCTATCCAGTAGATGGCGCCATTGTATAACCACCACAAAATCAGCAATAGTGAACTCCAGATGGCATCACATGACTGTAGGAAAACAGTTGCCTAAAGGTTTTGCTGGTACCTACCCATTGTATCCATTCACAATCTTCAGTATCCTCTCCTTCATGTCCTCAAATGGAATGGACTCCACATTGGGATTGGCTACCCCCCTTTGATCGGGTGCTGAGGCTATGAAGTCATCCATCACCTTCTCCAGTTTGAAGAGGAAATAGCTTTTAAACTGGGACCACTGGACCCTGGAGAAAGAGTACACATTTCTTAAAAGGAATAATCCACATTCCTATGATTTAACTTGTTAAATAAAGCAAAATGTGAGAATATGATGCATACACATGTTTTTGCATTTCAAGATTATAATAACTTAGCTAGCAACATGTAAAATTTGTAATTTAGTTATACACCACATGCAGAAAAGACTTGGCATGGCCTTGGCATATTCCATAATTTGAACCAGTGGTGTTCAAGTTTTCCCACTGAACATGCCTCATCCTCTCATATGCATGAAATCTGTAGCTCCAAGCTTGTCAATAGGAACATTACTTACATGGTTTCTCCAGTCTTGGCAACATGACACAGAAACTGATCTAGCAGGGGAGCCACTTCTTGCGTCCCTTTCTTGTCAAAGTCTGCAGAGAACAGTGATATCAAATCAGTGAGCACAACAGATAAGGAAACTGAGTGATTCGCTTGCTTATTACTATCTAATGAATGGGGATTTGTGGCTACAACACTGTCAGTGTGTTTTAGCCATTCAACTAGCTAGCTAGCCAGCTTCAGACAAGCACCTGCCAAATGGGGATAATCAAGTTAATGACACCAACTGCGAATTTAATTGAGTGTTCGCATAAAAGGCTGCCCTTTACAGCTAGTTGTGGCAATTGAACAGCTACAAGTGAACACAACATTAGCTCACTAGCCACCTAACTAACACTAGCTAGGGTACCATTTACATAACAATTAGCTAGCTAGTTAGGCTTAACTTAATGCCAATGTATTATCTAGATAGCTAACGTAACTAGCCAGCTAACTACCGGTAGTTAATCAGTTCATTAGCTTAGCTAGCTGGGTGTCAAGCTAGCTAACGTTAGCTATGTGGCGATGGAGTTGTCAACACCATCATGGTTAACTAGCTAGCTACATTGTTGAATCCAGAAATACACATAGGAAACAATTACATAACGTAGCTCGCTTGATAGCTTTTCTGGAGGTTTGAGAATTGAACGCTACTAGCTAAGCAACGTTGCTTCTTCTTCCGAATTTTAGCATTAGCTAGCTGACTTGCTAACATTAGCTTATAGCTAGCTAGCTACATTCAACACCTGGCGATATAACTAGCTAACCACTGTGGAATCAAGTAAACAACACGTCTGCCTCTCAATCGAAGTATTACGCTATTCATAAGAACCAAAATAACCTTTGAGCGCCTCTTGGAGTGAGTTTATTTCCATCATGTTCTCTGTCAATCTCTTGAAACCAAGAGGCAGACTGATGGTGGCTACGTTCTCAACACAAAAAAAGTAGGGAAGAAGAAGCATTTTAATATGGCGCTCGTGAGGTCACTGCCTGTTGGCAGACAAGCGGATCAGATTCAGAAAGTACAGGGAGTACGCTGCTGTTCAACAAGTTGCACAATGGAACACTGGAGGGGAAAAGAACACTTGAGACTCAACGAGAGTAACAGACTACTGTACCATCCTCATCTGAAAAGTAGCCGGCCTTAATAGTTTTGAAAGCATGATCTATCTGTACATTGAACATTCATTATGGCTGGCCATCCAGATTGATACTGAACAAAAATATAAACGCAACATGAAACACTTTCAAAGATTTGACTGAGTTACAGTTCATATAAGGCAGGTATTCCCAAACTGTGGTTTACGCCAAATAAAAATGTGATTTACATTTTTCTTCACATTTTGAAACAGTACATGTATATTTTCCAACTGGCTATACATTTGGGTGTAGTTTTTCTCTCCTGAGTAGCCTCGTTTCACTGCCGATTATTTTTTTGTTTTTAACCATCTTTTGTTCAACGAAACACCACAATGGCAAATACAGGTAGCCTAGTCAAATAATTAACATCCATTCACATTAACCGTTACTCTCTCTCTCTCTCTCTCTCTCTCTCTCTCTCTCTCTCTCTCTCTCTCTCTCTCTCTCTCTTCACTCTTGCGCAGACATTTAGAAATTAAACATGACAATTAGAAAAATAAGCCAAGGGAGTTTGATCGAGAATACAGACGATTTTCGAGTAGTAAGACATGTATAAAAAGCAGCAGATGCCATTAATAAGAAGGGGCTAAAAGCTCTAAAATGGTGAGCTAACGAGTGGCTTGGACAGGCAAGCCCCATACTATCGTGGAGGACTAATTTCTTCCTAATGCGGCAGAAATGGCTGGGGCAACGCTGGGGGGAAAGGCCCAAATAACTATACAGACAATGCCTTCATCAAACAACACTGTTCCACGATGCATCAGTGACATGGCAGGATATGTTTTCTAACAAGTACCGCTTCGCATACAAAAAGTTGGTGAATTATATATGTTACAGCTGGATGAGTCAGATGTGGCGAGCCTGGCACAGCTCCTGGTATTTGTCCGTTACGTTTATGAGGGGGCAATTAAAGAAGACATCCTCTTCTGCAAATCACTGGAAACCAGGCCAACATGAGAGGATATTTTTTAAGTACTGGACAGCTTTGACATCAAATGGACTTTGGTTGTCAAGATATGTTGGTATCTGTACTGATGGCGCAAAAGCCATGACAGACAGACAGAGTGGAGTGGTAAGCGCGTGCAAGCAGTTGGATACACTGCAGCATCCACAGAGAGGCTCTTGCTGCCAAGGGAATGCCTGACAGCTTGAAAGACGTTTTCGACACGACAGTGAAAATGGTTAACTTTGTTAAAGCAAGGCCCCTGAACTCTCATGTATTTTCTGCATTATGCAATGATATGGCCATGTAACGCTTTTACAACATACAGAAGTGCACTGGTTATCAAGGGGCAAAGTATTGACATGTTTTTTTGTAAATTGAGAGACAATCTTAAAGTTCTCTTTACTGACCATCATTTTCCCTTGTCTGACCACTTGCACGATGACAAGTTTCACACACAACTGGCCTATCTGAGTGATATTTTTTCCTCACCCGATTGATCTGAATCTAGGATTACAGGGACTCTCCAATATGCCAGACAAAATTGAGGCTATGATTTTGAGGCTATGATCATTGTATGATTTGTGTGCAAATGAACTCAAGCTTACGGACAATGTCAAATGTGATATAGTGAAGCACCTGAGTGAGCTGGATGGGCAATTACTTTCCTGAAATGGACAACACAAACAACTGAATTCGTTATCCCTTTCATGCCCTGCCTCCAGTCCACTTACCGATATCTGAACGAGAGAGCCTCATCGAAATAGCAACAAGCGGTTCACTGAAAATGGAATTTAATCAGAAGCCACTGCCAGATTTCTGGATAGGGCTGCGCTCAGAGTTTCTTGCCTTGGCAAATTGCGCTGTTAAGACACTGATGCCCTTTGCAACCACGTACCTCGGGCCTCACTAGCATGAAAACTAAATACAGGCACAGACTGTGTGGAACAAAAATGTAAGACTGAGACTCTCCAGTACAACCCAACATTGCAGAGTTACGTGGGGTGGCAGGGTAGCCTCGTGGTTAGAGCGTTGGACTAATAACCAGAAGGTTGCAAGATTGAATCCCTGAGCTGACAAGGTAAACCCACTGTTCCTAGGCTGTCATTGAAAGTTTGTTCTTAACTGAATTGCCTAGTTAAATAAATGTTTTAAAAAAATGTCTATCCTTTCAAGCAGACCGTTCTCATTAACCTGTGGTGAGTTATTTACCATTTTTGATGAACAAATAAGGTTGTATATGTAAGACGGCTAAATGAAGAGCAAAATTATTTATTATTATATTATTATTTTTGCCCTGGTCCTATAAGAGCTCTTTGTCACTTCCCACAAGCCGGGTTGTGAGAAAAACAAATTCATTCTTATGTTTAATAAATGTATCATATAGTGTGTGTGGCAGGTTTACAACGGCAAAAGACAACATTTGAGAGTGCACTGACGCTGGTGCTAGAGGGGGTACGCAGCTGGAGGTTGAATGTTTGAAGGGGTATGGGGCTATTATAAGGGCACAAGGCAAGACCCAGATGCAGACACAGGAGGCAGATGGTTAGAGTCTTTGTTGTTTAATTATAATCCAAAAGGAGTAGGCAAGAGAATGGTTGTGGACAGGCAAAAGGTCAAAACCAGTCCAAGAGGTAAAGAGTGTCAGGCAGGCTCGATGTCAGGGCAGGCAGAAGGGTCAGGCAGGCGGGTACGGAGTCCAGAAAAACAGTAAAGGGTCAAAACTGGGGAGACTGGAAAAATAGAATAGAAACCAGGAGCACGGGAGAGCACGCTGGTTGACTTGAAAACATACAAGACGAACTGGCACAGAGAGACAGGAAACACAGGGATAAATACACTGGGGAAAATAAGCGACACCTAGAGACAATCACAAGAACAGGTGAAAAAGATCAGGGCATGACAACTATAAAAAGTTTGGGAACTGCTGATATAAGGAAATAAGTCAATTGAAAAAATTGATTAAGCCCTAATCTATGGATTTCACATGACTAGAAATACAGATATGCATCTGTTAGTCACAGATACCTAAATAAAAAAAAGGTAGGGGTGTGGATCAGAAAACCAGTCAGTATTTGGTGTGACCACCATTTGCCTCATGCAGCTTGACATTTCCTTTGCATAGAGTTGATCTGGCTGTTGATTGTGGTCTGTGGAATGTTGTTCCAATCCTCTTCAATGGCTGTGCGAAGTTGCTGGATATTGACGGGAACTGGAACATGCTGTTAGACACGTCGATCCAGAACATCCCAAACATGCTCGATGCTCAATGGGTGGCATGTCTGGTGAGGATGCAGGCCATGGAAGAACTGGGACATTTTCCGCTTCTAGGAATTGTTTTTACTTCACTACATTTCTCAAGAAAATAATACACTTTTTATTCCATACATTTTCCCTGACACCCAAAAGTACTCATTACATTTTGACAGGAAAATGGTCCAATTCACACACTTATCAAGAGATCATCCCTACTGCCTCTGATCTGGCGGACTGACTAAACACAAATGCTTTGTTTGTAAATTATGTCTGAGTGTACATACATAGACTGTATGTCAATAAAAATGTAAATAAAATTGTGCCGTCTGATTTGCTTAATATAAGGAATTTGAAATGGTTTATACTTTTACTTTTGATACTTAAGTATATTTAAAACCAAATACTATTAATGAAGATCCACAAGGTCTGCCATGAGAGGTGACTGTATAGTTCCCCTAAGGAAAAGCACCTTTAGTAAATCTGCATTCTCTGTGAGAGCTTCCCATGTCTGGAATACACTGCCATCAGACACACATAACTGCACCACATATCACACTTTCACAAAATGTTTGAAGACATGGCTAAAGGTCAATCAGATTTGTGAACATGGTCCCTAGCTGTGTGTTGCCGCTTTCCATGTTGTCTGTTGTCTGTAGCTTGTGAGGTGTGGAAACACTTTGTTGCTTTTATGAATTTTGTCTTGCTGCTTTTTGTTTTATGTTGCTCTGTCTGTATGCTACGTCTTGCTTGTCCTATGTTGCTCTGTCTGTATGCTATGTCTTGCTTGTCCTATGTTGCTTTGTCTTGCTTGTTCTATGCTGCTATTGTCTATATTGTAATTGTTTTTAATAACCTGCCCAGGGACTGCGGTTGAAAATTAGCCGGCTGGCTAAAACCTGGCACTTTTACTGAAACGTTGATTAATGTGCACTGTCCCTGTAAAAATAAAAAATAAACTCAACTCAACTCAAGTAGTATTTTACTGGGTGACTTTCACTTGAGTCATTTTCTGTCTTCACTGACATTTTCAACCTCTCCCTGTCCGAGTCTGTGATACCAACATGTTTTGAGCAGACCACCATAGTCCCTGTGCCCAAGAACACTAAGGTAACCTGCCTAAATGACTACTGACCCGTAGCACTCACGTCTGTAGCAATGAAGTGCTTTGAAAGGCTTGTCATGGCACACATCAACACCATTATCCCAGAAACCCTAGACCGACTCTAATTTGCATACCTCCCCAACAGATCCACAGATGATGCACTAAAAAATGTCAAAGACTCCAGCCACCCTAGTCATAGAATGTTCTCTCTGCTAACCGCACGGCAAGCAGTACCGGAGCGCCAAGTATGTTTCTAAGAGGCTTCTAAACAGCTTCTACCCCCAAGCCATAAGACTCCTGAACATCTAATAAAATGGTTACCCAGACTATTTGCATTGGTCCACCCCCCCTCCCCCCTCTTTTACACCGATGGTACTCTCTGTTGTTATCATCTATGCATAGTCACTTTAATAACTTTACCTACATGTACATATTACCTCAACTAACAGGTGCCCCCGCACATTGTCTCTGTACCTGTATAGTCTCGCTATTGTTATTTTACTGCTGCTCTTTAATTACTTGTTACTTTGATTTCTTACTCATTTTTTAAAACTGCATTGTTGGTTAGGGGCTCGTAAGTAAGCATTTCACTGTAAGGTTACTGTTGTTTTTGGCGCATGTGACTAATAAAATTAGATTCCTTGGGTATGACGCTACAAGCTTGGCACATGTGTATTTGGGTAGTTTCACCCATTATTTTCTGCAGATCCTCTCAAGCTCTGTCAGGTTGGAAGGGGAGCGTCACTCCACAGCTATTTTCAGGTCTCTCCAGAGATGTTCGATCGGGTTCAAGTCCGGGCTCTGGCCCGAAGCCACTTCTACATTGTCTTGGCTGTGTGCTTAGGGTCGTTGTGCTGTTGGAAAGTGAACCATCGCCCCAGTCTGAGGTCCTGAGCAGGTTTTCAACAAGGATCTCTCTGTACTTTGCTCCGTTCATCTTCCCCTCAAGCTTGACTAGTCTCCAAGTCCCTGCCGCTGAAAAACATCCCCACAGCATGATGCTGCCACGCCATGCTTCACCGTAGAGATGGTGCCAGGTTTCCTCGAGACGTGACGCTTGGCATTCAGGCTAAAGAGTTCAATCTTGGTTTCATCAGACCAGAGAATATTGTTTCTCATGGTTTGAGAGTCCTTTATGTGCCTTTTCGCAAACTTCAAGAGGGCCGTCATGTGTCATTTACTGAGGAGTGGCTTCCATCTGGCCACTCTACCATAAAGGCCTGATTGGTGGAGTGCTGTAGATATGGTGTTCCTTTTGGAAAGTTCTCCCATTGCCACAGAGGAACTCTGTCAGAGTAACCATCGGGTTCTTGGTCACCTCCCTGACCAAGGCCCTTCTCCCCAGATTGCTCATTTTGGCCGGGCAGCCAGTTCTAGGCAGAGTCTTGGTGGTTCCAAACTTCTTCTTTAAGAATGATGGAGGCCACCGTCTTCTTGGGGACCTTATATGCTGTAGACATTTTTTGGCACACTTCCCCAGATCTGTGCCTCAACACAATCCTGTCTCGGTGTTCTACAGACAATTCCTTCAACCTCATGACTTGTTTTTTTGCTCTGACATGCACTGTCAACTGTGGTACCTTTACGTAGACAGTTGTGTGCCTTTCCAAATCATATCCAATCAATTCAAGTTGCAGAAACATCAAAGATAATCAATGGAAACAGCATGTACCTGAGCTCAATTTCTTGTCTCATAGCAAATGACCTGAATACTTACGTAAATAAGGTATCTGTTTTTTGTATTTTTAATACATTTGCAAAAATTGTCATTATGGGATATTGAGTGTAGATTGAAGAGGAAAAACATTTAATACATTTAAAATAAGTCTGTAAAGGAAATTGGTTAAAGTAAAGGGGTCTGAATGTTGTTATCTGAATGCACTGTATTTTTATCAATACATTACAATTATACAATAGGCCTCCTAAGACAAACAGAACTGATGGCACAGTAACTTTATTCAGAAACAAAGAGTAAACAAAAAAAAGAGAAACATAAGCATGTATAAATAAAACCATCTGGAGTTTCCAGTTTAAATTATTACCGGTAAACACAGCTGACAATTGATAGGCTACACAAACATCAAACTGATGGAGTAAACTACACAAACATCACATTATAAATGCTTGCATTTAGTCTCAGAGTTCACATACTGGATCACTGATAGTATGACATTAATACACTAAGACACTTCCTCATTAAGTTGGCTGTCCTTTTCGTACACAGAACACTTAAAAGCGTTTGTAAATATACATATGGTACATTTTGTCTTGAAAATACTGTACCACTATTATCAGCGCTTTCACTTTGGAAGTTTTTTTCAGAGACAACCACACTGCTTTTTCAGATATGGATTTGCAATGCTTTGACAATTGAATAGGGGAGAAATGGTATGCACGTCCTGTCCTAATCGCACAAGCTGAACTATTACAGAAATCCAAAAGTGCATTTATCTACACATCTTCTGTACACAATATTAATGGTAATTGCTTAGTGTATGATATGTTCATACTATGTTTAATACTGCGGTTGGCATTTGGAGAACTGGACAAGTTTAATCATATTCCCTCTTGTACAGAGAGTCATTTTAGTCAGTTAGCAGACACTGTTATCCAGAGAGACTTACAGGAAACATTTGGGTTAAGTGCTTTGCTCAAGGGCACATCAAAATATTTTTTCACCTAGGCAGCTCAGGTATTCGAACCAGCGACCTTTCGGTTACTGGCCCACTGCTCTTAACCACTAGACCTCCTGTCGCTGCTATGCAAGGGATTTTGTTGATGTAACATATTCACTTTATTTTTGGACAATTGCAACATGCAACATAAACAGAAAGCTCTGCTTAAGCAAAGACCCATATTAGCTTTGCATGACATAAAATGATCATTTAGGCAGCAACCTACAGGCAGAGTGGGACCATTTCCAGAAGCCTATGGTATAGCGGCCTTACGGAAGACATTTTTGTTTCTCATTTAAGAGAAAAACACTCAAAATCATGTTGACAAAAACAACCTCTGCCATGTTTAAATTCTCACTTAATACTCCACCGGAACTTACCCTAATCATAAGGAGACATTGGACTTTTTTTAAAGGTAAAAAAAAACACGAAATCTCTCATCACATTTTCACATGTAAATCAGGTTCTGTAAAACATTTAGTGGGTGGATGATAAGGCAAGTTTACCCCAAACACAGCATCATTGACAAGCACTGTACATTGTGCCTGTCCTTCTACACCAGGGGTGTTAAACTCATTCCATGGAGGGCAAATTGTCTGCTGGTTTCTGTTTTTTCCTTTCAATTAAGACCTAGAGGGAGTTCCTTACTAAATCAGTGACCTTAATTCATCAATCAAGTACAAGGGAGGAGCGAAAACCAGCAAACACTCAGCCCACCGTGGAATGAGTTTGACACGTGTTCTACACGATCATGATCCATACCACCATCATGTCCACTAGACCAAGATCTGTTGTATTACAAACACCGTGTAATGCATACGGATTCCTTCTGGTCTGGGGACTTCTGACATTGCACATCTTCCACAGAAAGATTCCCATAGTGATGTCAGAGACAACTTCCTCTGTTCAGTTTCCTGTAATTATTTTGGTGGAGGCCTCACATGACGGACCACTTTCTTCTCGTACACGGTCCTCATGGACTTTTCCACCTGTTTGAGGAAAACCTGGGGAATCCGACCACACAGGGTGTTGACTGTGTCCAGAAACTTGGTCTGGAGGGGATAGAACAGCGACTGGAACAAGTTGTCCTCAAAGGGGTACTACGAAACATAACCATTGCATGCCTCAGAGTTAGACACCAGTAGTGGTAGCTTATCAAACCACACAGAAATCAACAGTACCATTGCTTACTGTAGGCACTGTAGAGGGGGATGCATATGAATCATATCATCTGGCTAATAAAAGGCATATCTATGGACAGCAGAGGGGGCTGATGTTGCTGCGTGACAAGGATTTCCTTATGTAAACATGTCCACACCGTTTGCTGTCCAAGGAGAAAAGGACAAAGGAAACAATAATCCACTAAAATGAATAGATTCTTACCTCGTGTATTGCATCATAAACAACTTTAAAGGCTGGTTGCTTGTCGTCGTGATACACTCCTCGGTTCCCATGGAGAATGGACACGCCTTCCTCCTCAGCTCCTTTACAGTTGCTCCCATACATGCAGTGATCAGGCCTGTAGTTCCACTGGCATGGGAAGCTGTACAGACACTCTGCAAACACACCGTTATACGTCTGTTACATCAGATTTCTGCACAATGTCCCCAAGATTGCCAGTGTATACCCTCTCTGATACCATTATTGTTACTGCCAAAGAGCATTTGGAAAAAAATAAACCTAATGACTTCAACGTGCAATGCTAATCACTCAGGACCCTTCTAAGTTTTGCTTTACTGATTTAACAATTATCAAATGACTTGCTTCACAACTACAAGGATTGTAGTCCTTTTAAACTGCATCAAATCCTGGCTTGTGAAGGGAGAACAACACCAACAGAGTATCCCCTTAAACCAGAAACATGGGTACACGTAAAAGGGAAAGATCAGTCATGTTTCCATGGCGAGGCAGATATTACACAGTGACTGGCTGCTCCCACCACATTGCCCTGTTTTTCCATTTGGGGATGCTGCTGTGGGAATGGTTATTTCCTGGACAGGTTCTAATTATGTTGTCAGACAAACAATGCTCCTGCCAAGTCTCCTTAAGGCTTGGAACACTTAATACCCATCTCGCAGACTGCACCGGTGTCAATCTGCTGCTGCAGCCACAGGCTGGTTTAGTTCCACAGCGTTGACTTAATTCAGGAGAGTTATTTCTTGAGGGATGTATTAGAGAAAACCAATACCTACACCTGCTTGAAGGAATTATATTGAATTGCGCACGAGCTGACATTCACGCTAACACCCTTTGGAATTACATTTTGGGGAAACATTCTAATTTGATACAGGCCTAAGTACAGCTATTGCTCTTGCTGTCATCATGAATGGTGGTGACATTAAATACAACTTTATTTTCCTATTTGTAGTCAACAAATGTATTCCAAATCAATGACAGCACTCTGCTACATTGAGGAAGAGCGAGGGAGGCAGAGTGTACCAGGGCCCAGTTTTCCAAAAGCGTATTAAGGCTAAGTTCATCGTTAGAACCTTCGAAGGAGGTTTCCCAAAACCACCATTATTGACGTTATTGACGTTGCACTAGAAAGCACTCGTAATTGAACGCCTGCCTCAGACTCATTAGATGCTTTTTTTGCCCTCCCGCATCACTTTCTACACAAACGATTTAAGCTAAACATACAATCACATGGTTTATCGTTTCCCTGTGACCACGGATAACTTCAGAACAAAATTGACTACAAATACAAAGTTACCGATATATTTGCAATTGATACAAACAAGCAACATATACAGTGCCTTGCGAAAGTATTCGGCCCCCTTGAACTTTGCGACCTTTTGCCACATTTCAGGCTTCAAACATAAAGATATAAAACTGTATTTTTTTGTGAAGAATCAACAACAAGTGGGACACAATCATGAAGTGGAACGACATTTATTGGATATTTCAAACTATTTTAACAAATCAAAAACTGAAAAATTGGGCGTGCAAAATTATTCAGCCCCTTTACTTTCAGTGCAGCAAACTCTCTCCAGAAGTTCAGTGAGGATCTCTGAATGATCCAATGTTGACCTAAATGACTGATGATGATAAATACAATCCACCTGTGTGTAATCAAGTCTCCGTATAAATGCACCTGCACTGTGATAGTCTCAGAGGTCCGTTAAAAGCGCAGAGAGCATCATGAAGAACAAGGAACACACCAGGCAGGTCCGAGATAGTGTTGTGAAGAAGTTTAAAGCTGGATTTGGATACAAAAATATTTCCCAAGCTTTAAACATCCCAAGGAGCACTGTGCAAGCGATAATATTGAAATGGAAGGAGTATCAGACCACTGCAAATCTACCAAGACCTGGCCGTCCCTCTATACTTTCAGCTCATCCAAGGAGAAGACTGATCAGAGATGCAGCCAAGAGGCCCATGATCACTCTGGATGAACTGCAGAGATCTACAGCTGAGGTGGGAGACTCTGTCCATAGGACAACAATCAGTCGTATATTGCACAAATCTGGCCTTTATGGAAGAGTGGCAAGAAGAAAGCCATTTCTTAAAGATATCCATAAAAAGTGTTGTTTAAAGTTTGCCACAAGCCACCTGGGAGACACACCAAACATGTGGAAGAAGGTGCTCTGGTCAGATGAAACCAAAATGGAACTTTTTGGCAACAATGCAAAACGTTATGTTTGGCGTAAAAGCAACACAGCTGAACACACCATCCCCACTGTCAAACATGGTGGTGGCAGCATCATGTTTTGGGCCTGCTTTTCTTCAGCAGGGACAGGGAAGATGGTTAAAATTGATGGGAAGATGGATGGAGCCAAATACAGGACCATTCTGGAAGAAAACCTGATGGAGTCTGCAAAAGACCTGAGACTGGGACGGAGATTTGTCTTCCAACAAGACAATGATCCAAAACATAAAGCAAAATCTACAATGGAATGGTTAAAAAATAAACATATCCAGGTGTTAGAATGGCCAAGTCAAAGTCCAGACCTGAATCCAATCGAGAATCTGTGGAAAGAACTGAAAACTGCTGTTCACAAATGCTCTCCATCCAACCTCACTGAGCTCGAGCTGTTTTGCAAGGAGGAATGGGAAAAATGTTCAGTCTCTCGATGTGCAAAACTGATAGAGACATACCCCAAGCGACTTACAGCTGTAATCGCAGCAAAAGGTGGCGCTACAAAGTATTAACTTAAGGGGGCTGAATAATTTTGCACGCCCAATTTTTCAGTTTTTGATTTGTTAAAAAAGTTTGAAATATCCAATAAATGTCGTTCCACTTCATGATTGTGTCCCACTTGTTGTTGATTCTTGACAAAAAAATACAGTTTTATATCTTTATGTTTGAAGCCTGAAATGTGGCAAAAGGTCGCAAAGTTCAAGGGGGCCGAATACTTTCGCAAGGCACTGTATTTTAATGCATATGATAAATGCATTAAAATATAAATACATTAGGGAAAGAGGCATACCTAGTCAGGTGCACAACTGAACGCATTCAACCGAAATGTGTCTTTCGCATTTAACCCTGAATCAGAGAGGTGTGGGGGCTACCTAAATCGACGTCATCGGCGCCCGGGGAACAGTTGTTGTTGGGGATTAACTGCATTGCTCAAGTGTAGAACGGCAGATTTTTAGGCATTACTGTACATACAGTTGAAGTCGGAAGTTTACATACACTTAGGTTAAAACTTAAACCACTCCACAAATATCTTGTTAACAAACTATAGTTTTGGCAAGTCGGTTAGGACATATATTTTGTGCATGACACAAGTCATTTTTCCAACAATTGTTTACAGACAGATTATATCACTTATTATTCACTGTATCACAATTCAGAAGATTACATACACTAAGTTGACTGTGCCTTTAAACAGCTTGGAAAATTACAGACAATGATGTCATGGCTTTAGAAGGTTCTGATAGGATAAGTGACATCATTTGAGTCAATTGGAGGTGTACCTGTGGATGAATTTCAAGGCCTACCTTCAAACACAGTGCCTTGTGAAGTTGCTGGAGGAAACAGGTACAAAAGTATCTATATCCACAGTAAAACGAGTCCTATATCGACATAACCTGAAAGGCCGCTCAGCAGGGAAGAAGCCACTGCTTCAAAACCGGCATTAAAAAAGTCAGACTACGGTTTACAACTGCACGAGGACAAAGATCGTACTTTTTGGAGAAAATGTCCTCTGGTCTGATGAAACAAAAATAGAACTGTTTGGCCATAATGACCATCGTTATGCTTGGAGGAAAAACGGGGAGACTTGCAAGCCAAAGAACACCATCCCAACCGTGGAGCATGGGGGTGGCAGCATCATGTTGTGGGGGTGCTTTGCTGCAGGAGGGACTGGTATACTTCACAAAATAGACAGCATCATGAGGAGGGAAAATTATGTGGATATATTGAAGCAAAATCTCAAGACATCAGTTAAAGCTTGGTCGCAAATGGGTCTCCCAAGCATACTTCCAAAGTTATAGCAAAATGGCTTAAGGACAACTAAGTCAAAGTATTGGAGTGGCCATCACAAGGCCCTGACCTCAATCCTATAGAAAATGTGTGGGCAGAACTGAAAAAGCACGTGTTAGCAAGGAGGCCTACAAACCTGACTCAGTTACACCAGCTCTGTCAGGAGGAATGGGCCAAAATTCACCCAACTTATTGTTGGAAGCTTGTGGAGGCTCCCAGAAATGTTTGACCCAAGTTAAACAATTTAAAGGCAATGCTACCAAATACTAATTGAGTGTATGTAAACTTCTGACCCACTGGGAATGTGATGAAAGAAATTAAAGCTGAAATAAATTATTCTCTCTTTTACTAGGATTAAATGTCAGTAATTGTGAAACTGAGTTGAAATGTATTTGGCTAAGGTGTATGTAAACTTCCGACATCAACTGTACATTTCATGTTCAATAAATTGAGTTCTATTTTCCTACTTGTAGGCTTCTGACTGTAATTTGTCTCATATTTTATAATGTGTGTAAAATGATGTGGCAAATCAGTGATTTAATGCATTTTTATTGGTTAAGCATTAGAATAAGCAACCTCAATGTTTGCAGCCATAGGTGGTAAAATCTCTCTCTAGGAGCTGATCCGTCGTCAGTATTGTGAAATAATTGGAACGTTAAGGTAAGATTTGAATTGAGAAAGCTGACCCGAGAGCAGTGCTGCCTTTCTTTCGATCCTATCAGTATCGACAAATGCTCCAACGACGCACTTAGCGACTGTTCTTTCTGCATGGTGTTCTGGGAAAGGCGTGTTACATCTTCGGCCACTGTAGGAAAGATGCATTGTTAAAAACACTCGTAAGCCTAAGATCCATCGCTATCGGGGAACCGGGCCAAGATTTGTAGTGGAAGAGAGAGGGAGGAAGAGTGTGCCTGAGTTGTAGTGGAAGAGAGAGGGAGGACGAGTGTACCTGAGTTGTAGTGGAAGAGAGAGGGAGGACGAGTGTACCTGAGTTGTAGTGGAAGAGAGAGGGAGGACGGGTGTACCTGAGTTGTAGTGGAAGATGATATTTAAGAGATCTTGGTCACCCCAGGTGATGTGATTCTTGTACTTCTGGTAGAGTGGGTGGAGGAGGTCCTCCCATGACAGGCCACTGGTTATCATGCTGTTCTGGAATAGGAACAAGGACTGGTTTACTCCACCGCCTTGGGAGTAGCTACACATCAAACACTACAGAAATGCCCAATAAAAAAAAAAGCCAAGAATTGCCCATGTTACAATTTCTACTGCTCTTTCTTGGTTGCAGAGAGATGCCAACTTGAGCTTGAATGTGCTGAAGCATTGCTTTAATGCGAGTGTGGCGATCGCAGAGCCTCAGTCTACTCTACTCTGAGCACTCAGATTGTTGACGCTGACTGCCAATAAGTGACACATCTGTTGCTGGTTGGGTTCAGATAGATACGATTGATTGATAAAACTAATCTCCTTGCAGCTTTCAGGTAGAAAACAGGGAAGGCATGACCAAAATACCAAACGGAGATGACCAAAAGGCTAATTGATTGATGATGTTCCTTACTTTGAACAGAGTGCTTCGTATCCTCGTGAGGTTCATCAGCATGACTCCTGAGTTGACCCCGGTGACCCCGTAGAAGGGATGGCGTGCAAAGCGGCTATACCAGCCTATCTTAGGGATCTCATGCTCTGGGGCCATAGCAGCCAGCTGGGTGGTGTTGAAGGCCTTGAGGAAACTCCACATATCATCCATGGGCCTGAGGAACAGCACATCTGTATCCACGTAGAGTAAAGAGTCTACATCCTTCAGGATCACCTGTTAGGATAATAATCAGGTTACTATCGGAATAATTCATTTCCTCTTATTCCAGTGATGGTACATAATGCACACACACTACCGTTCAAAAGTTTGGGGTCACTTAGAAATGTCCTTGTTTTCCATACATGAAATTAGTTGCAAAATGAATAGGAAATAGAGTCAAGACGTTGACAAGGTTATAAATAATGATTTTTAATTTAAATAATAATTGTGTCCTTCAAACTTAGCTTTTGTTAAAGAATCCTCAATTTTCAGCAATTACAGCCTTGCAGACCTTTCTAGCATTCTAGTTGTCAATTTGTTGAGGTAATCTGAAAAGATGTCACCCCATGCTTCCTGAAGCACCTCCCACATATTAGATTGGCTAGATGGGCACTTCTTACGTACCATACGGTCAAGCTGCTCCCACAACAGCTCAATAGGGATGAGATCCGGTGGCTGTGCTGGCCACCCCATTATAGACAGAATACCAGCAGACTGCTTCTACCCTAAATAGTTATTGTATAGATTGGAGCTGTGCTTTGGGTCATTGTCCCGTTCGGAGGAGGAAATTGGCCGCTAATTAAGCGCCGTCCACAGGGTATGACTGGCGTTGCAAATTGGAGTGATAGCCTTCCTTCTTCAAGATCCCTTTAACCCTGTACAAATCTCCCACTTTACCACCACCAAAGCACCACAGACCATCACATTGCCTCCATCATGCTTGACAGATGGTATCAAGCACTCCTCCAGCATCTTTTCTGCATCTCACAAAATGTTCTTCTTTGTGATCTGAACACATCAAACTTAGATTTTTCTGTCTATAACACCTTTTTCCCCCAATCTTCCTCTGTCCAGCGTCTGTGTTATTTTGCCCATCTTAATCTTTTCTTTTTATTGGCCAGTCTGAGATATGGCTTTTTCTTTGCAACTCTGCCTAGAAGGCCAACATCCCAGAGTCACCTCCTCACTGTTGACATTGAGACTGGTGTTTTGTGGGTACTATTTAATGAAGCTGCCAGTTGAAGACTTGGGAGGTGTCTGTTTCTAAAACTAAACACTTTAATTTACTTGTCCGGCTTGCTCAGTTGTGCCCCGGGGCCTCCCACTCCTCTTTCTATTCTGGTTAGAGCCAGTTTGCGCTGTTCTGTGAAGGGAGTAGTACGAGATCTTCAGTTTCTTGGAAATTTCTTGTGTGGAATAGCCTTTATTTCTCAGAACAGAAATATACTGATGAGTTTCAGAAGAAAGTTATTTGTTTCTGGCCATTTTGAGCCTGTAATCGAACCCACAAATGCTGATGCTCCAGATACTCAACTAGTCTAAAGGACAGTTTTATTTCTTCTTTAATCAGCACAACAGTTTTCAGTTATGCTAACATAACTGCAAAAGGGTTTTCAATTAGCCTTTTAAAATTATAAACTTGGATTAGCTAACACAACAACGTAACACAGCGTGCCATTAGAACACAGGTGATGGTTGCTGATGCCTCTGTACGCACATGTAGATACTCCATTATTTTATTTATTTTTTAAATAAAAAAAATGCAGTTTCCATCTACAATAGTCATTTACAACATTAACAATGCCTATACCTGTACTGTATTTCTTATAAATGTGATGTTATTTTAAATGGACATTTAAAAAACATTTCTTTAAAAAACAAGGACATTTCTAAGCGACCCCAAACTTTTGAACGGTAGTGTATATGGGATTTTTTATTTTACTAGGTAAGTCAGCTAAGAACAAATTCTTATTTACAATGACGGCTACACCGGCCAAACCCGGACAACGCAGGGCCAATTGTGCGCAGCCCTGTGGGACTCACAATCATGGCAGGTTGTGATACAGCCTTCAACTCCAGGGTGTCTGTAGTGACGCCTCTAGCACTGAGATGCAGTGCCTTAGACCACTGCACCACAATGGCTTGACGGAAGATTACAATCACAAAGCAATCTGTTCCTGATGAGAATCAAATAGCACTCGGCTCCTGCAAAGTACAGGGTTTGTGTTGCATCATCTGCCAATCAATAAAGTTGCAGACATGGATTGCTTACCACTTTTTACAACGGTGCAATGTGTACAAAAACAAAGCAATGTGTGCACACGGTTTGATGATTTAAAGATTGTCCATTAAAAAGTCAATGAATGGCAATGCTTTAATTAAGTTATTTAATAAAATCTCTGGGGATTGCTTGTTTGTTAAGTAACGGTCAATGGGTATGAATAAAGCCATATATTATCATACTGAGGTAACTGATTATATACCAACAAGTAAAACCCATCATAAAGTATTCATACTATTATTACCTGGGTATATCATTCTTCTGCCTGCGTAAATCAAGCTAAACATATCTAATAGAAAATGCATTGGGGTCAGGATGCAGCCCAGAGTGGCATGGTACTAAGAAAACTGATGACATGGGCAATTACCTTAACACATTTTCTAATGAATATAGCTTTATCAGTTTAAAGAATCAGTTCATATGTTTGATAGATATGATTCAAATCAAAGTTTATTGGTCGCGCACACAGATTTGCAGATGTCGCAGGTGTAGCGAAATGCCTATGTTTCTAGCTCCAACAGTGTAGTAATTATGATAAGGTACACAGAGAGAGAAGAGAGACGATGTGCTGCAGCCTTACAGGGAGAAACAGCCTCTGGGCAGCGCAGGGCTTGAACAGCTTTTTCCATTCCTCTGCATTCCCCACAGAGAACGTGATTGGGTATATACTGTACTGGAACTTGTTTGTGATAGCATGGGGCCACTGGCTCAGCTGAAAGAGAAACTACACAAAGTTACTAAACATCATAATTTGCTGTGAGAGGTAGCACAGCCATTTTTAGATGCAATCACAGGAAGTCTCATTTAATTTCCAAAGAAACAAAAGCACAACTTGAGCGCATTTTCAAAAGGTTGAGTCAAGAGGTGAAGAGGAGAGGGATCACTGAGAGACCAGATGTAAATATTCATTATTCTGACACATGATACACTCCTGAGAGTTCAAGTCTACATAAACACCTAAGGAAGTTCTCGTAAACCAATTAAGTAATGTCTTTACAGTAAGTGCAGCGGTGTCGTACATTGACCATAACGCTGCCAGTTATTGCTATGACTACGCCCAACTCCCAGTTAACCTAAACAAAAGGAGGTAGAAAATATGAATCCCATTCTGTCGAGTTACCCCCTCAAAGTCAACACTGCTGTCACACATAGAAGCCTACGATTTTCCGCTCTGTTAGACGCTCAAGCCCTCCATAATCATCAACATTATTAAACAATTTGGCCATGAGACAAAGATCAGTGTGAGGAGCAGGCAGGATTCCTGCTGACGAGGTGCACAGATCAAAGAGGTCAGAAATCTTTTTAGCTTGCTTCTAATTCCTGTTTCATCAGCACAGGCCAGATGTGAAACATTCCATCTACTGCTCACATGCTACTAACCTTTGGGTTTAACCAACTCAACTTCCTGGCTAGCATGAAGCCAATTACAAAGGGGAGGTTCTCAGATGGTAAACATACCATGACTCATAAGCACATAAAGGGTATGTAGCCCCATGCATGCACATTGTTTTCGTTTATGTAGGCCAGGGCTCTCCAATCCTGTTTATGAAGAGCTACCCTCCTATAGGTTCACTCCAACCCCAGTTTTACCTTTAACCTGATTCAGCTTATCAAGCAGATAATTATTAGAATCAGGTGTGCTAGATTAGGGTTGGAGCTAAAACCTACAGCACGGTAGCTCTCCAGGAACAGGGCTGGAGAGCCCTGAATATAGGCTACATACCTTCAGGTTTACAGCTACACAGTAGCAGAAGACATTGACTTTCGTAAAGCTTGAGTCGTGAATAAACTAACGGTGACTGAAAACTTGCATGGTAAATGCGGTGAGGCAAACGTCTGGGGGATATATGATCCGACCTTGAGATAAAAGGCCTGTAAGGCGTTAGAGGGCAAGTGAGAGGGAGATCAATTAAACATGCCAATACTCTGATCTGGCAGTGAATGTCATCTATTACTGAGCATGGAAGAACATTAAACAAGATACTATTCGTATGAAAAGCATGAGAGTCTGAAAATATTCAAATAGTCCTATATTTCATTGAGAATTACAGTGGTCCTTTTCTAGAAACATACCGTACCTAAAGCCTAGATCATGTACTTTGTTAAGGGGATACTTACCCCCTTTTCAAACTGTGAGGTCAAGGGGTCCTCTGCAAAGATGTGGAATTTGATACTCTTGATGCTGAAGAGGAGGGCTGACTTGACCATGGTGAGCGTCTCATCCAGTCGGTTCCCACAGGCCACCACGGCCAGGTGCATGACCTCCTCAGCACGGGTGCGCTTCGATGCGGGCCGACCCACTCCCATGTCACTCCTCTGTCTGCTACAGGGATACACACAGGGGCAACAAGTATGAAACTCTCCGCTTACAGAAGGCTTCTCAGGCTTGCTCATCAACTGTCAACAGAATGGCAGAGCCGTGCCGCTGCATAGCAACGCTGATACTTCTTCATGGACATGTCAACGGCCATGAGAACAGATCTGAACATTACAGGATGTGGCTTAGACACATATTCCAGACAGTACATAATCACACTGTTTCTACTGACAGACAGCTAACCAACATGTTCATATTCAAGGCCTCCTATAAGACATCCCTGTCATATGCTCAGGGTGAGCAGCACTCCCTCACCATACCCTTCTCCCTCTCCTGTAGTGTAGGTCTGTATATACCCACTGGGCTTTGTTCTCTCATGTTCAAGGCGAAGTCGTTTCTATAGCTGACATACAAATGCTCTCTGCACAGCAACAGAGACTGCCATTGAATTCAAATGGATTCAGCAGAGCAGAATAAATCACACTCTGAAAAAGAAAAATGTGTATAGCTCAATGTAGAGCTAGACCTAAATCCTTGAGTAGCATTTTATGTACACACCATATGGGATGGTTTTTATGATGCGTGTAAATGTAAACATTAGCAAACGCAAAGGGAGAATGGTCCCAAAATCCTTATTCAGAACAAAGTAGCCCTCATTTGTGTGAGGATTTTGGGAAGGAAACATACTATTCTGCCAGAGGAAAGTGCAACATCTACCCAAAAGCTTCATGTAGGCTAAGAATGTGTCTTTTAGTCTAACAGTCTGAAGGGGGAAACTGAAATTTGACAGGTGGGTCTCCAAGCGTGACACTTGGTTTTCTGCATGGCTGAGGGACAATCATGCAACACCGATTACGATGGATGGCAGAGCTCAGAGAAACCTGTCCTCTAGGCTTTGATGGCAGAGGCTCTTTCAAGAACAATTCGTGTTTATGAACATGTACTGTGTACATTATTACTAGGGGGAAAATTATACACAAAAAAATACTGAGGGATAGGCATATTGTCTTTTAACCTGCAACCTAACCATAAATGATCAGAAAATGTGTTGTTCTATGATACATACTGCATTGCGTTATAGATGGCCTGGACCAGTCAAATTAATGTTGTGAACACAGTTAGTTAGACCAAACAAAGCCCCATTATTTATTGTAAGAAGAACATGCTGCTCATGTGAGGTAATCTTACATAGTGTTAGAACTATTTTCCACCCATCTGGAAACATTTTGACAAACTCAGACTAGCTCTAAAGGGATACAAGGACTGCACTAATTATTGACAACAGAGAGTACTGTGCCTACGTGGCCTTGGACTCGCAACAATCTCTTTCAAATCATGAAGAAAGACAAAACAGCTTAGAAGAGCACAGTGACAATATAGCTTACCTTAATCAACAAGTCTATCAAACATTACTTCAACTATTTAGAAATTCCATCAGATAAGAGCCACTACTGCAATGTGCTGAAGGCTTGGATAAAACTTGTGTGAAGGGAATGCTATCAGAAGTTTTTGAAAAATCTGAAAAATGTGTCCTCCCTATGCATAATGGATTTCAAACAGAGGTGGGAGAAGCTATTGGAGGATGGGCTTATGTCTGTAATGGAACGGTATCAAACATGTAGAAACCACGTTTGACTCCATTCCATTCCAGCCATTACAATGAGCCTGTCCTCCTATAGCTCATCCCACCAGCCTCCTCTGATTTCAATAAAGTAACAGTATCTTTGAGTGAATCATCACCCCTAGCTACATGCATTCTGTTTAACAGATTTCCCAGTTACTCAACGCCAACCTCTGTCAGGAGGTACTTAAGTGAGTTAGCTACCAAAAAGAGAGCTTTTTCCACCTGATGAGGCCCACGTAAGAAGTCTCTCAAACCTTGTCAGGATGCTCGGGTAAGCAGGGAGATTTCAAAGCCCTGCAGAAAGAGAGAGAGCAGTCTCCAGTCATCCAAGATGACATTTTTATAGCTTTACATAATGTCAGAGCAACGGAATACCTTGTTGGCCTCGGGGGACACTTTTACAGTATTCCAGATGATGGGGCAAGGAATTTGTTTAAAAGGGCTTATTAAATCAGATGTAACCATTGGGAGGAAAGTTTTTTTTTTATGGGGACAGTATCATGCATGACCTTTCCTTACACACTGTGTGAGACAGACTGAAAAATACATGCTACATTGAGCCTGGATGTGAAACATCCAACAGCAGTGGAATATATTGACCAAAAATAAGTGTTATTACAGTGTAATTGTCTACAACAAGATATTATGACTGTAGAATTTAGTGTGAGCTGGGACAGCTGATGGTATCTGTTCGGGAAGCAGCTCTTCTCCCTACTTTTATCCACAGGAAGCATAGTGATACATCAAGAGGAAATGGTTTGATAAGGAAAGATGGGCATGTTTGTCTATTTAAAGGTGTGTAAGAGGAAGTCAGTTGCGTTTGAAGTGATGAAGATGGGAAAATTACACGAACAAAATAGGAAAGAGTAACCAAGACAACATAATAGCTTATATTTTATGGTAATTCTATGCCTCCCTTTCAGCCCTCCCCCTCACCAGAACCAATGGTAAAGTGCCTGAAGCAGTGTTTTTTTTATTTTTTTATCAGAGCACTTACTGCTTTGTTTGCTAAACCTGCTTTGGTTATTTTCCCCCATCCCCATTGGCCTCCACCCCATTTCTCTTATCAGTAGAGAGCACATGCGTGTGGGTGTGGTCTCTGCCAGGACACTATGGTCCAGACTGAATGCTTTATAAATGCTTCCAACCAGATCACTGATCAAACAGGACATTGTAGGTGAAAGCAAAATTTACAACAGAAAGCATTGCCTTTAGAACATTTCCTTTAGAATATCAAATCTGGGCTATTATCATATCAGTGACAGCCATGACAGAGGGAATGGAAGGATGTTATGTTTTGGGAAAGAATTTGAGCAGGGCCCAAAATAGTATAATAGGAGACATAACAAAAAACAAGTCCACACCTGGACAGAAATAGTGAATGATGACAAACCATTGTCTAGCTACTGTCTGCAAGGCACAGGAAAGAGGGGATGATGGCCATCAGTTGAGGTCATCTATATTGGTCTACTTGGGCTTGTCTACTTTGAAGGGACATGGCATCACA
Source organism: Oncorhynchus mykiss (assembly GCF_057628025.1). Classification (NCBI taxonomy): domain Eukaryota; kingdom Metazoa; phylum Chordata; class Actinopteri; order Salmoniformes; family Salmonidae; genus Oncorhynchus; species Oncorhynchus mykiss. The sequence continues at coordinate 60,038,299 of NC_143038.1, read as the reverse complement.
CATCATATTATACACATTGACAAGTTCAGCCTCTTGACTTGAAGATGGAGAGTTCTAAATTATATGTAAAATGTATGCTCCTCAATCCCCAATAGTGTAATGACTGGGTCTCCTTGGACTAATGTATATTCCATCATCTTAAACTCTCTCAAGGTGACCTTTAAACCTGTTAACCACAGGACTTTAAAAAATGGATAGACCCCAGAAACCATGGGGTACAAAGGTCAGATTCGAGGTCAAACTATCAAATTGATTCCGTTGTTTACAAAGCTACACAATTAGAATATTTGTACAACCCCAAGACACTTCTTTGAGCTGATGTTGGAATTAAATATGCACACAACTTACTGAATAGGTGATACCTTTGCAATAAATGTCATACATCCATCGGTCATTTAGAACAATACATGTGATATTAAAAATAGGATTTGAATGACAAAAGCCAGTTTGGTCCTCTCATGACTGACCAAGCCATTGTTTGGTGCCAACGTCCTTGAACATAATTGAGCCTATGTATATTTTCGATGGGGGGGGGGGGGGGCACGTCTTCCTGAATGAATAAAGAGAGAAGGACGGGATACGTGTGGACTCATTCCATTACTTCCACAGGGAATAAAACCCATCTATCTCTGTAAGCAGATAGTCATGCAATCCGTTAAAAGGTGAAAAAAAATCCCCGTCTAACCTTTGAGACATCTTGCGTCTTTAAATGTGCTCCAAAACGTTGATGAAAAAATATGCGTGGAGAAGAAAAAAACATGAATCACATCAACATTAGCAGGCGAGTAATGGTGCGATAATTCCTTACCTCTTTGCGATCACATTGCCTCTACTGGATACTTTCGATACTTTTCGGTACGTGAGTGGTTGTTTGTGTGGAATGTGAAGTTCATCGAGAGTTTTTTTTGTTAACTTTGATGCAACATTGTTTCGAAGCCCCGAGAACTTCGGAAAATAGTTATCCTCCTCAACTTCTTTCAAAGGCGGATCGTCTGCAGCATTTCCCACAAAAAAGTACAAAAGTAAAAAAACTCCAAAACAGACAGCGATCACAATTTTACAATGAATTCTCATCGTGGAAAACTGTTCTGATGATTTGGAGGAGCACAATATTCCTCTTTCATGTCTGTGAATATGCAATAACAGCTAGAGTTGACATTCTGTTACTACTCCGTTGCATTGCGCCGGAGATGACCCAGAGCGAAGAGGAGGAGCTTTCCACGTCCATGACCATCACTCAGTGGGAGTTTCTATATTCTCTTACCGTAATCTTTAGAAGAGAAGTGCGAGTATTTTGTTTGACATCACAACGAGAACTCATCCATCACAATGCATCAGTAGCTATGTTTACATTAAAGCTGCAAAATGCAGAAATCGCTCCGCCATTTCCTGGTTGCTAAAAGTGTAATAGTTCGTCTAATCTAAGTTTATTTGACAAAACAAGCAATGTTTAGTGTAGAGAATCATTGTACCATCTAAACCGTGGTGAAGTATGTTTGAAATACCATATTGTATTTTCAGCTGTTTGAAGCTGGTGTACAAAACCGAAAGTAAAAGATACACAAACGAAACTTAAGAACGGGAAGCATAGAAATAGAGCACATAAAACAGATCTACAACTTCTTAGACTTGCTGTCAATGAGAATGACAGATCTATGTGAATTTGGTCAGGTTGCCCAAAAAGTGACATATTGCAGCTTTTACTTGTCCAGTGATTTTTTTGCCTGCTAGGGTGCTGGACGTAATCATGTCACACCTAAATAAACATTTTAAATCTAAAAAACCTAGTGTAGAATAAAAATGTAGTGGTTGAAGTGTTACTCAATATACACAAGTTTTGTAGTGTTCAGTAGGAAAACAGTAGTGTTTCCAGTTGTAATCAGGTAGAGATTTTTACCACTTGATGTTGGCAGTAAATATGGTACTTGGTACTCCAGTGTATATTTGGCCTTGTGTTTTAGGTAATTGTCCTGCTGAAATGTGAATTTGTCTCCCAGTGTCTGGTGGAAAGCAGACTAAAACAGGTTTGCCTCTAGGCTTTGGCCTATGCTTAACACTATTCCATTTATTTCTATCCCAAAAAACTCCCTAGTCCTTGCTGATGACAAGCATACCCATAACATGATGCAGCCACCACCATGCTTGAAAATATGTAGAGTGGTACTCAGTGATGTGTTGGATTTTCCCCAAACACAATGCTTTGTATTCAGGACATTAAGTTAATTTCCTTGACTCATTTTTTGCAGTTTTACTTTTGTGCCTTATTACAAACAGGATGCATGTTTTGGAATATTTGTATTCTGTGCAGGCTTCCTTCTTTTCGCTGTCATTTAGGTTAGTATTGTGGAATAACTACAATATTGTTGATCCATCCTCAGTTTTCTCCTATCACAGGTATTAAACTCTGTAACTGTTTGTAAAAAAAAATATATGTTTTGTATACATACAAACAACATCTTACAGATTCACACAAACAATGACTATATCTCATCTGCCCAGACCCGCAAGCTCACACCTCCATCCCTATTGCCTTTATTATTGTTTGCCACTTGGCCATAAATTGTACCAATTTGTTTTAATTTGGTCGCCCATGCTCTTTCAATATTTAAATAATAAATTATTAGATTTTTCCATTGCGTTCATGATGGTGGATTGATTTCCAAGTTTTTAGTATTTGTTTTTTCAAGATGAGTGAATCGTCCAGCCCACTACACCCCAACATGCCATGTCTTGAAATATACAAACAGACAGATTAAAAGTAAGTTTATATCATAGTACTTCTGACAGACAACTTTCTAGCTCCACCCAAAATATTTGGACTTCATAGCATTCCCAGAAAGCATAGATTATTGAGTCATAAGTTTTACACCTAATGCATGACTGCTGTAAACTCTAATTGTTTTAAAGTCACCATTGGCCTCATGGCATTTGAGTTAGGAAGGATGCCTGTATCTTTGTAATGACTGGGTGTATTGATACACCATCCAAAGTGTAATTAATAACATCACCATGCTCAAAGAGATATTCAATGTCTGTTTTTTTATAAACCCATCTACCAATAGGTGACATTTTTGCAAGGCATTGGAAAACATCCCTGGTTTTTGTGGTTCAGTTTCTGTTTGAAATTCACTGCTGGACTGAAGGACCTTCCAGATAATTATATGTGTGAGGTACAGAGATGACATAGCCATAAAAAAAACAATGTTAAACACTATTATAGCACACAGAGTGAGTCCATTCAATTTCTGACTGATAAGCAAATATTTACTGCTGAACTTATTTAGGCTTGCCATAACAAGGGGGTTGAATACTTATTGGCTCAAGATAAATCATTTGATTTTATTAATTTGTAAACATTTCTCTAAACATAATTCCACTGGAATTGTGTGAAGGCTCTCATGTACAAATATTCCCAGCGTTGAGTAGTTCCCAATCGTTCTGATTGTGTTCTGATTATGATGTGTGTTTTAAAATTTCTCACAGCGTGAAAATGTTCCCAGTTTAATAAATGCACGTGCGTCTCTATATGTGGAGGGCTGAGCTCGAGCTGATGTTTCTCTCACACCCTCTCGTAGCGCCAATGTTTTTGCAATGGCAAAAATCTCTCCTTACATCAACCCTCAGCATTTTGACGCGCGAGTCGGGTGTTGATATGCTGAAACAGCCACACAATCTCAGCCATCCACATAAAGAAATGCGCGTCAATTATTGAAACGGGAACGTTTTCAAACTCGGAGAAAATATACATGACGTTACAATCAGAACACAATCAGAACGATTGGGAACTATTTCACTTTGGGAAGATGTTTTACATGACACAGACCAGTGACACAAAATCTCAATTTAATCTATTTTAAATTCAGACTAACACAAAATGTGGAAAAAGTCAAGGAGTGTGAATACTTTCTAAAGGTTCTGTAGCATTAAGTGTGGAGTGGAGCTTCATAGTTAAGTGTTGACATCACATGCCCCACTTACCTAAACATCAGGCTGTTACCATGGTTACCACATGGCTGGCTATTCATTTTGAAAGAAGTCTGACTACAAAAGACGCATGAGTCTCTACAAGCCGGAATGTTGAATAAAATGATATTTACACTTACTTTACCGGTTGTCCGTGCTGTAGGTCCTTTTGGCGATAGGAGGTGGAGATAGGGTACCCACAGGAAAGTGTTTTTCAATTTTTTTTGTAGTGTAACTTTTTTCGCACCGGTAGGTTCTGTCTATTATCTCCGTACACATTGCACGTGATGCACAATATTTAAACAATAGCCAAATGTAATCGAACGTAGTCGATCAAAGCGCGTTTCCTCTCAATCAGTTTAATTGTGTTTCATTATTTGTCATCTGACCGTGTGGGACAATGTTCGGTCTGTGATTCGGTTAGGCTCAGCCATATTGTGCAAGTGTTTGTCTAATGGGAATTGTCAAGACTGTAAATAGAAAACCGGAAATACAAACAATATACAGAACAGCATACTTTAGGTCGGGTTGATAATGCTAAATGTTATTGACGAGAGTAAGTATTTCACTCTCGGATTATAAAAGAGACTAGTAACCCGCATACCTTGAAAAGTATTGGGCAATCATCATGTATTCGTAAAACACTGTTTCCATCATCATTTGTCACAATAAAGAAATTTAGGCGAAAAAAATCCACCCATGTCGACCCGAACAGTTTCAACTAGTAACTATAGCCGGAAAGTCAAAATGTCTATGTCGTAAAAATTCATGAAAACAAAAATTCGCTTTTTGGTCTTAATATTAGGTTAGCAGTGGGGTTAGGGTTAGCTTTAAAATCACATTTTAAGAAGATAAATGGAAGAAATAGGCGGGGGTTATGACTTTGTTGCTGTGGTAACTAGTGACGACCTGGGGCCTGTTGCACAAAACTAGGATAAGGGATTAAGCCAGGATATCTTGGTGATCCTGGCTCAATTGATCCGTAATCCGGTTGCACTAAAGATGGATAGGGGGCAGGAGGATATGTTATGGTATAAATTACCATGGAGATTTATTCTGTGGAGCTAGCCTGCTCCAGACCAGGCTAAATTCCAGGATCTATTTAATCTCATCCCTAATGTCAGTCAGCAGTCACCACAAATGGAAACCAATAGTTATTTCACTGCTCACTATACATTGTTATCACATATAACTAGACCCACTGTTATTTAAACGTTTGTGATCATTAATTTCAATGATTTTGGATAAAAAATGATTTTTAGATGATGTTGCTATCATTAGATAATTTACAGTTTCCCATAGACTATAAGGCTATATATAAAATGCTAGAATATTAGGGCCACAGAGGGGAAAAAAACACAAGTCATAATATTGTAACCAGTTGTTTTAAAGGAGGACAGTTGTTAAAATGACAGATGTGGGGCATTTCGTGAAATTGTACTTCAGTATGGTTTCATAAACAAAGACATGCTGATGTGCCAGAATATTAAGTATCACATTGTCATAAGTATCAAAACTGTAAAAACAATATGTAGCTTTTCTGCAGAAAGAACCAGCCTCATAAATTTATGACTTTATCCTTTTTCTTCAGTGTGGCCCTAGTACTCTGTCATATAAACAAATACACATTCCATATGAATATAAAAACACAATGTGTAACATTATGTTCCTTTATTGAATAAGGACAAAACAAAGCAGGTAAACCATCAGCTCCTTTTAAAACTGAAGTCACAGTGACTCTACAAGATGGAAAGCACAGAATCTAAGCATATTATACAAAATGATACATATACAGACCTTTGAATGTGTATAACACACCCTGCATGTCTGCACACTAAAATAAATGCAGGACAAATCCATACACATCAACTGAACAGACAAATGAATGGATGCAGTAGCCTCCCTGCAGCCTTGTATTACACACAGTATACCGCACAAACATCATAAGAGGCCAAATTCGTCAAAAAACGAACCCAAAAAAACCCAAATTCCTCTGCCACCGCAGGACATATTTAACCAAAATTGAAAGCACACATACTAACTAAAATAATTCAACACATATTGGTCCCTCAGCAGCCGACCACTGTCGTCATCAGGGAAGATTGCCGGATTGTCCCAGTCCATGGCTGGTGGCACTCTGGGGGCCCTCTCCTTCCTCAGGCAGGCCACATTGTGGAGGACAGCACAAGCCACAGTAATATCACATGCCCTAACAGGGCTGACCCTTAATTTGTGAAGGCAGTGAAAGCGTGCCTTCAGGAGGCCAAAGGTCATTTCAACTCTGGCCCTGGTCCTGGCATGGGCATGGTTGTAGGCCTGCTGTGCTTCCTGGGGGTCTGTGAAAGGTGTCAGGAGAAAAGGCTGGCAGCCATACCCCCTGTCTCCCAGCAACACACCAGAGAATTCACCTGTCAACACAAAATCTCATCATTACTACCTCATAAACACAGTGATATTCTTGACACAGCCATGATGGTTATAAATAGGGGTTGTGTGGCTTACCTTGTGATAGGCACTGATAGATGTCAGAGGCCCGAAAGATTCTGGAGTCATGGACTGAGCCAGGCCATTTTGCCACAACATTGCTGATCACACAGTCAGCATTGCAGACCATCTGAAATCATAAGATGAGGAATATTACACCAATCAATGCACATCACTGGCAATGCAGAGTGTTCGTCAATGGACAATATCAAAAAGTTATGTTCACCTGAACATTAATGCTGTGAAAGGATTTCCTATTCACAAAATCGGCCTCATGGGCACCTGAGGGGGCTTTTATCCTTATGTGTGTGCAGTCCACTGCACCAATGACATTGGGGAAACCTGTCACACAAAGTAATGAGTATCCTACTATGTGTTAACAGTTGTCCTGTAATTTGTAGATCCTCTTACCTGCAATCCTATAGAACTCCTCTTTGATGTCACAGAGTCTTCTGTGGCCAGGGAAGGAGATGAAGACATCTGCTAATGCTTTGATAGCCAGACACACACTCCTTATTGTGCGGCAAATTGTGGCCTTGTTCAGCTGTTCTGCATCCCCCACTGAGTACAGGAAGGCTCCACTAGCAAAAAAGCGCAAGGCCACACAAACCATTTGCTCCACACTCAGTGCATGGCTCCGTGCAGTGCGGTGCTTAATCCTGGGACCCAGTAGTCTGCATAGATACCTGATGCCATCTGCAGAAAACCTGTATCTTTCATATAGATGGTCATCAGGGAAGGCCAGTGGGTCCAACCGGTCCCTGAAGACCCTTTCTCACCTGAAGGCTCTCCTCAGCACAAGTGCTTCTTCATCCACCACATCTCGCACGAATGGGCATGCCATTGTCAGAGCAGAAAGGAACACACAATTTTGGGCCTTCATATAGGCTAGTGGCCACACCTGGTGCTGGGGGGGGTGGGCAAAAGAGGGCGATGCCTTATAACGATGACTTGGTTGTACTGATTGCTGGGAAAATAAAAAAAACCTTAGAAAGATGCCACCGTCCTGTGTGCTCACAATAAGAGCTCATATGTCATGGCTCACTTGACTTTACGAGAATATACCTAATTTTTATTTTGAGCTGTGTCATCTTCTTGGAGCTGGGGAGGAAAGAAAAATAATGATTAATACATTTGTGTTACAGTTAGCATACAGTGTACATTGAAGGCATATCTCACCTCCCTCTCAAGTTTTTTTATTTCAAGGTCCAGTTTCCTAATTGTCCTCTTTTTTATTTCGAACTCCAGTGCAAGATTTTCCATCTTTTTCTTCTTGTACTGAATGTCTATGTCTGCCAGTTCTATTTGGCACCGGAGGTGGTTGCCATACAACTTTCTGATAGCTTGTGAGCTCTGTGAACGCAATACAATTAGCGCAGCTGGAATTTGGCAGGATGTGGTGTCCTTTTATTAATACGCACTATGTTGCCAGGCTGGTTTTCCCACTGTATAGCATCTGGGTCCTGTAAAAGAAATTAGATTTTTTGATTTTGATGAGGACTCCTCACCATTGTAGAGTAAATAGTACTTTCACAGTCTTAACATGATACCTCATGCCTTCTGGAATCCAGAGAGATGGTCTCCTCCTCATCATCGTCTCCATCATGTGCTGTTGCTGCTGCACTGGGGCCTTCACCCTATCACATTTAATCGGATTCATATTGAAGCTAGTAGACAAGACATGCCAGGCCTACAGTATGCCTTTGATGGAGTACTCACTGGATCAGCATCGTCTGGTGCTTGTGCTGGTGGCTCTAACAGGAACACAGTGCTGCCAGACACTGCAAGGCAATAGGTAAACCAAAGTCAGACAGTCCAAATTGATTCAATATGAATGTGGTTGTATCCCATGTAGAGATGGAAGGACATACCTTGAATGAAGCGGGTGGCATCTTGGGAGGAACCTATGCTCGTCTCTTTCCCCCCAGGGATCCCCTCTAAGACGGGCCTGCCTTTATTTAGCTCCAAGGCCATGTCCTCTGCTGGGGTAAGGTCAGCCTTTGGTGACCCACCACCCGTGCCTTGTCTGTGGGTATTCTTTTTCACTGCTAAAACAGTACAGACAATGTGTGAGCAGGCACCTTCTGGGTACAATATATGCTTGTGCTTTGTTAAATATTAGTCAGGGACCATACCATTCTGCAGAATGTTCTTGTATTTGATTTTGACCTGCTGCCATGTCCGTTTTGGCCCGTTCATGTTTAATCTACACACACACACACACACACACACACACACACACACACTTAATGGAGTCACACTGCAAAAAATTACTTGGTATTTTTGTCTTGTTTTCAGTAAAAATAGCAAACATTTTATCATAGCTTTATACAGTGTGATGGAGTTACTTTACACAATTTCACTCATATCTGCAGTGCATTTCAATAAAAAAAATTAACCGTTTCATAATTACAGTACAACTGCATTTTTGGAGATGTGAATTAAATATTTGAATTGTAATTGTGATGTTTCAGCGGAGCGGTGAGTGTGTAATTGTGCACTACTTACGCATTCAGGCGGTCTGCAATACTTTGCCACGCTTTTTCTCTTTGCTTTATCACTGTGGCGGTGTTGCCTTTCTTCTTAATTATATCTTTTACCTCCTCGTATGCCTCCATGAGGATTTGTGCTTCCGACGGGGAAAAGTACGCGGCTCTAGTTGCCATGGTAAATCAGTTAATCTGTGATCTGTGGCGGGGTCTATTTGAGTGAGCCGTGAGCGCGCACCTATCCAGGATTGGTTTCACCTGGCTTAATGAATCCGTGTCTGCTCATCCTGGCTTGGTCTTTGTGCAACCAATTAAGCCTGGACGCACATGTTTTGGCTTCATTGAGCTCAGCTGAGTCATTTATCCCGGATGTCTTAATTCTACTTTTGTGCAACAGGCCCCTGGTTGAACAGATCTACCACCTCTTAGACTTGCTTTCAATGAGAACGACAGCTCTATCTCAAATGTCCATGTGAATTTTGTTGGGTCGTTGAGGATGAATAACACTTCAAATGTTCACACGTCACTGTGTTTCATGGAACAGTGCAATTCCAGGGAAATACTGTGACTGTAGCCTCCATGAGTGTGATTGGTCTAAAAATACCTTTGCAAAGTAGTTTGGACCGTATGGCACACTATTAATATGGTTCAAACCCAGATGTAGCTGCACCCTCTCAATTGCTACACTGGTGGCAACTGTTGGATAATCCCTGCAGTCTCCCAGGCGTCACTAAAACCACTAACAAACAATATATTCTATGACTACATAAAAATATATTCAAACTCCAAATGTTCCCTTTCATTGAGGAAACTGCAAAAATAAATATTTTTCCAACAATAAAAAAAAAAAAGCATCAAAACTGCATTCCCGTGGAGCTGTTCAGCTCAGTGGTTCGTACACAAGTTTGTCATGATTATTTCTAATTTGGCAGAAATACAAACCGAATGTCGGGTTGATAATGCTTCCCTGTTAATATGTTGTATCAGATTACCTCCTACATCCGGGCAAAATCGGCGATCAACAGGTAAAGTACTTTGAAATTAAGTGTGTTTGACATTCTGACTTGTAATGGGACTGTTCCGGTGTTGTGACAGAATTCTCCCCCCGCCCTTCGCGGGAACGCCCAGGCACTCAATACTTCATTGCTGCGACTTGATTGCTAGTTGAGATTTCTGATCACAATAGGCTGCGTCTAAATAGATTTTTTATGTGGGTTTGATCGCGGGAGAGGCAGTAGTAATGTCTGCAGTTTTCGGTTTGACTATTTGTCTAAATAAGTATATTTGCCGAAATTCGTCACCTCTCCATTGTCTTACTCGACTAGTAGTTGTTCTGAAATGTTTATTGCTTGCCTACATTTTACTCCCTCTAATTTAACACATTAGTTATTTATTTCGATGGCCTATCCTGATGTGAAATTTATTCTATAGAAAGTATTTGACTCATGTGTGCCACAGAAAGTATCTTGGGACTGCAAGGCCTGACACTTCAGAATCATTTTTAGCTCATGTTAACCAGTAATGTGCCACATAAAGCACAATTGGTGTATATAAAAAAAATCATTTTTAGAAACATTTTGTAATGTTTAATTAAATATAACCTTCAAAGATCATATACATTTTTAATATCTACAATTATATTAAATTAGAAATTGAACATGCCACTGTTTGAGGAGAGTGACTGCTATTTCCTCTCTCATAATGTTAACATCTTTGTCTGTATTTGAAAAGACAATCGATTCCTCCTTCAGCAAAATGGGGGAAAAAATTTGATGTGCATTTCAGTTTTCCCAAACAAAATTGTTACACTTAAGATTCTAATTCATAAGTAAACAACGACTCAGCTATAATATAATTTGACAGTTCTGTTTTTCCTTTTAGTCCGTATACTTTTAGTAGTTTAACTGTACATTACTTATACTCATACTTACTTTCAAGGCAAGAAGTAACATATTTTTGGCATGGATGAGGAAGGGTACCACACACCCATCTGGAGATATTTACACCCCTTCTCTCTCTCAGGAATGATCTGAACATATATGTTAATAAAAGTACAGCATTTTGAAACACTTTGATTACAATATAGAGATTAATAACAGAGGGGGATCTGAGAATGCAGGGATTCCAGCAGGGTGTGAATTGAAGTAGTCAAATCTGGAGCTGAGAAGGGCTTGAATGTAAATGACGTGATCATCTCGGATTATCTAATATCTGAGAATGGGCAGGCATTCCCTCAGATGAAGAGCATCTCCATCTTGCTGATTATGTGCTGTCATCCAGGTGGAAATGTCACCTGCATATCTGATGTAGGAAAAGAGATACGTTGAGTGTCCTATGAATATGTTTATGTATATGTACTATACATGTGTGTATTTTTGTATTTGAATTTCTATTATTATTATCATTATTGTCTTTTAAGGTTGATGGGGAGGGTGGAGGTGCTGGGGGTGTCCTATCGTGTCAAGTCTGCTCCTGCTCCTCCCCTCCGGTGTACGAGTACTAACCACCGGTCCTGGCACTCATCATTACGCACACGTGTGAATTATGATTCACACCTGCACTCCATTACCTTCCCCTTTATATGTCACTCCCCCATGTTCACTCACCAGTTGGTATTGTTCTTGTGTATCGGTGTGCTGCCTTATGTAAGTGGTGTTTTGTTGGTTTATTAAGATGTTTCACCTGCTTCCGACTCACCACCCCATCATTACATATTGAGGGTGACAGGACATTTTGGGGGAGAGGATTCTTCATGGAGGCACATTCAGTCATAGTTTTATTTATAATATTATACATTTTATATTTCTTCTATTATAACTTTACTGTGATTATGGATATGCACACATGTAGACTAATATATTTGAAATTGATTTTTTGCACAGAGTACAACATTTAGATGTATTACTGTTATTGTTATTATTACTGCTGTACCTACATTATTAAACATGCATCCTGTGGCATACATCAGAGGGCATGATTGGTCACCAAAAATGGCCTTGCTGAAATCCTCCAACCCCCCCCTTCTAATTTCCTTAATTTTGTGGCTTGTCAAATACTTTCTGTGGCACTCATCAACTGACCAACATGAACTACCAAAATTATTCAGAAGTGTGCCAGGCCTTGCAGTCCCAAGATAGGGGGGGGAGAATTTTGGCAGGCAAGAAAATATCCCCCCCCCCTTCTAATTTCCTTCATTTTGTGGCTAGAGTCAAATACTTTCTATAGAACAAACTTCACGTCAGGATAGGCAACCGAAATTAATAATTAATGTATGTGTGTTATAATAAACATAGAGGGAGTAAAATGTAGGCAAGCAATAAACATTTCAGAACAACTACTAGTCGAATAAGACATGGGAGAGATGACAGATTTTGACATATATTTATTTATAGACTTGAAACACATAGCCAAACCGAAAACTTCAGACATCGCTAGTGCCTCCCCCGCTATCAAACCGAAATAAAAATAAAATGGAAAGTAGCCGAACATGATCAGAAATCTCAACTAGCAAGCAAGTCGCAGCAATGAAGAATTGAGTGCGTGCGCGTTCAAGCAAGTCGCATCAACGAAGATTTGAGTGCGTGCGCGTTCACAATAAGGGCGGGCGGATTCTGGCAGGGGTGAGCTTTTCGGCACAACACCGGAATGCTGAGCCTACATGTTAAGTAGAGACGAGTGTAGTATTTCACTCTCGGATTCTGACATAGGCTTAATTTCTTAAAAAAAGAACACGAAATTACCGCAAGTGACTGAATTGTTAATACATGTAACCTGCCTACATAGCTATTGTTTGAGTAACGTTAACAGGTTTTTATTTTATCTGGACAGACATTCAATTGGCTAACTTAGTTAGCTAGCATCAGTTTTAATAAACATAACGTTAGGCTAGGCAGCTAGCGTACTCAGTCGCAAATATACTTGTAATCTTACCTCTACATAATTTAAATCAGTCTTTGGCCATTCATTTGAAATGTATTTGAAATATTTAGCAGGGTGCTACTGTAACAGTTCTTTGTAACGTTAGGTAATTTAACCTACGGTAATTGTAGGCAACTGATGGGCTCATTGGCACGTGGAACGTAAACATCACATCACACTCTGCTACAAAACCGACCACACGGTGGAGTTGTTTGCCATTTTTCAAACGTGGTCTTGTGGATTCATAGGCCTGGAGCACAGGTTTTGTTCCAGCCCAGTAGTGACTGTTAAAGAGGACCCGGCAGCCTATTTAGGAGGCTCAGGTGCAAAAATAGGTATGATAGTGCAGGTGATGACTGGAGCCAAAGATTATTTACAAAATATACAGATGGTGATACTTGACAAAGTTGATTACAAAATAATAAACTTAGCTACTTAGCCAAAATAACTAGAGTAAAAAAAGGCATAACAAAAAACTGACGTGAATTGGGCTGCCTGTGTAAAAACAGCCAGTGTCAATAGAATAAAAAAGAGCTAGTAACTCGTATGTTACTTTGACAAGCAGCTGTCAGATTCCAAGACCTAGAATGAGGAGCACAGGCATCCAAATAGACCTGCCCTAACCTGGCATAAACTATTTACACCTTTTAAACAGGTAAATTATTAATTAGCAATAGCACAAATTCACATTTCACATAATTAATACTTAACACACTACACAATAGGCTATAACACAAACATGAACATTTCCAATAAACAATGACAACACCCACTAAGAGGGAGAACCAGATACAGAGAGGTGCGCATCCTGTGGCTAAAGCCGGTGAACATTTTAAAATAAATGATAAGGATAACCAGACCCTGGCGTGTGTTACTGGTTGCTGGTACAAAAGTATTGAAGCTCTGTGAGTCCCCAATTCCAGGATATAAGAAGAAATAAGTGGCCACAGGACAAGAGTAGTATGATGTCAAGCAGTGCTAAACATTGTGAAATGTGTATAATATCTTGTGTGCTAATTTAATTCCCCTACTGTTTCTACAGCTCTCTCAGACTTCTGTAGATCCATATACCTGTGGGTGTTCTGCTCATTATGAGGACTCCAGCATTTGAGTTAAGCCAGGACCCAGCTTTCCTTATCCTAAACCTCCATGTGCCCTACAGTAGAACATCAGAGTTCGATCTTTACATCAATGGAGATGATTTCAAATTCTCTACCGAGCCTTACTTTCTCAGGTGAGTGACTGACCATCAGTTAAAGTTATGTGCTGCCAGTATTGAAGTCACTTACTTCAAGGATAAAAAAAAAAAGTATTAGGTCCACTGTATATAGTAAGTAAATGCACCATGATATGCTGTAAGTGTGTCAAAATGCTGATAGGCTACGTTCATGTTTAGTTCTAATATCAGATTTCTAACATTTTAATCTCTTATCAAGACTGACCTTACCTGGAAACAATATTGGAGGATGGGAGGGAAAAAGCCTCCTTTGACATTGATTAAGGTAATGTTTCTAAAATATATTTGTTTTGTTCATGGAATTCTGGAAATTTTCGCAAAAGCCATAACATAAAAAATACAAATCACAAGCCATGAATTTTTTTTTTTTGAATTACAGGAACTTAGCTTTAAAACTGCTAAACGTTATCTCAGACTTGAGGAAAATAGTGTAGAATAGCAGGAAATTAGCTCAGGGATTCTTGAAAGTCGGGACAGTCCTTGTCCGCTAGAGAAACTTGATTTTTAAAGTAGTATTTATTTTTTGCATTATTTGAGCTTAAAATGTACATTTAGGGGAATTTTACGAGGGAACGTTTGTTTTTGGAATTTTCTTAATATTTTCTATGTTATTCATTTCCATGTCGGCTCTATGCCTGGAAATGCCCTTGTCCGGAACAAAGGATCCCAATTTCAAACTCGCCAAAAAAATCATATTAACTGAAAAAGTACATTGTAGTTTCTTGCAATAGCCCTCTGTGAATTTAAATCATATTTCTCTCAAAACTTTGATTCCTAAAAGATGTGTCCGGAGTTTTGGTTTAATCCGTCAGATTAGCAATTTAATAGCTAATCTCATGCATTTCTACAAATTTTACCATGAGGCTGAGAGAAAATGTTGCTGTTTTAGAGCTCAGGGATTCTTGAAAGATGGAACAATTCTTTATTTAAAGAACTTTGAAAGTTTCTTCAAGTGCAATCGCAAAAACCATTGAGCGCTATGATGAAACTGGCTCTCATGAGAACCCCCACAGGAAAGGAAAATCCAGAGTTACCTCTGCTGCAGAGGATAAGTTCATTAGAGTTACCAGTGTGCCCAAATAAGTGCTTCACATGTATCAAATTGAATACCTTTATTTAACTAGGCAAGTCAGTTAAGAGCAGATTCTTATTTTCAATGACACCCTAGGAACAGTGGTTAACTGCCTTGTTCAGGGGCGGAATGACAGATTTTTACCTTGTCAGCTCGGGGATTCGATCTTGCAACCTTTCGGTTACAAGTCCAATGCTCTAACTAGGCTACCTGCCGCCCCAAGTAACAGACACATCTCAACATCAACTGTTCAGAGGAGACTACGTAAATCAGGCCTTCATGGTTGAATTACTGTAAAGAAACCACTACTAAAGGACACAAATAAGAAGAAGATACTTGCTTGGGCAAAGAAACATGAGCAATGGACATTAGACCGTTGGAAATCTGTCCTTTGGTCGGATGAGTCCAAATTTGAGATTTTTGGTTCCAACCGCCATTGTCTTTGTGAGACGCAGAGTAGGTGAACGGATTATCTCTGCATGTGTGGTTCCCACTGTGAAGCATGAAGAAGGAGGTGTGATGGTGTGGGGATGCTTTGCTGGAGACAATGCCTGTGATTTATTTAGAATTCAAGGCACACTTGAATTCTAAATAAACAGCATTCTGCAGTGATACGCCATCCCATCTGTTTTGCGCTTAGTGGGACTATCATTTGTTTTTCAACAGGACAATGACCCAACACACCTCCAGGCTGTGTAAGGGCTATTTTACCAAGAAGGAGAGTGAGGGAGTGCTGCATCAGATGACTTAGCCTCCACAATCCCCCAACCAATTGAGATGGTTTGGGATGAGTTGGACCGCAGAGTGAAGGAAAAGCAGCCAACAAGTGCTCAGCATATGTGGGAACTCCTTCCAGACTGTTGGAAAAGCATTCCAGGTGACTACCTCATGAAGCTGGTTGAGAGAATGCAAATTGTGCAAAGCTGTCACCAAGGCAAAGGGTGGCTACTTTGAAGAATATAAAATATATTTTGATTTGTTTAACACTTTTGGTTGCTACATGATTTCATATGTGTTATTACATAGTTTTGATGTCTTCAGTATTATTCTACAATGTAGAAAATAGTTCAAAAAAAAATCAAACTTGAATGGCTGGGTTTCTGTACAGCACTTTGAAATATCAGCTGATGTACGAAGGGCTATATAAATACATTTGATTTGATTTTGATTTGATTTGAATGAGTAGGTGTGTCCAAACTTGACTGGTACTTTATGTACATACACAGTGCCTTCAGAAACTATTCAGACCCCTTGACTTTTTCTAAAATGAATAAAATGTTTTTTTCCCCCCTCAATCGACATACCCTATAATATCAAAGCAAAAAAATGTTTTTGTGCAAATGTACAAAAAAACGGACATAACACATTTACGTAGACTCTTTACTCAGTACTTTGTTGAAGCACCTTTGGCAGCAATTACTGCCTCAAATCTTCTTGGGTATGACGCTACAAGCTTGGCACACCAGTATTTGGGGAGTTTGTCCCATTCTTCTCTGCAGATCCTCTCAAGCTTTGTCAGATTGGATGGGGAGCTTCGCTGTACAGCTATTTTCAGGTCTCACCAGAGACTTCGATTGGGTTCAAGTCCGGGCTCTGGCTGGGCCACTCAAGGACATTCAAAGACTTGTTCCGTAGACACTCCTGCTTCAAAGAGTTCAATATTGGTTTCTGAGAGTCCTTTAGGTGCACTCCTCCTTCAAAGAGTTCAATATTGGTTTCTGAGAGTCCTTTAGGTGCTTTTTGGCAAACTCCAAGCAGGCTGTCATGTGCCTTTTATTGAGGAGTGACTCCCGTCTGGCCATTCTACCATAAAGGCTTGATTTGTGGAGTGCTGCAGAGATGGTTGTCCCTCTGGAATTTTCTCCTATCACCAAAGAGGAACTCTGGAGCTCTGTCAGAGTGACCATTGGGTTGCTCCGATTGCTCAGTTTGGCCGGGCTTCCAGCTCAAGGAAGAGTTTTGGTGGTTCCAAGCGTCTTCCATTTAAGAATGATGGAGGCCACTGTGTTCTTGGGGACCTTCAATGCTGCAGAAATGTTTTGGTACCCTTCCCCAGATCTGTGCCGTGACACAATCCTGTGTCAGAGCTCTACAGACAATTCCATCAAACTTCTTTGCTTGGTTTTTGCTCTGACATGCACTGTCAACTGTGGGACCTTATATAGACAGGTGTGTGCTTTTCCAAATCATGTTCAATCAATTGAATTTACCACAAGGTGGACTCCAATCAGGTTGTAGAAACATCTCACGGATGATAAATGGAAACAGGATGCACCTGAGCTCAAGTCTCATAGCAAAGGATCTGAATACTTATGGAAATAAGGTATATCTGTTTTTATTTTGGGGTATTGTGTATAGATGAGGATCCAATTTATTTTCTTTTTAGAATAAGGCTGTAACCTAACACAATGCGGAAAATATCAAGGAGTCTGAATACTTTCCGAATGCTGTGTGTGTGTGTGTGTGTGTGTGTGTGTGTGTGTGTGTGTGTGTGTGTGTGTATATATATATGATTATATTTTTTGGAGTATCGGAAACAATTTAGCTGCTAATTGAATATAGGGGAAAAACTAACAATCATTCAAAAGCAATGGGACCCTATCTCGGTCAGTGCGTTTGACCTCCTAGTAATCAGATCTGCTTTAATGGTGATTAGGAGGATGTTCTCTTTTCTCACTAGACTCCACAGTGTGCGGTTAGTACTACAGCTAGTCAGAGGTACTCTAGCAGGACCCGGAGTCATGGGGCTGATAGCAGTCAGTGGGATTGATCTCTGGTGCTCTTTTAAGTATTACTAAAGTCATTCAGTCACCCAGGCTTAATCGCTGGCTGTACTATTAGATGTGAAGGGCAATTTGAGCTGTCAGTGATGTAATAATGAATGCCTACTTAGTGAGACTTGGCCTTTTTTTTTATTAATGCATTTATTTTATTTACCAGCTCATGAGGCTACTTTGATTCAAAGTATTTGTTACTAGTGTAAGTGGCAAAGCAATTTTATCAGTTAGGAATGGAACACTTCTGTCTCTCTTTAATGAGTTTCATTTCCAATGATCTCTTAATTACGTTGGGTTGGTGGAGCGTTAGCCTTTTGTACACTTACACCTCATTGGCCCTCGATCAGCGATGCGCTGTTTGACAAACTGTCTAAATAAGCCACTAACTGCTGCTAATAAACCTTCTCTAATGGGTATCCCAGTTTGCACTCGCAATTAGAAATCATTAAGATGCTTCTTTAGGGGCACACAGCCATGGCAATTAGCCAACTAGCATAAAGCATTTTTAAGATAAATACTCTGTGTTGAAAGTTTTATAAGTTCTTTAAAATGTTACAAATGATCTCCTTGGCTAGACGTGAAGGAATGGTCACATATTTTATAGATTGTGTAGTCTCTCTCTTTTTTTAATTGCTCTTTTTAGAGAACTACACCTCTACTTTAGACTGAATAGGTGTCTGTTCTGCAGAGATTCAATCATGCATTTATCATTAACATTTACTGTACATGTAAGGAGCCATCATTTTTGTTAATCAATTAGATATCTGATGCTTCAGGACAGTTTAGAGGAAGACAATTCTATCCCATTTGCTTCCACATTGTCTACATCTATACACCCTGAACAGCTAAACAATCTATTGGTGCCACTTGTTTCAACTGCTCCCTGATGTTCTCTCTGTGATATGTCTCAGGTCTTCTTACCCTGTGCGTCCTCAAGGAGACTGCAGGGGAGCACTTTGAAGGGCTCCAGATGCTGACCAGTCTCCTGGGTCCCAACGGCTCCCGCTCACCCAAGCCTCTGTTGGAAGACCTGGGTATCTTGAGTTTTTCATAAGGTATCTATCTGAATTTCTTCTATTCGGATAGGATTAAAGGCATAGAAATAGATTGAATAGAATGGACTAATCATTGACTTGAATGGGGACCCCTGTTTTATTCATTCTAATTCTATGCATTTAATCTTATGCAATAGGCGAAATCCAGATAGATAACTTTCTAAAAACTGTGCCCTGGTTGATGATACTGTTAGATTAGATTAATTTAGCAGTATGTGGTTGGAAGCCTTATTGTTGTTTAAATGAAGCCCAATGAAACTGCTTGAGTAAGGACTGAGAACAGAAAACCTTACTGGATTTAGTCATTGGTGATTTTAGTAATACCATTTGGCTGAATGGTTTGGTTTCTCCCGAAGACATTGATGTTTTACATTACAGAGGTGTGCAGTGGGAGTCTGAAAGGTGAGGAAGAGGATGATGAAGATGGGTTTGACTGGCAGGTTGAGCAGCAGGTGGACATGGAGACCTTGAAGGAGCAACTGAATAAACTGCAGAAGTATGGCTGTGGGAATCAGAGGTCCGGAGTGTTCACTGGACTGCAGGTAAGGTCATTGGCTTGTATGAATAATGTATATGTAACAAAATAACTGTAAAAAAACAAAAATGTAAAACAAAGTTACTTTTGTCCTCTGAAGAGGTGGATGGGCCAATAATTATTCTATATTTTTTTAAATAATACTTTTTTTATTATTGAAGACAATGACTAGAAATTAGTAGTGGGATGGTTTCTTTTGGAATCACTGCTAGCAGGTTTAGAATGTGATTGTTATAGTTCACATAAGAAAGGCCAGGAGTTCTTCCTGATCGTATAAGCAGGAAAACATTACATCAAGTACAGCATGTGAAAATCTGATGGAGGATTGTCCAATCAGGAGGAGTTGAGTGATGTCCGAAACCCAGATAGGACCACAGCATCAGAGAGGAGACGGGAAAGGCTAGACGCCGAGACGTCCATATTCTGCCATGACCATTACCTACCTGTGAGTTATCCAAAGAATAGTACCCCATAATTTAGTAATTCTATGACATTTAACTACTGCACGGATTATATACGTTTTATTACATTATAATCTGTCATGACACCGACCCGTTTGTCTCTGTAGTGCCGACCTGTTTGTCTCTGTAGTGCCGACCTGTTTGTCTCTGTAGTGCCGACCTGTTTGTCTCTGTAGTGCCGACCCGTTTGTCTCTGTAGTGCCGACCTGTTTGTCTCTGTAGTGCCGACCTGTTTGTCTCTGTAGTGCCGACCTGTTTGTCTCTGTAGTGCCGACCTGTTTGTCTCTGTAGTGCCGACCTGTTTGTCTCTGTAGTGCCGACCCGTTTGTCTCTGTAGTGCCGACCTGTTTGTCTCTGTAGTGCCGACCTGTTTGTCTCTGTAGTGCTGACCTGTTTGAAGACGAAATGATCCAGGGTCAGCTGAAGTTCTGCCCGTGGTGGTCTGGTCTGAGCCCAGACTCCATTCTGCAGGGAGAGGCAGGCGAGCTCATCCTTTCTCTCTCCTCAAAAAGCACTACATGTAAAGGGATAGTTCATCCCCAAATCAGATGCTAACACTTTACATTCATTTGATCTTATATCTGTGGTATGCTGTAATTAATGTAGTAACCTATAGATGTAGCTCAGCTCAGACAATGTAAGATTCCCACCAGCAGGTGGTGTAAAAATACAGACAACAAAGAAGGAACTTGACTTGATAAAGTATGTTAATGTATACGTAATTAGTACTAAACATCGTATATTCAGTATTCCTAATTGTTTTTCTGGGTACTGTCAGTTGTGAGGTTGTGGTTTCGCAGTAGGTGATAACATTTCACTGGATTGATGATGAGGTTGACATTAAGACTACAGAGTTGGTTCTTTAAATGTAATTTGGAGATGTTTCCCTGTTGTATTGGTTCATTTGGTTGCCTTTGTTTATAGAATGTATTCTGTCTAGAATATATCCTCGTTTCAGTACTCAACTGTTAGACCTTTCCTTAAAATGTATATTTCAACACAATTGCCCTTTTTTTCCCAGCCACCCCCCTATCCAGACTCGTATCTATTGCCAGGGAAGGAGAGTTGTGACATAGGTCGAGTGGGAATCTGGCAAATAGTATATATCGCCATTGCCTCACTCCCCCACAAATCCTCTTTCTCTTTATTCTTTCTCTGTCAGTCCATGACATATGAAATCGATGAGTCATTTAAAAGGTGTGATCCAGGGCAGGCTGGCTGGCTAGGCCCCCAGGTTTGTTTGTTTTCTCTTCTTTCTCAGATGAGAGCGATAAGGGTGTATGGAGCCTCACTGCTCCACTGTGAGACAATTCAGTTCAGTGCCATCCAGCTCTCCTAACAGCCTACTAATTCCTCTGCTCCCACCGCCTCAACAAACACATGGCCAGTAGCCACAGCTTATGTTAGTGCAGGATGTCGTACGGTACACTCGGGAAAGGATTTAGATAAAAGCAGATAGCATTATGACAGTAGGGTGTGTTGGGTTGAGAATGCCAGGATCCCTGTCTGCCTAGCTCTGGAGAGATCACATAATGACCAACAGCCATCAGTCAATGCTACGCAGCACTGATACACAGCCCATTAGCGGCAGGCAAGCAGGAGGAATCCAGCCCTCTAAAGAACATTACATTTCCCTGCAGCTCTGTGGACTCCCTCTTCTCATTCTGCATTCTGAGATAGAGCACTCAGCCTTCCCCTGCCTGTTGAGTAGAGTGTTGGTCAGCAAATGTTGCTGTTTGCAGTAAAATCTTGATAGCATGCTTATGACTTTAAATGTTTGATTACATGTCATGTGGGAAGGCTAAATTCTTATGCTTTCACATGTTGACCTTCTTCAGCTTTTTCTCCCTCCCTCACCTCCCCTAAGACAAAGATATACAGGTAACTGCCAAAATAAAGGAAGCACCAACATAGTATCTTAATAGGGCGTTGGGCCACAACGAGCCAGAACAGCTTCGATGCACCTTGGCATAGATTCTACAAGTCTGGAACTCTATTGGAAGAATGTGACACCATTCTTCCATGAGAAATTCCATCATTTGTTGATTGTGGTGGGAAACGCTGTCTCAGGCGAAGCTCCAGTATCTCCCAAATGTGTTCAGTTGGGTTGAGATCTGGTGACTGAGACAGCCATGGCATATGGTTTACATTGTTTTCATGCTCATCAAACCATTTAGGGACCACTCCTGCCCTGTGGATGGAGGCATTGTCATCCTATTGGGGCATAGCCATGGTAGCCAAAATAATGCCCAAAATAATTTTTTGCACATGACACTAAGCATGATGGGATGTTAATTGCTTAATTAACTCAGGAACCACACCTGTGTGGAAGCACCTGTTTTCATTATATTTTGAAGGCCTCATTTGAGTAATGAGACTGTTACCTGTATATGTCAGCTGACAGATGGGTGTAGACACTAGTGCTAATGAAGTTGAAACCCCCACCCTGGGCCTGTGTGCCCCCTCTCTCTCCCCTGTGTCGAGGCCAGAGCACTGACAGGCCACAGCTGTCCACTGTGTCCAAATGACCTGAGTGGCCAGGGCTGATCGGACATGACAGCCCTGTCTCGACCTGCAGCACTTCTTATGGCTGGTTTAGTGTTTCATCACTATATTCATTGCATTGACTCGCAGGTTCACTGCAGAAAATGAAAATCTCAAACAATTGCGTTTTCAGTTACATTTCAAGGCATAATGTTTGAATATAAGGCAATCGACAGAAGCTTTATTAAAGTTTCTGAGGACCCTGTGTGCTCCACATTATTCTGAACTACCAAAGTCATACGTCAGAAGCTCCTCAGTGATGTAGAGTTTAGAGGTCGACCGATTAATCGGAATGGACGATTAATTAGGGCCGATATCAAGTTCGTTTTTTACACCTTTATTTAATTAGGCAAGTCAGTTAAGAACACATTCTTATTTTCAATGAAGGCCTAGGAACGGTGGGTTAACTGCCTTGTTCAGGGGCAGAACAACATATTTTTACCTTGTCAGCTTGGGGATTTGTTTTTGCAACCTTCCGATTACTAGTCCAACGCTCTAACCACCTTACATTGCACCTTGCACCAAACCTAACCATAAACATCAATTCCTTTCTTTAAAATCAATACACAAGTATATTTTTAAACCTGCATATTTAGTTAATATTGCCTGCTAACATGAATTTCTTATAATTAGGGAAATTGTGTCACTTCTCTTGCGTTCCGTGCAAGCAGTCAGGGTATATGCAGCAGTTTGGGCCGCCTGGCTCGTTGCGAACTGTGTGAAGTCCATTTATTCCTAACCAAGACCGTAATTAATTTGCCAGAATTGTACATAATTATGACATAACATTGAAAGTTGTACAATGTAACAGCAATATTTAGACTTAGGGATGCCACCCGTTAGATAAAATATGGAACGGTTCCGTATTTCACTGAAAGAATAAACTATTTGTTTTCGAAATTATAGATTCCGGACTCGACCATATCAATGACCAAAGGCTCGTATTTCTGTGTGTTATTATGTTATAATTAAGTCTATGATTTGATATTTGATAGAGCAGTCTGACTGAGCGATGGTAGGCAGCAGGCTCGTAAGCATTCATTCAAACAGCACTTTTGTGCATTTGCCAGCAGCTCTTCGCAATGCTTCAAGCATTGAGCTGTTTATGACTTCAAGCCTATCAACTCCCGAGATTAGGCTGGTGTAACCGATGTGAAATGGCTAGCTAGTTAGCGGGGTGCACGCTAATAGTGTTTCAATCGGTGACGTCACTCGTTGTGAGACTTGGAGTAGTTGTTCCCCTTGCTCTGCAAGGGCCGCTGCTTTTGTGGAGTGATGGGTAACGATGCTTCGAGGATGGCTGTTGTCGATGTGTTCCTGGTTCGAGCCCAGGTAGGGGCGAGGAGAGGGACGGAAGCTATACTGTTACACTGGCAATACTAAAGTGCCTATAAGAACATCTAACAGTCAAATGTATATGAAATACAAATGGTATAGAGAGAAATAGTCCTATAGTAACTACAACCTAAAACTTCTTACGTGGGAATATTGAAGACTCATGTTAAAAGGAACCACCAGCTTTCAAATGTTCTCATGTTCTGAGCAAGGAACTTAAACGTTAGCTTTTTTACACTTTTACTTTCTTCTCCAACACTTTGTTTTTGCATTATTTAAACCAAATTGAACATGTTTCATTATTTATTTGAGGCTAAATTGATTTTATTGATGTATTATATTAAGGTAAAAGAAAAGTGTTTATTCAGTATTGTTGTAATTGTCATTATTACAAATCCATTTAAAAAAATTGTCCGATTAATCGGTATCTGCTTTTTTTGGGGTACTCCAATAATCGGTATCGGCGTTGAAAAATCATAATCGGTCGACCTCTAGTAGAGTTGTACATGAGGTCATTTCCAGCCTGCAAAATTAGCAGAGGCATATTTACTCCATGTCGCTGACACCATCAGGACTTTGGGCTAGGACCATGCTATGGGGCAGACTGCTCAGAAGACTGGAGGAACTATGTCACAAATTCATTTCCATTCATCTTACCCCACCCTCCCGCCCCCCTCACACTTGATTGGCTAGGATCAAAGTTGAGATTAGTGAGTGCCGTGGAGATTGGATACAATTGGATGGAAGATCTAATTGGACATCTCTCTTGGATGGATGGAGCGCTGCGGCTGCATTATGTAGGCCTAGTTAGCTTGTGATTTGACAGTTTAATGGTCAGCAGTAATCCCACATTCATCCTGTTTTAAATACGTAACTCTTTAGTTCAGTTACATGTGGGGAAAAAACAGGAGTTATAGCCGCTGATGCCCTCTTAAGTCTTAGGCTAGATATCACTGAATGATCTTGATAAATGCTGGACTGTATTAATGCTGTTCTAATAAATAGACAAAGGAACCTGTTTGCCAGCAGCCCTATCCTTTTCCCTGATCATTTAAATGGACCAGGTCAGTGTTTGTTTTCTACACTGAGGCAGACAGCTGGATGTGGGCCAGTGGGACACTGAGTTTCTCCCCAGGGTCCTGGCTGATCTCCCGGGAGGTAGGGGAGGTGTGGTGGGGGGAGGTGTGTGTGCTCTGCTTGGCCAGACTGGGATGCTGCAGCTGCACTGGCGAGGGACTCCGGTACTGTCTGCAGGGATCTAAGCCCTGACGTAATGCAGCAGGAATCCAGTTCCCAGCGGAGCCAAGAGCCCAGTGCAGCCAAGAGTATCATTTGAAACTGCTGCTGCGGTGTGTGGGTCTCTGCGTGCCTGTGCGCTAGCCCACACACCCAGCGCCCCTCTCACATCAGGGGCTCAGCATAGGGGCTGTCCCCCCTCCCCACATGCACCCCACTCAACAGGCAAATGGATTGCTTTCAGCTGTTCCATAAGCCGCAGAGAAAGTGCTGACTTGAATCTGTTCTTGCAGATTTTCAGCTTGGTTTTCAGCACTGAAAGTTGCAGATAAAACTTTACCAATATAATTTGGGTTGAAGGGTATCTTGATCAGTTACTGAGGAAGAAACTCATTAGGGACTTGATTCTTTCCAAATGAACTGACAACATAGTAGTGTTCTCCTCCCACACTACAGGACACGGGCTTCCAAATGAATGCATTTGTAAAACAGGTCATGATGATTAGGCCTGTGTAAAACTCAGTGAGTGTACGTGTGGACTGCTGTTTTGCAGCAGTGTCCTTCACTGATGATGAGAAAGAGCAACTGAGGAAGTTCACCAACTATTCCTACTTCCTGGACAAGAAGGCCTGTGTTCAGGTGTGGCTCTGCCTGTTGGACATCATCCTAGCCTACTGCTACGAAGTGCGCACTACAGAGGTAGAGCACAATGTGAGTCAACGACCGGCAAGAGATCGTCACATTGCAGTTGGACTTGAGTGGCAAATCTCTACATCCTCCACCATGTCAAAGCTTTAACATGGGCTTACACCAATATCCTGTAGGGATCTTGAGAGCTCAATGTTGTCTTAATGTCACTAACCCCTACTACAGTCCTTTGCGGCACAGATGGAGGTAGATGTAAGAGAGTAAAGGTCTACTATGAGAGATTGTCTAGTTAGGAAAACAGAAAGGAAATTCTGCACACTGCTGCTCAAGCTCCAAGGTGATATTTATTTATAATAACTGTTGTGTATTTGGCATCATTAAAGTGAAGACTGTTATTTTATCAAATCAATTCTCTGTAATTATTATTAAGTGATTAAACTAATCATGTAAATGTAATTAACTAGGAAGTCAGGGCACCAAGGAAAATCTTCAGATTACAAAGTTATAATTTTCCTAATATAACTTTTCAGATATTTTAATATCTGATCAATTAGTCTTCAAAGTAATGAATTATTCTTTACCTCACGTTAGTCTCATTCCAAACGTCGTGAATGGTTGGTTATCTGCACGAACCCAGCCTTCACTATGAATCATCCATACATCAATTGTCTTAATCATTTATTTACTAACTAAATAATCACAGAAATGCATAAAAAAACAAACAAAGTAGATATGGTTACAAGGAAATAATAGGGGATGTGCCCTAGTGGGCTAAACCGATATGACGCTTGGTAGACAAAGGGACTGAGAAGGGCGCGAAAGACAAAAGACACTACACGGTTGATAATTATAATAATTGAAATGCTAATCCTTTGCACATGAACGCTCACTCATTCAGGAATAATTGCAATCAATATATATATTTACACTCAGTGTGTCGTCATGATCTCTGTTGGAATCGTCCGTTTTTCTGTTGGAAAGTTCATCTGAACTTCTCTCTCTCGCATGAAGTCTTTAGTTGTTAGAATGGATACTTCAGAGTCCTATTCAGAAATGTTCTTATAGAATAGTTGTTTCGGCGGTTGTCGGTCTTGGCATTCAGTCGACATAAATTCTAGCTGCAGACTAGTAATTAGTATCGAAGATTTGCTCTTATTCTGTCTGTATCGATAGTCTCGGAGTTTAACCATTTCCACCAATGTAGCTTGGTTAGGAATTCAACAACCGAGGAATGCATGGTCTCTACTCAAACCTTGGCCCTCTCAGTAATCGAGGTATGCTTGGACTGCAGTGGGCTTCTCCAGGTGGGGTTTATATTCGGAACAGCAAAAAAGGGCTGCCCCATGGGAATTTGAAAGGGAATTGGATTCTCTTTTCATTAAAGTTTAAAATCACATTACATAATTTCACAAATAGTATAATCTTATTCATTTTATACAATAATTAGATGCAAATCTCATAACGGAGACTCTTGTATAAACAGAGTTATGGTAATGTGGCTGTATTGTCTCTCATGAGGTCACAAACATTAGACAAAATGGACCGGTCATAGCTGGATTCTCCACCGACCGTTTACACATTCTCCAAAACATGGATATTGATCAGTTCTCAAGTTCTGTGAGGTAGAAAAAGTTCCTTAGTTCTACTGTGAACCCTCTCTCTATACTGCATGAGGGAGTCTCCTCCAGGAATTTACGACCTGAGATAACAGAACCTGGGTGTACGAGGGAGAGCGGGGGAAGGCACTCGCTATACCCAAAGAGGGCCACGTCATGACATAATGTTTCGCCCCTTAGGTCTTCATCAGGTATCCATAGCACATGTGGGGGTAGAAGGTCCTATATATAGGGGCAGGAGGAAACAGGAGGTAAAAAATGTATAACATAGGTTCACAATATTAACATTCAATGTATCAAAATATATGATGGCGGCTACTTTGAAGAATCTAAAATATATTTTGATTTGTTTAGTACTTTTTTGGTTACAACATGATTCCATATGTGTTATTTCATAGTTTTGATGTCTTCACTATTATTATACGATGTAGAAAATAGTAAAAAAATAAAGAAGGAAAAACCCTTGAATGAGTAGGTGTGTCCAAACTTTTGACTGGTACTGTACAAAATTTGGTCAGACCCAGAGCTGTAATTCTTAGTACTGCTATGAACACATACTTTAGACAGCTACCTGTGAAGTCATCTATGAACGTTCTATTAACATCTGGGGAGTTATGGCTACTCCATAGAGATTCTGGAACAAAGTATACTTTTCCAGAGATCGTGTTCATCTAAAATATAGTATCTATAATGGACACTGGAGACTGATTGTTTAAGAGTGTGTGAGAGTGTCTTCTTGGTATCATAGCGTCCTCGCGTGTTGTAGACCCATGTTGTGTGTTTGACACCTTGATTCTCTGAAGTCTGTGTAGATATTGACCTCTGATCTCTCAAGGTGTTGAATCACAGTGGACCATTGGAAAACTCAGTGGCACTCTGCTGGCTTGAGGTAAGTATTAGGGGGGCAGTCTGTAATTATCATTGATTATACCACAGCATTGTTTAATACTTGTTTCTGATTGGCTATAAGGGCATTCTAGAATGGAGATTAAAACCAGATAATGGGACAGTTGGAAAAGATATCGGGACACCTTGCAATAATATGCGCCTACACATGCAGACCGTACCTGCTACAAAGTTACAGAAAGCTAAACCAACAACTGTACAAACTGAAATTGGATACATTGTAAACGCAGGTCCAACAAGGAAAACTTAGCTAACTAGCATTGATTTGTTTTTGCAGAGACATAATCGAACGAACGACTGGGTTGTGTCTCTAGCAACCGAAAGATGAGAAAGTATGAATTTGCTTATAAAAATGAAAATATCAACAAACAAAAAAGTATTTCTACCTGTAAATTTGTGATTTCATATGGTTTTCTTTGGCAACTGTGGTATAAGTGGGATAAACGCCTCTGTTCTGTACATTACCTTGGAAGAATGAACTCTGCAAAGGGACATTCAGAGACTTGTCCCAAAGCCACACCTGCATTGTCTTGGCTATGTACTTAGGGTCGTTGTCCTGTTTGAATGTGAATCTTTGCTCCAGTCTGAGGTCCTGAGCGCTCTGGAGCAGGTTTTCATCAAGGATCTCTCTGTACTTTGCTCCGTTCATCTTTGCCTCGATCCTGACTAGTCTCCCAGTCCCTGCCACTGAAAAACATCCCCACAGCATGATGCTGCCACCACCATGCTTCAGCTTAGGGATGGTGCCAGGTTGCCTCCAGATGTGATGCTTGGCATTCAGGCCAAAGAGTTCAATCTTGGTTTCATCAGACCAGAGAATCTTGTTTCTCATGGTCTGAGAGTCTTTAGGTGCCTTTTGGCAAACTCCAAGTGGGCTGTCATGTGCCTTTTACTAAGGAGTGTCTTCCATCTGGCCACTCTACCATAAAGACCTGATTGGTGGAGTGCTGCAGAGATGGTTGTCCTTCTGGAAGGTTCTCCCATCTCCACAGAGGAGCTCTGGAGCTCTGTCAGAGTGACCATCGGGTTCTTGCTCACCTCACCTCCCTGACCAAGACCCTTCTCCCCCGATTGCTCAGTTTGGCCGGCCGCCAGCTCTAGGAAGTGTCTTGGTGGTTCCAAACTTCTTCCATTTAAGAATGATGTAGGCCATTGTGTTCTTGGGGACCTTAAATGCTGCAGAAATGTTTTGGTACCCTTTCCCAGATCTGTGCCTCGACAAAATCCTGCTTTGGAGTTCTACGGACAAATCCTTCGACCTCATGGCTTGTTTTTTGCTCTGACATGCACTGTTAACTGTTGGACCTTATATAGACAGGTGTGTTTGCCTTTTCCAAATCATGTCCAATCAATTGAATTTACAATAGGTGCACCCCAATCAAGTTGTAGAAACATCTCAAGGATGATCAATGGAAACAGGATGCACCTGAGCTCAATTTCAAGTCTCATAGAAAAAGGTCTGAGACAACTTCTGGTGAAATTGGAGGGCGCAAAATTCAAATAATCATAAAAATGATGGATATCTAGGGACATACAAGTGTCTTAAGTAGCTTAAATTATTTTTAATCTAACTGCATTGTCCGATTTACAATAGTCTTTACAGCGAAAGCATGCCATGCGATTGTTTGAGGATGGCGCCCCACATCAAAATATTTTTCAACCAGCACAGGCTTCATAAAATCACAAATAGCGATTTTAAATATTCACTTACTTTTTGAAAATCTTCCTCTGATTTGCAATCCAGTGACAACATGCATGGTCGTTTTGTTAGATAAAATCCTTCTTTATATCCCAAAAAGACTGTTTAGTTGGCGCCATCGATTTGAGTAATCCACTCGTTCAACGTGCAAAGAAAGGAATCCAAAAAAGCTACCGTTAAACTTTCTTAAAACAAGTCAAAATACGGTTCTATCTAATCGGGTACCCTAAAATGTAATTAAACTATCATATTTAATACGGAAAGAAGTATGTTCAATAGGAAAGTAAAATTAGCAGCTGTGTGTTCTCTTTGTCGCGCATGCACAGACTGCTTTCCAACTCTGACTCCCAGTACTAAAACTTCTTCCTCGTTTGGGAAGAAACAAGCCTGAAACCTTGAACAAAGACTGTTGACATCAGGTGGAAGCCGTAGGAATTGCAATCTGGGAGCTGGAATTGCAAATGCCCCATAGCTTTCCATTGTAAGAGCATGGGCACGGTTGGTTTTTCTTTGGATTTTCTCCTACCATATCAATTGTGTTATAGTCTCATACATTGTTTTAACATTTCTACAAACTTCAAAGTGTTTTCTATCCAATGGTACCAATTATATGCATATCCTGGCTTCTGGGCCTGAGTAACAGTCAGTTTACTTTGGGCACGTCAGTCAGACAGGAAGTGGAGAAAAATAGACCCTAGCCTGAAGAATTGTTTTTTTTTTGTTGATACATTTGCTAAAATGTCTAAAAACCTGTTTTCGGGTTGTCATTATGGGGCATTGTGTGTAGATTGCTGAGTTTACATTTTTTTTAAATCCATTTTAGAATATATATACCGTAACATAATGTAATAATAATAATAATGTAATATATAACGTAACAAAATGTGAAATAAGTCAAGGGGTCGGAGTACTTTCCGAAGGCACTGTATATATCCACTGATTGTCATCTCCTACTGGTACACTGGTAGCATTGTTTTAGGAGAAGAAGAGGCGGCCAGGTTAAAGCTATGACGACAGATTGGTTCCTCTTAGACCTGTGTGCATGTGTGGCTTGCGTGCATCAGAGTGTAGGTACAGTTGGAGTATTAGGGTGTGCCCCGGGGCTGTGAACAAGCCCAGGTGTTTTTTCCCTACTGGAAAACAGACGAGTGGGGTGCGAGGTGGCTGTCTGCTCCCTGATCAATGGCATTTGTGTGAAGGCACCAGAGGATGAAGAAGGACGAGAGTGTGCGGCTCATCTTAAACCTTTCCCTGTGAACCTGACAGTGAGGGCTGGTAATCGGACGCCTGAGAGATAGCAGTTTGGCCATAATGGTGATAATGGAGGAAGTGGTAATCTAATGACATCCTGCAGCTGCCTGAAAGCCCTCGTCAGTAGAGCTGTCTGGCTGGGAGAGACTGACGGGACCCCATCTTTCATCCGCTCTGTCGCTCATCCACTCTGTCTCTCAGCCGCTCTGTCACTCACTCACTCTCTCATCCTCATTCTCTCTCTCTATTCCTCTACTTTACCAAGTCTCTTTTCCCGTCTCTCTATTTAACTATCCCCTCCCTTAGTTTTGCTCTCTCTCTCTTCCCTTTCTCTATGTATTTAACTATCCCCTCCCTTTCTATATCTCTCTTTTCTCCATTTCTCTCAATCTTTCACTGTTTCCCTTTTTTGTCTTTCCCTTTTATTCTCGTCCTCCCTTCCCCTGTCTAACTCTGACCCTTCTCTCTTTCCCCCCTCCCTCCATCTGCTAGCTGTTAACCAGCCTCTTAACCAGACAGACAGGGTTGGTGGAGCTGTTAACCCTTTACACTCGTAGCTCTGGCTCTGTGCTTCACAGCGCTGTATGGGTTTTGACTGACAGCCGCTCTGAAATTGAGTATCGACAAGAAGTTGTCACAACCCCTCCTGTAGGGTTTTTACGGTTATGAAAGTCCTGGAAAAGTAATGGAATTTTAAAATTTGTGTTTCTATGATATAGTCTGAAAAGTAATGGAAATTAATGTAATAATTTCTGTTAATGTAATTTCAGTTTTTAAATATTTGATCAATCAAATACAAATCTATTTATCAGCCAGGATTGGAATGACACTTTAGCACGTCTGTGTTTGCGCGCATCACCTGCATGTGTGCGAGACAGCTGTTGCTCAAGGAGAGACAGTCAGACATTGCAGCAGCAGGTATGCTTAGTCTATAAAATATGATAGAGAACAGACTAACTAAGCCAGTTCAAAACATAAACTGAGTATAGCAAACATTAGGAACACCTTCCCTAATATTGAGTTGAACTCCCTTTTGCCCTCAGAACAGCCTGAATTCGTTGAGGAATGGTCTCTACAAGGTGTCAAGTGTTCAAGAGGGTACTGGTTCATGTTGACACCAATGCTTCCCACAATTGTGTTGGCTGGATGTCCTTTGGGTAGTGGACCGTTCTTGATACACATGGGAAACTGTTGAGCATGAAAAACCCAACAGCGTTGCTGTTCTTGACACAAACCAGTGTGCCTGGCACCTACTACCATACCTTGTTCAAAGACACTTAAAACTTTTGTCTTGCCCATTCACACTCTGAATGACACAAAATCACAATGTCTCCATTGTCTCGAGGCTTAAAAATATTTATAATTATTTAACCTGTTTCCCCCCCTTCAATTACACTGATTTGAAGTAAATTTAACAAGTTACATCAATAAGGAATCATAGCTTTCACCTGGATTCACCTGGTCAGTCTATCACCTGAAAAGAGCAGGTGTTCTTAATGTTTTGTATACTCGGTGTATCTTGTACCCTCTAGTAACTGTTTTAGGCCTGACCCCATTTAGTCGACTGGTTGATTGTTTGGTTGGTTGTTAGGCTGTTGGTCGACCAAGAGTTTTTGATCCAGCAGTGGCAAATATATAATTTAAAAAAAGGTTATGGCACATGAGACACGTCTGATTCATGCCTGTCTGAGTAGACTAATCCATTGCGGAGACCGTGAAGATGGCACACCAGTATCACCAGTAGTAAGGACATTTATCGTTAATTACCATAATTTATCATCTACAATGTTTGTTTGGTTACGGTGATTTCTGTTAATGCATTCAATATATTATTATTATTACAGTCTTACTGTTCTCGTTGTACGAGTGAACACGTTTTGCAGAGCGCACAACCTAGCCTGTACTAGTGAGAAGTTTTGGTTAATTTCATTCTGTTTGTTTAGAGAGCTCCTGTCAATCTTGCGCAAATGTAGGCTTATAAATGTGGCCATCTGTGGATCTGGTACTTTTCTGATTGTCTTAACTCTCCATCACTGTGGAACCTCTGAAAGTAGTTTTGCGTTCGCCTCAAACAGCATGTAAACTAAATCTGTTTTTACATCCATTGAGAATGACAATAGTCCACTAAGCAGGGAAGGGGGGAAAAAAAGGTCATGCTCTGATCCGGTGGAAACGTCATAAAAAAGGCCTATCTGATTACTTCTTATCCCTTGCGCAAATAGCTTACAGCTGTGTCTGTCTGTCAGGAGCTCACTGGCACAGGAAACTCTGAGGACCCAGAATATTTTAGACAGTGTTGCAAGTTTGCTAGCACAAGCTTCATCCAGACTAAGTTAATAGTTGATACAATGTTTCAAGTTCTTTGCAGACAGGCCATGCGTAGCCTATGTGATTTATATGATATTTATTTTAATCAATACATTTTCTACTGGCGGGTTGCAAGGTTTTTATTTGTTGCCGCTATGTAGGCTATTTTTACATTTTGCCTAAGGCAATACTTTTAGATTTGTAACATTTTCATGTAGATAGAATTTTGATTAACCACATGACATTGATTTTGTAGATATGATGACTTTATTATACATGAAATTAATCTGTTCCACGAAAATGTGCATATGAAAATAACAACTGGCACGCAGATCAGTAGAATTTGTACAATAACTTGACACTCCAAATGGAAAAGATTGCAGACCATTGGTGTAGCCTATTTCCGTCAACTTCATGACTCTTTTCTATGCTCAACAAAATTACTATCTGTTTCTCTGAATTACCTTGTGAAAGCTTAACACTGTAAAATCACATTTTATTACTTAGCCAGTCATGCTGGCAATAGAACAAGCTTTAAAATCATGCCCCCTTGACCCAGATTGCGATTTATAATGGACTGTTTTTGGAAACAACAACAGTAATCATGTGATGGCAGGGTTGTGTTCCAAACTAAGCAACTAAAAGTGTGCTTGTTCTAGTTCCTCAACGGCACAGCTAGGAGAGCTCAAAAAAGTACTTTATAGTTGAAGATTTCTTTGAGTCATCAAAGTACATTGGAATTGCTTAGGAATTGTGCACACTTTGAAGAGGTGTGTGGCCACTTGTAGACACCAGTTAGACCTCTCACTTAAACGTTGTAATTTTTGTTATCTTATGTTGCACCTACTCCACATTCTTCAGGAATAGTCTTATCATGTTACTGAATGTATCCAGAGTATTTTCAGATTTTGTTATCAACAAATATGGCAAATTACAATAAATGTAAAGTGCACATAAAATCAAGGTTTATCTTTTGGATTCAATCTGTGGCAGGTGAACTGTTCTGTCCTCACAATTTCCCCATTATCTCCAAACTGTTCTCTTTGAATTGCTACCATGGTTATGCATTTCATATTTATTCTGTAAGAAACATTTCAGTTTATCCCTGTCCATATAGGCCAATTCCTACGAGCGTAAAGGGTTAACCAACCTCCTAACCATTCAGACAGGGTTGGCGTAGCTGTTAACAAGCCTTGTAACCATTCATACAGGGTTGGTGGTTGGTGTGCAGCTGAGTCTTATTTACAGCCAGGCTGCTAAACAGCCCCAAGGGAGAGGGGATGAGCCCTGATGACATGCAAGGAGACAGTCTCTCTCTCTGAGCGCAGTCTTAACAAGCCAGAGAGGATGAATAAAAAAGGAAAGCAGAGGGTTCTCTTTCAGCTCTTTTGTCCACCGATTCAGAAAAAGCCTTGAGCTGAAAAAGTGATTAAGGACCACCAACAATTAAAGGCTGCGGCTGCAGAAGGTGTTTAAGAGTTCCTTGCCTATTTCCCCCTCTATAAAAGGGAAGTCGTTAGTTTACCAAAGACTGCAATTAGGAGTGGGCAAGCCTGCTTAGTGCTGGAGGGAAGGAGGAAAGCAAGAGGCTGCTGAGCCAAACTTTTTTTAAGATGAAGTCCCTTTTTGAATGTCTAGTGTCTGGCCATGATGAAAATGCAGCATGTCTTTTTTGTTTGTTTTCTTTCAGACGTACAGCTCATTGCAGAAGGTCCTGGTGGCCTTCGGGAGGAGGGTGTTGTTACCCGCTTTACAGGCACTTTGCCCTGGTCTCTGCAGCCATGCAGGATGCAGCTCGGATCTTCCAGTCAGGTGAGTCTAGACTAGATGATGCCCTCTGTGACCACTCACCCCTGCCCTGAGGCTGCCGGGCACCTCCACACCTTAGTGGCCCGTTTGTCCACGCTGGTTAGAGCAGTATTGGCGGCCTCAGTGTTGTGCCCAAATAATAAAGCCATCAATATGGCCTTGTCTACCCCCAGTTAATCTGACAGCATAGTTATGCTTAATTTGAAAGCATTGCTTTAGTACCACTCTCTTTACTCTGACCAATGTTTTGATGGGAAATTGTGGTTTAATGCATTTCTGTCGGCAGGCAAAGCCTGCCTGGTAGCTGTGGGCTACAGCTTGTCTGTTCAATGCTTTGGAGACTGACCGAAAGACTGCTTTACAGCCAACATGCACCCAAATTCATACATCACCATAGCACCACAAGCCGAGCAGAGCAGCCCGCATACGAGCAGAATATTTCCTGCTCAAGACAATGCACTGAATGAAGTATCTAGAGAAAGGCCTCTCATTCGTGCTACAGTATAGCATATGTGTAAAAGAAACCTCTCCAACAGAGTTGTCTGTCTGATTCAACTTCTCCAAGCAGGAAGTGTGTTTCTGTTCCATTTGGACTCAAACTGTTGACTTTGATATCGCCCAGCACAAAGTAATCTTTAAATCAAAGCCCCGCAGGTAGGTAGATGAAGGCTCTGCTGTGTCAACACATTTAGGATGTCTGTGGGGTGAGATTATCCAGTTTGTGATCATTTGAACGCTCGTCAATGTCTGCAAATTAAAGGTTATTTTAAGCTCCAGATTAGCATTTTTCTGCGCCTCATTAGGTAAGGAGATGAGTTGATCAGATGACTGGGAGAATCCCACTTAGTCACTGTGAAGGAAGCCTCCTTGTACTAGACTACACTATCTACCTTAATTCTCTAGAAACAAACACACAACTTCACCTGTTATAATGAACCGTTTCACTCTCTCCTGACGCTGGACATTAGTTAATAAACAGTCACATACCCAGTTGTTTCTGTGCTGGAAAATGCAACCAAGCCTAACTGAAAGTGTTAGTCTAAGCAGGCCAACAACAGCACATACGTCTCTTCATTTGAATGCGTTTCCCTCTGCAAGTTCAACAACATTTTGTTCAGGCTTGTAATTGTCTTTATTTCCGTGCAGCAGCATCAGATCGAGTGAGAGAGTGAGTGTGGATAATAGGGCTCTCGTTAATGAACTGTAAAGCTACAGTAATGCAGCCTGGCTGGTGTACGTCTGAGAGGGCACCACACGTTTCCTCCCAGCATTACTGCGCACAGCTAATTCATTTGTCAGGATAAGGCAAATGAAAATGTGTGCTCTAATTTGAGGCACTTAATATAAACGGCCGTGAAAGCAAACTTTGGTAGATATTAGGAAAACAAACTCATTAATGTCTTGGGGGAGCGGCAGGTTAAGACCTTGAAAGAAATGTTATCCTGGGGGTAAATATTTGAACTGCCCTTTGCCAGGGCAGACTGGGATAAAAATTCAGCCCTGGCATTTCTGTCACTGTGTCTGTCTGTCACTGTGTCTGTCTGTCTCACTGTGTCTGTCTGTCTACTTTTCCTTGTTCTCCTCTGTTGGTATTCTGTGTCAGTCACTCTGTCTGTCACTCCTAAGTGTTAATTGCTATTATATATAGAGCCAACATATTGAGGAACTGGCAGTACATCAAATCCACTACACTCACCTCTGAGCTGTCTCTGCTAAGCCTAGCATCCATTCCCACAGACCAGGGGATCACATTACCTCTGCTGGGCCCAGCAACATCCTAGTTGTGAATGAAGAAAGATGACTCGATAAATGCCTAAAAGATGATAATTGGCTCATAATACCTTATGAAAGCCTAACAACTTATATTACAAATATAAGTGCCTGACTATCATACATGTCCCCCCCCCCCATCCTAACGGTTTATTAGGGACTGCAAAAAGACCTTACGAATGATTAGTAAATGGTTTATTAATGTGAGCGTAATGATTACTAAATGGTGAACATACAATTTATAAATGCCTTATGGTTTATTATGGATTCTTAAAGTGTTACCCATCCTAGTTGTAAAAGAATAAACACATATATTTGACAAAGAACAAAATCACTGAATTAATGCCTCGTATATGACCATTGAGGTAATATAATACCTTAGAACAAATTAGTGCATGTCAAGTGTTCCCTCCTGCCCACTTAGTGTTTAAATATTAGGCTACATAATTCAATAGAAGAAAACAGAGAGAGAGAAGGAGAAAGAGAGACGGACAGTTCCTTAATGGTTTGACTGTATAATTGGCTACATTAAGGAACAGTCAGTCTCTCTCTCCTTCACTCTCCCTGTTTTCTTCTATTGAATTTAGTATACAATCTTCTGTGTTTGTCAAAGAATGAAGCCGGGACTAGTTTATGTGAATGGATTTCCAGCTTTGACTAGTTTGACAGTTCTGCGCGTGTATGCATATCTTTCTGCCAAGAAGTGACGGACCTTTCAGCGAATGAAATAAGCGGGAGATAGGGGGGACTTTCCAGCCTTCAGTTTAGTGGCTATGTAATGTTATCCCACACCAAGGTCACTTGTTACTACAGCTCATAAACCCTGAAGAGACTGAGATTCAGAAGCGATTAAACATTGATCAAACAATGAAAATACACAGACAGTCCCCGAAATGACTATTATTGTAATACATGTGTTAAGTAAAAAATATTTGTGTTTAGTAAAAAGCACTGTATAAATGTCTAGTAGATGGCTATTGCCTTACCTACTGTATGTGTTATAAAAGCCAATCTCACTACTTGTTAGGCTATATTGCAAGTAGCCTAGTGTGTAAATGTTCCCCCGAATCCCCCTTCCCTAATTAGCCTATATTTCATACACCATACAACCAAAATATTAGGCCTATCTGTGTCAGTGTGCGTTAGTGAGTGTGTCCGTCTGTTTTCTTCCTACCTCGACTGCACCACAGCAGCTGATCTGTCATGTCTCACAGACAAAGTACATGGACCAGCAGAGCCAGAACCTTTTGCAAATAAGTAGGTTCATTTCACACATCAAGCCTTTTTTGGTCTCTGTTTCTGTTTTGACTGAATGACTGGCAGAGAGTCAGAGCGGTTCTCACAGTCTTTGATGATGCGCATTTAAATTGTAATGTGAATTTGCGCCAGCTCAGCCAATCAGAAAACCGGGCCGACCCATTTTGGAAGTGGGGCCGGCTGTTGCCCACTAGCCAGCCAATTGCTCAATATACACTGAGTGTACAAAACATTAAGGACCCCCACACCCCCCTTTTGCCGCCAGAACAGCCTCAATTTGTCAGGGAATGGACTCTACAAGGTGTAGAAAGCATTCCACAGGGATGCTGGCCCATGTTGACTCCAATGCTTCCCATAGTTGTGTCAAGTTGGCTGGATGTCCTTTGGGTGGTGGACTATTCTTAATACTGAAAACTGTAAACTGTTGAGCATGAAAAACCCAGTAGCGTTGCAGTTCTTGACTGTCCAAGGGGCTATTTAGGGGCTATTTATATGCCTGGGTTGAGAAAGGGGTTTTGTGGCAGTGAATGTAAAGGATCTAACTTGGCTCCCTCCAGGTGTGTGTCTTTTTGTAATGGTACACTTTGAGGGAAATCAGGCCAAATAAATTAGTTCCTAAACTGTTATGAAATTAACCGTTTGGATTATCTAGGCCCACTTGAGTTGTCTTTCTGGACTAGATATAGTGGACCTGAAAGTTGATTAATTGCTCACTCTGTCATAAATTGTCTGCAATAGTATGAACTTACAATGCTCCCATGATCTCCCGTAGCCTGTTTAGCCTATAATTTGAAGAAAGGATATGTGGGACAATGACAATGAGACTTTAAGTCTTTAGGACCCACAGTCTCTGCCAGCAACTCCCCTATTGTGTAATAATATACAGTAGCAGTCAAAAGTTTGGACACACCTACCCATTCAAGGGTTTTTCCTTATTTTTACTATTTTCTATTTTGTAGCATAATAGTGAAGACATCAACAGAATAAAATAACACATATGGAATCATGTAGTAACCAAAAAAGTGTTAAATAAATACGAATACATTTGTTATTCTTCAAAGTAGCTACCCTTTGCCTTGATGACAGCTTTGCACACTCTTGGCATTCTCTCAACCAGCTTCACCTGGACTGCTTTTCCAACAGTCTTGAAGGAGTTCCCACATATGCTGAGCACTTGTTGGCTTCTTTTCCTTGGTCCAACTCATCCCAAACTATCTCAATTGGGTTGAGTTCGGGAAGCCAGGTCATCTGATGCAGCACTCCATCACTCTCCTTCTTGGGCAAATAGCCCTTACACAGCCTGGAGGTGTGTTGGGTCATTGTCCTGTTGAAAAACAAATTATAGTTCCATTAAGTGCAAACCAGATGGAATGATGTATCACTGCAGAATGCTGTGGTAGCCATGCTGGTTAAGTGTGCCTTGAATTCTAAATAAATTACCGACAGTGTCACCAGCAAAGCACCATCACACCTTCTCCTCCATGCTTCACTGTGGAAACCACACATGCAGAGATTATCCGAGATTAACCCTACTAATGCTTGTGTACTAAAATATCCTTCTTTAAGCCTAGGCATTGGGCTTGAGATAGCTTATATGAGTTAGTTAAAGAAACTAAGTAACAAATATCATTAAGATGTCTTATCTACAGAATATGCTTACATGATTGAACCGTTGAAACTCTTTGTTATTAGAATGTCTCCTTTCGGACTCTGGTGTTGGCAGCTGCACTTCCTCCCTCAAATGGGCCTTAGTAACCTTGGGTCCAGAGAGAGGAGAAGTCAGGATTATCTATCACATGTCCCTGTTGCTATGCAGAATATCAGCAAGGAGTATGGAAAAGGAGGTCAGAAGGAAACATTGTTTCTGTATGTGAACTGTGTCTTTATTGCAAACCATGTGAAGGGATGTCGTAAGTAATGGGGAACCAATCACTTGTCTCCTCAGTGTCTGTGTGTCAGTCACCTCCTAGGGGGAGCCGGTTTCCACCATGAACTAGGGGAGAGAACAAAGTAACAACAAATGTCCTAAGTTCTTAGTACCGAACAAAACAAGTTATTTGTATTTGGGGCCCAAGGTCTGGCACAGGATGTGTGGGGTTAGTGTTTGGAACCAGTGTACGTCATATCTGAAGTTGCACCTATCCTGACATAGTATGTAACCCAGAGGTTAATTCCACCCAGTGGGCTCTCACTCCACCACCTGCGGGGTGGGGCGACGAGCCTCCTTGTTGTAACAAGTATTTTAATAAAAGTAATACCTTGATTGATTATTCATTTTGCCTTTCCTCATTATTGATTAAGGGTAGAATTTCCATCACACTCAACAGACCAAAGGACAGATTTCCACAGCAATTCAACCAAGAAGGCCTGATTTACACAGTCTCCTCTGAACAGTTGATGTTAAGATGTGTATGTTACTTGAACTCTGAAGCATTTATTTGAGGTGCAGTTAACTAACTTATCCTCTGCAGCAGAGACAACTCTGGGTCTTCCTTTCCTGTCGCCGTCATCATGAGAGACAGTTTCATCATAGCGCTTGATGGTTCTTGTGACTGCACTTAAAGAAACTTTCAAGGTTCTTGAAATTTTCTGGATTGACTTACCTTCATGTAATGATGGA
Organism: Oncorhynchus mykiss; assembly: GCF_057628025.1. Taxonomy (NCBI): domain Eukaryota; kingdom Metazoa; phylum Chordata; class Actinopteri; order Salmoniformes; family Salmonidae; genus Oncorhynchus; species Oncorhynchus mykiss. The sequence continues at coordinate 59,997,310 of NC_143038.1, read as the reverse complement.
CTGTTGTTTCTCTTTGCTTATTTGAGCTGTTCTTGCCATAATATGGATTTGGTCTTTAGCCCTATTTGGTTATCTTCTGTATACCACCCATACCTTGTCACAACACAACTGATTGGCTCAAACGCATCAATAAAAATAAATTCCATAAATGCACTTTTAAAAAGGCACACCTGTTAATTGAAATGAATTCCATGTGACTACCTCATGAAGCAGATTGAGAGAATGCCAAGAGTGTGCAAAGCTGTCTTCAAGGCAAAGGGTGGCTACTTTGAAGAATCTCAAATGTAAAATATATTTTACATTTGTTTAATCATTTTTTGCTTACTACATGATTCCATATGTGTTCTTTCATAGTTTTGATGTCTTCACTATTATCCTTCAATGTAGAAAATAGTAAAAACAAACAAAACCCTTTGAATGAGTAGGTGTGTCCAAACACACACACACATATATATATATATATATATATATATATATTCAATATATATATATATATATATATTCTATATATATATATATATATATATATATATATATATATATATATATATATATATATATTCAATATATAAATGTGTGTGTGTATGTATGTCTGTATATATATATATATATATATATATATTACCATTCCTCACACGGCCATCGATTAACACTGTTTTTCTACTCTTGCGTCCTGAAGTGCCTGTTGGATATTCACAAAGTCTTCCAGGAGAATGAGCCGGCCTACCTACTGAATGAGCTCTACATCACAGACTACTGTGTCTTGATTCAGAGGGTCAAGTAAGTCCATCCCCCCTCCCTCAGCAAGAAAATTACCTCCCAGGGTCAATGCGGATTAGACAAGTCATTTGTCACAGCCCGGCCACTTGACGGACAGAGCTATTGTGAGATGCAATCTACCTTTATCCCTGTTCCTGTGTCAAAGGTGCTGTTGGCGAGTGTGTGGTCTGTACAGTCTCCCACCGTGCTGCAGTAGAGTCTCAGTAGATCATACTGAGGCCTCTCTCAGTGACAGTAGCAGATTGACAGTGCACTGTGTAGTACAATATCTGTGCTTGTATGTTAACTCAAGAAAGATCTTTGTAGTTTCTTCCTTAATTGATATGGAATGCACGTCTCTCTCCTCACCCTTGTACATATTTTACAATTACTTACACGTTGAAAATGTGAGCCTGCAAGCACACCGTTCCATAATGAGCTCTGTTTTACTCTTGGCGGGGGTTTAGCCAAGTGGTGTGCTCGTCTGTAAAATAACAGTGAAATGTGCTCCTGACGTTGTAGGCCCCTCGTCCAGATGCAGACAGCCGGGAGTTTACTGGAGCTTTCTCTGGTTAGAATTTTGCCAAAGAAGTCCCATTCTCTCTGGAAAAGAAAACACCTCGACGGCCAATTAATAATAAATCAATGGTGGAGATCAGAGTTGGAGTCCGTTTCGATCTGTCTGTTACACTGCAGCAGACAGGGAAAAGAGAGTACAGAGAGTTTTGGTTCTCTCTCGCACTCTCTCTCTCTCTCTGCATATGCTTGGAGCAGCAGCAGAGCAGTACTGTCAAGCCACTGGAAAACTCAATCAGTCTCCCCTCAGTCAAAGTCAAGGAGATGAAACGACAGAAAGGCATCTGAGTTTGAGTGCTTTCCCGTCTGCCTCCCTCCCCCCCGCTGTGTATCGGCGCTAAATGTCAGCTTGACCTAACAACACGCTGCCTTCCACTGGTTGCAACCCCGCATCGATCATTAAATGGATTAGTCCTGATGCTTGCCGCATTGACCTGTGATTGAATTGTTACATTTCCCTTTTCCTGTAAAATGTTTCAAGTAATTAACAAAGCAAAGCTTTTTTGTCTTTCTGCCCTGAGAACTGGCTCATTTCAGCTGTGGTGTCAGCAGAGACCGACACAGTGAGAGTAGACAGCCAGAGAGCGGCTGAGTCCAGACAGAGGTACTAACCCTCCTGTTGTAGCGGTTGCCTCAGGGCACCTGGCTCGAAAACCCTCCAGAGCCCAGGCGTTCCATTCCGTTGTCTTGCTGCCAAACTATTCCCAAGTAGACATTTCATAACTGTTGTACATTATTGTGCTTCAGACTGCATTTCATTCCTTTCTGAATGTGGAATAAAATAGCGCAGTCCACTTGCCATGCAAAGCAGCAGCGAGAGGAGAGCTGTCTGTTCTTTAGGCAGGCCTCGAGCAGCAACCAGCTGTGGTTTGCATGCCATAGACAGTGCTCTGTTATCACATATGGTTAGTTGTGACAGCCCTTTGTCCCAGTGACAGGTTTGATAACAGATTGTATAAGCATTGTTCTACTCCTCACGGTTAGATATTCCCCCGTGAAGGATTTGTCATTCCTGCTAAGTGAGTTGTCTTTCTCTGTGATTCCGGTGGTAAGATGAGACGAGCTGTAATCCCCTGTATCTTGTCAGTCCTCCCCACAGTCGACTCCCAGACACGATCAGCCGTTCATTATGGACATAGTGATTAATGAATGCGTTGCTCTGTGGGTTGACTTATACTGTCTGTCTCTCTGGGCTGTCCCACATGCGTTCATGCTCTTAAAGTCCCTCCGACAGCAGAGACATCGGCCTCAAATTTACAGTATCATAAAAACTTAGACCAGTGAAACCCTCTCGTTCCACAAACTCACACACAGACAAACAAGTGGGCAGTCCACTCTCAGATCAGTAGTATCGGGGTGGAGAAAATCATTCTAACGCCATTTAGTATTTGTCCTGATAAAATGTGTTTAAAGTGGATAATTAATGTTGCTTACAACATATTCTATATTACAGAGGGACATTCTATCATTCACATATCTTTGAATTGTCAGATACATTGAACATTTCCTCCAATGATCTGCCACTAACAAATTAAAGCACCTCTTTACCATTTGTTTCACTGGTTTGTTTTGATGATCCTCTGATGCCCAGCCCCTGCAGTGTTGTTAGACTGAATTCATTTTATTTATCTGTCTCTTCTCTCATCAAAAGGCTTGGAAGGATGCCAATGTAGATTGACTGAGGCCAGTCTACCAAAGCCCATAGGATCAGTGTTGTGCTACTGTACCTCAGTTAAATCAGCAGGGCTCTAACTTCCCCTTGCTCTTTCAGCATTCTCACCCCCCCCCCCCACCCCCCATTACCCGCTGTCTGCCGCACAATCAATTAATTGGGTCAATTAAATCCTAGAGCAAAAACCATGGCAACCTGTGGGTGTCTAGCTCAAGGGCTCGCTAGTCTAGGAGTAGGAAGTGAGGATCTTTCTGTCTTTGTCTTTCTCTCTGTCTTTGTCTTTCTCTCGCTGCTGTCCATTCAGCCTCTACACACATTGTGTGTATGACAATGCCCAGAGGAGCGCTCTCTTCTCCACAGCCCCAGGAGGCCCTCGGGGGACAACCAGCTGCTGCTAGAACCAGACTGACCACCCCAGGCCACTGGGTTAAGGGGGGTTCAGTGGGCCAGTCAAGCCACGGCCAGACGCCTGGGGAATGTAATTGTATGTTGTCAGCAGTGGTTTCCCTATGATATTTTTCAGCGAGTCTCTACAGAAATATCTATACAGTACGAGTCAAAAGTTTAGACACGCCTACTTATTCAAGGGTTTTTCTTTATTTTTACTATTAATCTTCATTGTAAGATAATAGTGAAGACATCAAAACTATGAAATAACACATATGGAATCATGTAGTAACCAAAAAAGTGTGAAACAAATCCAAATATATTTGATATTTGAGATTCTTCAAAGTAGCCACCCTTTTCGTTGATGACAAATTTGCACACTCTTGGCATTCTCTCAAACAGCTTCATGAGGAATGCTTTTCCAACAGACTTGAAAGAGTTTCCACATATGTTGAGCACTAGTTGGCTGCTTTTCCTTCACTCTGCGGTCCAACTTGTCCCAAACCATCTCAATTGGGTTGAGGTCGGGTGATTGTGGAGGCCAGGTCATCTGATGCATCACTCCATCACTTTCCTTCTTGGTCAAATAGACCTTACAGAGCCTTACACTGTTGGGTCATTGTCCAGTTGAAAAAAAAAAGATTGTCCAGACCAGATGGGATTGCGTTTCGCTGCGGAATGCTGTGGTAGCCATGCTGGTTAAGTGTGTCTTGAATTCTAAGTAAATCAACGACAGTGTCACCAGCAAAGCATCCCCACACCATCACACTTCCTCCTCCATGATTCACGGTGGGAACCACACATGCGGAGAGCATCCGTTCACCTACTCTTCGTCTCACAAAGAAACGGCGGGTGGAACCAAAAATCTCAAATTTGAACTCATCAGACCAAAGGACCGATTTCCACCGGTCTAATGTCCATTACTCATGTTTCTTGGCCCAAGCAAGTCTCTTCTTCTTATTGGTGTCCTTTATTAGTTGTTTCATTGCAGCAATTCGACCATGAAGGCCTGATTCACGTAGTGTCCTCTGAACAAGATGACGCCGAAGAACATGGCTGACATTTTACAGTCTCCCAACCAATGGTACTATTTAGTTTTTTGGCGTTTTGTGTAACTTATTTTTTAACACTTATTTTGTACATAATGTTGCCGCTATTGTCTATGACCAAAGTGACCAAAAATCTATTCTGGACTTCAGAACAGCGATTACTCACCGCGGGCTGAAAGAAACTTTTTCCTTAAATGAGTCAGACGAAAAGGATATATCATGCTTTCACTGGAACAGGCCCTGATCTCTGTAAATTGCTTGACGACGCAAGAAAAGGGGCTGCAGATCGGGCTGCCTTCTGAGAATCCGTAGGCGAGCGAGTAAACTCCCACTGTCATCCATTGTTCTTGCTAATGTGCAATCATTGGACATTTTTATTGATGACCTACGATTAAGATTATCCTACCAACGGCACATTAAAAACTGTAATATCTTATGTTTCACCGAGACGTGGCTGAATAACTATATGGATAATATAGAGCTGGCAGGATTTTCCATATACCGGCAGGACAGAGAAGCTACGTCTGGTAAGACGGGGGGTGGGGTGTGTGTCTATTTGTGAATAACAGCTGGTGCACAATGTCTAATATTAAAGAAGTCTCAAGGTATTCCTCAGCTGAGGTAGAGTACCTTATGATAAGCTGTGGACCATATTATTCGTAGCCATCTATTTACCACCACAGAATGAAGCTGGCACCAAGAACGCTCTCAACCAACTCTATAAGGCCATAAGCAAAGAAGAAAATACTCACCCAGAAGCAATGCTCCTAGTGGCCGGAGATTTTAATGCAGGCAAAGTTAAATCAGTTTTACCAAATTTTTACCAGCATGTCACATGTGCAACCAGAGAAAAAAAAATCAAGACCACCTTTACTCCATACACAGAGATGCATACAAAGCTCTCCTCCGCCCTCCATTTGGCAAATCTGACCATAATTATATCCTCCTGATTCCTGCTTACAAGCAAAAACTAAAGCAGGAAGTACCAGTGGCTTGTTCAATACGGAAGTGGTCAGATGACGCGGATGCTACACTACAGGATTGTTTTGCTAGCACAGACTGGAATATATTCCGGGATTCATCCAATGGCATTGAGGAGTACACCACCTCAGTCTTCGGCTTCATCAATAAGTGCATCGATGGCGTCGTCCCCACAGTGACCTTACGTACATATCCCAACCAGAAGCCATGGATTACAGGCCACATCCGTATTGAGCTAAACATCCGTATAGAGCTGCCTCTTTCAAGGAGTGGGAGACTAATCTAGACGCTTATAAGAAATCCCGCTATGCCCTCAGACGAACCATCAAACAAGCAAAGCGTCAATACAGGACTAAGATTGAATCCTGCTACACCGGTTCTGATACTCGTCTGATGTGGCAGGCCTTGAAAACTATTACGGACTACAAAGGGAAACCCAGACTCGAGCCTACCAGACGAGCTAAATGCCTTTTATGCTCGCATCGAGGCAAGCAACACTGAAGCATGCACGAGAGCACCTGCTGTTCTGGATAACTGTGTGATCACGCTCTCAGTAGCCTATGTGAACAAAACCTTTAAACAGGTCGACATTCACAAAGCTGTTGGGCCAGACGGATTACCAGGACTTGTACTCAAAGCATGTGCAGACCAACTGTCAAGTGTGTTCACTGACATGTTCAACCCCTCCCCGACCGAGTCTGTAATACCTACATGTTTCAAGCAGACCACCATAGTCCCTGTGCCCAAGGAAGCAAAGGTAACCTGCCTAAATGATTACTGCCCCGTAGCACTCACGTCCGTAGCCATGAAGTGCTTTGAACGGCTGGTCATGGGTCACATCAACAGCATCCTCCCTGACACCCTAGATCCACTCCAATTCACATACCACCCCAACAGATCCACAGATGACGCAATCTCAATCGCGCTCCACACTGCCCTTTCCCATGTGGACAAAAGGAACACCTCTGAGAATGCTGTTCATTGACAACAGCTCAGTGTTTAACACCATAGTACCCACAAAGCTCATCACTAAGCTAAGGACTCTGGGACTAAACACCTCCCTCTGCAACTGGATCCTGGAGTTCCTGACGGGCCGCCCCCAGGTGGTAAGAGTAGGCAACAACACGTCTGCCACGCTGATCCTTAACACTGGGGCCCCTCAAGGGTGTGTACTTAGTCCCCTCCTGTACTCTCTGTTCACCCACGACTGCATGGCCAAACACGACTCCAACACCATCATTAAGTTTGCTAACGACACAACAGTTGTAGGCCTGATCACCGACAACGATGAGACAGCCTATAGGGAGGAGGTCAGAGAACTGGCAGTGTGGTGAGCAAGACAAAGGATGTGAGCACTGTGAGCAAGACAAAGTAGCTGATCGTGGACTACATGAAAAGGCGTGCCGAACAGGCCCCCATTAACATCGACGGGGCTGTAGTGGAGCGGGTTGAGAGTTTCAAGATCCTTGGTGTCCACATCACCAACGAACTATCATGGTCCAAACATACCAAGACAGTCGTGAAGAAAGCATGACAAACCCCTTTCCCCATCAGGAGACTGAAAAGATTTGGCATGGGTCCCCAGATCCTCAAAAGGTTCTACAACTGCACCATCAACGCCTGGTAGGGCAACTGCTCGGCATCTGACCACTACAGAGGGTAGTGTGTACGGCCCAGTACATCACTGGGGCCAAGCTTCCTGCCATCCAGGACCTATATAATAGGCGGTGTCAGAGGAAAGCACATAAAATTGTCAGAATCCAGTCACCCAAGTCATAGACTGTTCTCTCTGCTACCGCACGGGAGTGGTACCGGAGCGCCAAGTCTAGGACCAAAAGGCTCCTCAACAGCTTCTACCCCCAAGCCATTAATTGGACTGCTAAACAATTAATAAAATCGCCACTGGACTATTTACATTGCCCCCCCTCCCTTTTGTAGACTGCTGCTACTCGTCTATTATCTATGCATAGTCACTTCACCCCTACCTGTACCCCCGCACACTGACTCGGTACCGGTACCCCCTGTATATGGCCTCGTTATTATTATTATTATTATTATTGTGTTAGGTATAATTTTTTACTTTAGTCTACTTGGAAAATATTTACTTAACTCTTCTTGAACTGCACTGTTGGTTAGGGCTTGTAAGTAAGCATTTCACGGTAAAAACAAGTTGTTGTATTCGGTGCATGTGACAAAGTTTGATTTGATGTTGAGATGTATCTGTTACTTGAACTATGTGAAGCATTTATTTGGGCTGCAATTTGGTAACTCTAAAGGCTGGTAACTCTAATGAACTTATCCTTTTCAGCAGAGGTAACTATGGGTCTTCCTTTCCTGTGGAGGTCATGAGAGCCAGTTTTATCACAGCATTTGATGGTTTTTGAGACTGCACTTGAAGAAACGTTCAAAGTTCTTGAAATTTTCCGTATTAACCAACTTTCATGCCTTAAAGTAATGATGGACTGTCATTTATCTTTTCTTATTTGAGCTGTTCTCGCCATAATATGGACTTGGTCTATTAACAAATAAGTCTATCTTCTGTATACCACCCCTACCTTGTCACAACACAACTGATTGGCTCAAATGCATTTAGAAGGAAAGAAATTCCACAAATTAATGCAAGGCACACCTCTTCATTCAAATGCATGCCAGGTGGCTACCTCGTGAAGCTGGTTGAGAGAATGCCAAGAGTGCAAAGCTGTCATCAATGCAAAGGGTGGCTACTTTGAAAAATATAAAATATATTTTGATTAGTTTAACATTATTTTGGTTACTACATGTGTTAATTCATAGTTTTGGTGTTTTCACCATTATTCTACAATGTAGAAAATACTTTTAAAAAATAAAGAAAAACCCTTGAATGAGTAGGCGTGTCCAAACTTTTGATTGGTACTGTATAATATGTTTTAAAATTTGCAGCAGTGGCAAGAATTTACACTGTGGTGCCCAGTGGGAGGTTAGTTTAGAAATGTTAAATTGCTCTTGAGTAATTCCTAGAAATGTGTCTCTTGTTAAATTCGAAAGCTAGCTAATTGGAGGGCTTTGGCTGCATTGACAATTATTTTCATGAAATGGTAGAAATGTTGGAAATGGAATACAGGTGAGCTTTATTTTCTCCTTACAGATTTTTGGTTGTACTACTTTCCAGAATGCAGCTAGTGTGACACAGTCACTCTCTGGAAGGCTATGTTCTGTAACTACACTACAGCCATGTCTCTGTCAGGAGCTTGTCCTGTCCTGGGCCTTCTCTGTGAGGTAGTAGATAGATATTGTATCTAGTCTGTCTGATTTCAGCCCTCCCCACCACAGAGACAGAAGATCCTCTCTGTGTCCCGCTGGGCTAAACAAAGCCAAGACTGTCTCACAGCTAACAGGGATAAGTACTTCAGATTTCCTCTCTGCATGACGTCCAGCTTTTGTGTACTTACACAGGAAGCCCGACACACAGAGGGAGAGAGAAACACTGACGGTGCTGTTGCATCAATGGTATACTAATAATGTATGAGGGAAGTTCCTCTGCTTGAGTCCTCATTTTGAATAGGAGTTAGGTAAACAACCTAACTCCTTCTACCAACTCTCTTCATGTTGCACATCAACTAATTGACTCTCTATACAGTAAGGAAGCACTCTGACATACTTCCTAAGATTACAATCCCTACTATGAATGTGATGACTGTCCTGTGAGAGGGTTATTGTGAGATCAGTGGGGAGGTAAAGGTGGGCAGCATAGCAGGGTACCAACACATGGCTGGAGGGAAGTGACTGACTGTGTAACCCACCTGATAGGACTCCAAACACCTCGTAACACAGCATAATGCCTCTGACACAGGTCTTCAGTGTTACTCACACTCACCTTCACACACTCCATCAAACTCAGGAAGTCAGGGAATCCAAGCCTAAGGAGAATGAGTAGGGACATGTGTTGAATGTTTTATGACGTCATTGAACATGAGGCTGATGAAAGAAATGCATGTCTGTAATTGCCTCAGTCTAGCTGTCCTTCTGCCTACCACCCTGTTCCCGTCCTCATCCAAGAAGTTTTGTGTCTGACAGATGGAAGAATGTTTTTCTTTACAGAAGTTTTCCAACCTTAAAAAGCCATCCCTCCTCAGTTAATAAGGGCAACCCACAACAGTGGTTTATTAATGACTGAACTGTGTACAACATTATTCCCTTTCTCCGAAAGCAGCCTTTGTATTCACCGCAAGCCGGGCTTTTCCCACCGCAGCACAGAGTGAGGGAGAAAGAGAGGGAGGCGAGAAAACAAGCACAGAGCCTCCAATGTTAACTCAATAATGACTTCCCACAGGGGAAAAATATCACAGGAGGAGGGGGGTAGAAGAGGGGGGTGCTGCTTTGAAGTGGCAGTGCTATAGGAGGCTCTCCAGCCAGAACCAGTCAGCCAGCCTGCTCTACTCCAGGAAGGGCTTTTGTAGACCCATCGTCTACAGTCTCCATGTGGGGTCTGACTCTCTGCACACACTGGTGGGGGTGTTATGGGTCATATGCATGCCTAACCATCCGTTACTCACTGTCAGGGTAATTGTTCTCCTTCAATTCCTTGTTTTTTTGTAGGACTTGAGTCATGGGTCAGTCATGTTTTCTTTGTACTTTCTTTCTCCATACTCTTACTCTCATTTCATGAATGGACATTTTATGTTTAATTTGATATAGCACCACCACTAAGCTATAAGATCTGTTAACACAGTCTCTTCCGAGGTCCTACATGAGTACACATCCCTCCATGTTTGCTGTGTAAATGGTTTCCTCCCCGGAGTGGGAGATCATTAAGCTTTTGCGGTTATAAGGAGCTGTCTTGGCTCTCAGCGGTGGGTTAATTGGGCTGAGGAGGGCAGCAGGGGCCTCAGTGTGGCTGAGGTGTAAGGAGCTCAATGGCTGTGGAGAACTGCAGGCTCGTCCTGAATGGAGCGGGAGGCTGACCCGCGGGAGGCTGGCCCGCTGGACATCGACCTTCAGAAGGCCGACCCGCAGAAGGTCAGCTATTAATCACTACGGCTGCACTGTGGAAAAATAGCTGCCACTTGAGTTTTGGCAACGTCCTGCGCTGGTTTAGCTTCATGAATAATGTATAAGGCCCGGGACTCCCAATTCCCCAGTGGCTTTACATTATGGGTGTTGGGGGAGACCTTTTATTAGGGATAAAACTACTCTTTTATAGAAATCCAATGTAATGTGTCAGCTCTCCTTGGAATAGAATATGCATGATATCAACATGCTTCAATGTGCTAGTTGATGAGTCCATTCTCTCTACACTTGCATCTATCTATTCAAAGGAGTCTGAATTGGACTTTTTTGACCCAACATTTATTGACACAGTAAATGCTGGTTGTGTGCCTGGTGTCTATTTGACTATTCTCAAGGCTACTTGACACGTTTACTCTATCCAACCCTTGAATTTATTCTTGCCGTGTTCTATAGCTTGTTGGTCTCCTTTTTCTTCTGCAGTCGGAAGGTTGACTTTGGTACAGAATGTGAATATAGATGGCAAAAAAACATTTAGAATATAAATTATTTATTGTATTATTATTAGAAGTACCTCTTAATATACAGGTAACAGCCAAAATAATTCTAACACAGGGATACAAAGTATATTGAAAGCAGGTGCTTCCACACAGGTGTGGTTCCTGATTTAATTAAGCAATTAACATCCCATAATGCTTAGGGCAGGGCATTATTTTGGCTACCATGGCTATGCCCCCATAGGATGACAATTCCCCCATCCACAGGGCATAAGTGGTTTGATGAGCATGAAAATGATGTAAACCATATGCAATGGCCGTCTGTCACCAGATCACAACCCAATTGAACACTTATGGGAGATTCAGGAGTGGCGCCTGAGAGTGTTTTCCACCACCATCAATAAAACACCAAATGATGTCATTTCTTGTGGAAGAATTGTGCTGCATCCCTCCATTAGAGTTCCAGACAATTGAAAAATCTATGCCATGGTGCATTGAAGCTGTTATGGCTTGTGGTGGTCCAACACCCTATTAAGACACTTTGTTGGTGTTTCCTTTATTTTGGCAGTTCCCTGTATATAATATAGATGCTAATGGGAGTCTCTACTCATGACAAGCAGAATTCTTTACAGAATACCACCATCGTCACTAAAAACAATCCCTGCTGACCATTGAGATATTAAAAATGTATCTTTGATGTACCAGAATGGGAATAACTGAAACACAAGAACAAGATGTCTTCATCGCTTTTTCTGGTGTCCGGAAAAATAAACATTCTGCTCCTATCTAGAGGAAAAATCCACTGTCGGAATACAGAATGGGTTTTGACAGATTCTTCAGAATGCCTTACTCTTATCCCTCCAGAAGCCAGAGTGCAGTAGCTCCATGCAGTACCAGCAGCAGCAGCTTTTTGTATTGTATCAGTCTGTCTGTGTGGGGGTGGGGAGAAGGAGATGGCAGTGGCAGTGCTGGATGGAGTCCTGTAAACTCTGTAATCCTCCTCGCTCTCTTATCACCTCCCGCAGGGAGAGCTTCAGGCAGAGACTCAGGGGGCAGAACCTGCATATCAGACACACTCATCTTCCTACATGATTATTAAACATTACTTCAATATTTCATTGAGCTCAGGCCTCCGTGAATTGCTGTCTACTTAGCATTCAGATGAGGCTGGGATTTGGGTAATGGATATTAGATTTGTAGATTGAGATCTCGTTGCTGTATTTTTTGTAGGAAATGCAGTCAGACATACAGCATTAGTCATAATACCCACAACTCAGTGTTGGAAAAGCAGCTCTTCAAATGGTTTCAGTTGGGCTTTTGGGATTTCTAAATATTTTAATAAGACAAACTGATCCATCTTTGATGTACTTGCCTGACTGTCTCTTCCCGTCCTCTCTCTCTTTGTCAGGTCCAGGAAGGTGACCCCTCTGGCTGATCCCCTGCACAAAGTGTCCCTAAGGAAAATTGACCTGGAGCTGGAGGTTCTGGAAACTGTGGTGTTGGTAGAGGAAGAGGAGAAAGGCTCCAGTAGAACTCCCCAGTCACACAGCAGAGAGGAGTCTGACAGAACCCAAGAGCGTAACTGTGCTGACAGAGGTAGGAAGAGGAGGAGAGTGTGCCGTGGCCAGCCTCCTCTCCAGCTTGCCTACCCCCTACTCTCCCAGGAGTCCTGTGCTCCTCTCATGTCAGCCGAGAGGAAGACCAGTGCCCTCCCCTCTGCTGCGGACAGCCCCAGCCAGCTGATCCAGGAGCTGGGAGAGAGGGCAAATGAGGCTGTGGATCTCTGCTCAGCCTGTGGGCAGCAGGCATTCCAGGAGCAGAACACAGGGAGAGGCGGAGAGAGACTGTTCACAGCCTGCTACAGTCACAGTCAATACTGCTACTTCCACAGCTACTAACCGCACAGGGACATTCCTAGAACAGTGTCCTTGCAGAAACCCTCTGCTGATCGTCAAACCAGATACTGGTGATGATCTTGATGAGGATGATATCGATGATGATCATTAGATGGGCGTCGTGGAGAATATGCCGTAATTACCTCTATGTACTGTACATGAATGACAGCTTGTTTGCATTCAATCAATGATGATGACTTCTCTAAAGCTGCGACCGAGAGACTGAAGAACAGCTTCTATCTCAAGGCCATCAAACTGCTAAACAGCTATCATTAACACAGAGAGGCTGCTGCCTACATGGAGACCCAATCACTGGTAACTTTAACAAATGGATCACTTTAAACAATGATACTTTAATAATGTTTACATATCTTACATTACTTATATCATATGTATATACTGTATATTATACTATCTATTGCACCTTGCCTATGCCACTCGGCCATCGTTCCCCCATATATTTATATGTACATATCCTCATTCACCTCTTTTTTAGATTTGTGTGTATTAGGCATTGTTTGATTACTTGTTAGATATTACTGCACTGTCGGAACCAGAAGCACAAACATTTCACTACACTCGCATGAACATCTGCTAACCATGTGTATGTGACCATTAACATCTGCTAACCATGTGTATGTGACTAATAACATCTGCTAACCATGTGTATGTGACCATTAACATTAGATTTGATGATTTGATTTGATTCTTAATTTAGTATTTTCTATCTTCATGCAGACATTTCATCAAACATGGAAATGTTGCATGTTTTGTATTGGATGCATTTTAGTTAAGTGTCATAGCTTACTTGAGTTTCAAAAAGCTTCTGTACTTTGTGCCTCTGTGCAGGTGTTTCTTTGATGAAGGCTATTCATACCAAGCTAAGCATTTTGATAATACAACGTATGTGTTTAATTATGCAGATCACTCAAGTGTCCTCAAGGTGACGCGGTCATTGCGTTGCACTTTGTTTGCAGGCTGTTAGATTAGCACATGCAATTCACACACAGCCATTTCCTCTCAAGTAAAGAGATAGTGGTGGTTGTTGGGAGATAACAAAACTGGACAGACCCCAACAGGAAATATCAGCTGCTGCTTTAAAATGTATCTTGAGACATTGAGTTTTCATGTATGCAGTGTCTATCCGCCCAAAAGAGTTAGTACCCTGACAACACTAAGAAACCTTTGGGTTCAACTCAGATATGTTCACACATTGTTACTGTCTGAAGTCAAATGTCCAAAGTTAGATCTTATTTGCTTTTCAAGGCACTTATTGAGTACTTGTCATTGTTCATTCGTGTGTACAGTTTAGCTGCTGGGGTGACTTGCAGGGAAGAGATTTTATATTTTTGCTCGTAGAGGCAGCAGTACAGTAAGCCCCTGCAGAAACTCCATATTGATTGGAGAAGAGGAGATTGGTGGCTAAACGAGGGACTCACCGCAGCGTGCAGGAGGAGTGATTGATTCATCTGGCATGAATGGAGGAGTGCCGTCAACACAGCTCAATACCATCAGCTGCCTGCGTCTCGGGGGCGTGGAGCGAAAACAAACAAGGAAGCACATGTCAGGCAGATGGATGAGGGCTCTGTGTGGAGCGGAGCACGGTAGCTGTTCGTTTGAGAGAAAAGAGCTCCCCGAGTCAGCGCACAGATGGAGAAGCAGAGGGCCGGAGAGCAGAGAGCAGGCAGAGACAAACCACCACTCCATACATACCGATGCACAGTGTGACTGGGATGAGACTACAGCCCATTTTTAAAGACACCTCCATTCTGGGGACTGTGGGGCCCTGCGGGCTGCTTCTCCACTGTGGTTTCACATTGATTAAGTGACACATTGATTAAGTGACAATAGCTGTTTTTCATCTTAAAGTGGCTCGCATGTCCCCCATAACCGCAGCCTTCTCAGAGCTCGATGAAGTATTAGTCTGAAATTCATACTGTTCACCCAGGAGTTTTTCCAAAGGACTACCCCGGCAGTATAAGTCATGTGCCTTATAAATTATACAAGGCATTAATTAATTGAATGTGTATGCTGCGTTTTGACAGAGATTTAATTACTAGGCCTACTTCTCGGTAACCAAAAGATCTCTGGTTCAAATCCCTGAGCTGGCAAGATCTGCTGTCCTGACCTTGAGCAAGGCAGTTAACACCCAACAACAACTACTCCCCAGGTGCCGATGACCTGGACATCGATTAAGGCAGCCAGCCGTGGGGTTAAATGCAGAAGATACATTTTTGTTGAATGCATTCAGTTGTGCGACTGACTAGGTATCCCCTTTCCCCTTCTGTGGCAGTGTGCTTGCCCTTTGACCCCAGTGAGGTCAACACACTGCAGTAATTACTCTCTTCTCTGGGCTAATGACAGAGATTTCCCCCTGTAGCTGCCTGCCACTTATCCATCACTGCTGAAGATAGATAGGATTAGACCCAAATGTAGTTGGCGAGTATGTAAGTAGCCTTACACAAGCCTTGGGCAAACCAGAACGGCACATCGGAGCAGGAGTCTATCTCCTGTTTCTGTAGTGTGAGGCAGCTTAAATGTACAAGTAGCCTACATCCCCAAGACAGGACGCTAGTCTATCGCAGGGCCTTACCCCCAATCTATCTACTTAATGCTAAGTGCCACGCAGAGACATATCGGGTCCAATTTTTTGTCTTTGGTACAACACGGCCGAGGATTCGAACTCCAACCTGAGGGCGGACACTCTAACCACAAGGCCACTGTAACGGTCTTCTTGTGGTGAAGTAGAGGCGGACCAAAAAGCAGCGTGATTATATTGATTCATGTTTAATAACAAAAAGGATAAACGCAAACACTACAAAAACAACAAACGTGGAAAACCAAAAAAACAGCCCTGTCTGGTGCAAAACACAGAGACAGGAACAATCACCCACAAACACACAGTGAAACCCAGGCTACCTAAATATGGTTCCCAATCAGAGACAATGACTAACACCTGCCTCTGATTGAGAACCATATCAGGCCAGACATAGAAATAGACAAACAAGACATCCAACATAGAATGCCCACTCAGATCACACCCTGACCAACCAAAACATAGAAACATACAAAGCAAACTATGGTCAGGGTGTGACAGCCACTGAGTTGGCTTTGTGTGAGTATGTGGTCAACAGGGCTTGAACAGAGGATCTACAGTATCATGGATGTCTTGGGTCAAATGTCTCTGAAGACACGTTTTGCCAATGGTGGACATTTACAGATGAAGCAGCTTACTGTCACTGCTAAAGCTTATTTGCTGAGACCTTGTTGCTCCTTAGTACTAAGCACACTGCAACGGTGGAAATTCCTACATGAAATCGACCTTATAAGTATTATCCTGACAGAAAGCACTTTTTTCAATGGGAGGGCAGGGGGGCAAGGACAGTATAGTCACAGTCCTTCTCTCCCACACACAGAGAGCAGCGGCTCTTGGTTCATACTAATATAAAACTCAATCTTGTCTCCCCTTCCTGAGAGGCAAAGTGATTCTGGTACTTGAAAAGATGAATAGCCCTCAAGAAGAAATTAATCAGGTTGTCTCCAGGACTTGACTCCTCCAATGGGTGTGCAAATATAATTTATTTTGTGCTCACTTGGTGCTATGTGGCGTGGGCAGGCAGGCATGCGGCTTCGTTCTCCCTTTGTGACCCTGGCCTACTGTATTATGTTTCCCCAGGCTGCATGGCGCTGAAACTAAGTGCAGCTCCAGCTTCAGAGCACAGGAAAGGAGTCAGGTGTCCAGTCAACTACCTCGTTCTGTCATGCTTTGTATTCCCACAAGACATGACTGACATGAGCATATGTGAGGTGTCTGTCCCTCTCAGCCATTCTGTAGCCTTTCACAAGGTTTTCACTGTGATACCAATATGCTATTCTTCAGTGTTGATATACAGTATAGGCCTTGATATAGCACTGAGCTGTTGGCTTTCTACAAGTAAAGTTTATTGCACTTCTTTTGATTAATATGGAATGTTGGAAACAGGATACCCCTATCCATTGTGTGTGTGTATGTGTGTGTTTTGACAGGGCCTGCATACACTCGTCTTCCGCAGCGTTGCCTCACTGATTCACCCTAATTTGTGTGAGCAATGTCTGTTAGCACTCTTCCATTGAGAGTGGGGAGTGATTTATCAGGTCGCTTAATGCAGCAAATTACCTCTGCTTTTCGTCGGGTGTGCACTTGCACAGCATCTCACTCCTCTCTCATCATTATACCCCTTCAACACTGTCAGTCTCCTTTAACACCATGCTTTGCCTGGCTGTTCCAGAGAAACAGACATGAGGTGGAGGTGCAAGCTAAGTTATTTTCCTCCAGGATAGGTCATAGGGTCATATTAACATTCTACCTGAAGTGTTTTAAATGTTGCCCATTGAATATAATATCCCTCTTGTTTCTATTTTTGATATTCCCAGTCCTTATCTTAGCCAGTCTATAAATGGTGATGACAGTCTGTGTGTATTATCCGAAAAACTACCATCCCTTATTTGTTTTTATAGTTTTAAACAGCTGTCATATTTTAGCATGATATACTACTGGGGGGAGCCAGTAAGTGTTGAGGGAGTTGGAAACAACAAACCAAAGCTGTTCAGATGTTCTCTCTCTTCCTCCCTCTGTCTTCTCCTCTCCTCTGATTTTTCATTGAACAGTGCTTCTTTTATGAGTCCTGAAATGAACTAGCGCCTATATTTTAAAAAAGGAGCTCTTGATATATCACTTAATTTAGCGCCGAGCGCCGGATTTACAATCATCATAAAGGTGCTTACATGTTTCAACACACACTTCTCCCTCAAAGCAAAAACTCTGCACGGTAGCACTGAGCAAGAGCCCGGTCATGTCACATGTCAGCTTCAGAGGCAGCCAGCATAGCAGGGGCTGTGTTTGTTCTGTGGCTGGTGTGACCTCTGACCAATCTCTGAAGTGCCCGTGTCTGTTCTCCCCTACACTCTGCGCTCAGCACAGACCTGCCTGCACTCTAATGATGCCTCATGGACGTAAGTATGTAGCTAACAGACCAGGAACAAAGGCTCTCCACACACACACGTATCCCTACGCGCTCTGCAAACGAGATCCCTTGACACTCTAAACACAGGCTTTTGGCGTTGATAGCGGATTCTACACACATGCACACTCTCTGTAAATCCGCTCTACAGTAGAGTCCATGTCTGAGCCACTGCGGAAATCAAATTAGCATAATAGCAAATGCCCATACAAATCAGTCTGTTCAAGCTAGAGATGTGTTTTCATCGTATCCGCCCATGTCGGTCTTTTGTATCTGCGGTGAAAGGTGGCAGAGCTACTGAGGTGTTTGTCAGGCCATGAGACATCCCGAAAATCAGTCTTCTCACAAAAATGTCTGTAGCATCCGAACGTCTGTAGCGTCCGAACGAACTAATATGACCCCTCTTTGGAAAGATGAGACTCTCGAACACAACGTTTTGTATATATGGAAGTAGTTTAGTACCTAAAAAAAGTGGTTAAATATGTATCAAAAAATATATGGTGCCTTCAGAAAGTGTTACAGCCTGAATTAAAAATGGATTAACACCCACATACATACAATACCCCATAATGACAAAGTGAAAACATGTTTTTAGACATTTTTGCTAATTTATTGAAAATTAAATACAGAAATATCTCATTTGCATAATTATTCACACCCCTGAGTCAATACATGTCAGAATCACCTTTGGCAGCGATTACAGCTGTGAGTTTTTCTGTGTAAGTCTCTAAGAGCTTATCTCACTCTGATAATAATCCACATGCAGTATAACATGAGTGCTGTGTCTCTAGAACCTCACTCTCTAAACTCAGGCTGTCTCTCTCTCTCCCAGTCTCTCTCCCTTTTATTAGCCTCTCTGTATGTCTCTCTCAATTTCAATTTAAGGGGCTTTATTGGCATGGGAAACATATGTTTACATTGCCAAAGCAAGTGTAATAGATCATTAACAAAAGTGAAATAAACAAAAAGAAGTATCAGTATACATTACACTCACAAAAGTTCCAAAATAATTTTAAAAATTCAAATGTCATTATGTCTATATACAGTGTTGTAATTATGTGCAAATAGTTAAAGTACAAAAGGGAAGATAAATAAACATAAATATAAGTTGTATTTACAAAGGTGTTTGTTCTTCACTGGTTGCTCTTTTCTTGGGGCAACAGATCACACATGTTGCTGCTGTGATTGCACACTGTGGAATTTCACACAATAGATATGGGACTTTATCAAAATTGGTGGATCTGTGTAATCTGAGGGAAATATGTGTCTCTAATATTTGGCAGGAGGATAGGAAGTACAGCTCAGTTTCCACTTAATTTTGTGGGTAGTGTGCACATAGCCTGTCTTCTCTTGAGAGCCAGGTCTGCCTTTGGCATCCTTTCTCAATAGCAAGGCTATGCTCACTGAGTCTGTACATAATCAAATATTTCCTTAGTTTTGGGTCAGTCACAGTGGTCAGGTATTCTGCCAATGTGTACTCTCTGTTTAGGCCAAATAGCATTGTAGTTTCCTCTTTTTTTTGTAAATTCAAGTAGTTATCTTTTTGTTTTCTCATGATTTGGTTTGATATATATGTTGAAGAGGTGCATACCTGCGGAAAGAAATGCGTGTGGTTTTTGCCAATTCTTTTTTTAAATTTTATTTTATTTAAAAAAAAAATTGTACCCCTTTTTCTCCCCTTTTTCTCCCCAATTTCGTGGTATCCAATTGTTGTAGTAGCTACTATCTTGTCTCATCGCTACAACTCCCGTACGGGCTCGGGAGAGACGAAGGCTGAAAGTCATGCGTCCTCCGATACACAACCCAACCAAGCCGCACTGCTTCTTAACACAGCACGCATCCAACCCGGAAGCCAGCCGCACCAATGCGCCGGAGGAAACACCGTGCACCTGGCCACCTTGGTTAGCGCACACTGCGCCCAGCCCGCCACAGGAGTCGCTGGTGCGCGATGAGACAAGGACACCCCTACCGACCAAGCCCTCCCTAACCCGGGTGACGCTAGGCCAATTGTGCGTCGCCCCATGGACCTCCCAGTCGCGGCCGGTTACGACAGAGCCTGGGCGCGAACCCAGGGACTCTGATGGCACAGCTGGCGCTGCAGTACAGCGCCCTTAACCACTGCGCCACCCGGGAGGCCCAGGTTTTTGCCAATTTTAACCGCACACTTGTTTGTGTACACAGATTTTATAATGTCATGTAAGGACTGACGCTGGAGATGAGATGCAGGTACGGGGAGTCAACATTTAGTTAGGAACAGACATGTAACAAGACAGGAATAGCGTCAGAACATGGGAATACAAAGACAGACAACAATCAATGCAGCAGCGGGGAACAGAGCTGGAGAACTGACAAATATAGGGGAGGTAATAAAC
The DNA here is from genome assembly GCF_057628025.1 of Oncorhynchus mykiss. NCBI lineage: Eukaryota > Metazoa > Chordata > Actinopteri > Salmoniformes > Salmonidae > Oncorhynchus > Oncorhynchus mykiss. The sequence goes on along the minus strand of NC_143038.1, from coordinate 59,977,139 downwards.
AGGTGATTGAGTCCAGGTGAGTCCAATAAATTGCTGATGCACGTGACGAGGGAAGGCAGGTGTGCGTAGTGATGGTGGCAGGAGTGCGTAATGCTGGGGAGCCTGGCTCTCGAGCGCCCGCGGGGAAGATGTCATATGTTTTTCCCCCAACCACTTTCTATCAATTTGTATAGCAGACCCTCATGCCAAATTGAGTCAAAAGCTTTTTTTAAATCAACAAAGTATGAGAAGACTTTGCCTTAATTTTGGTTTGTTTGTTTGTCAATTTGGGTGTGCAGGGTGAATACGTGGTCTGTTGTACGGTAATTTGGTAAAAAGCCCATTTGACATTTGCTCAGTACATTGTTTTAGCTGAGACAATGTACAAGTCTGCTGTTAATAATGATAATGCATAGGATTTCCCCAAGATTGCTGTAGTTACTAGGGTCAAATTTGTCTCCACTTTTGTGGATTGGGGTGATCAGTCCTTGGATCCAAATATTGGGGAAGATGCCAGAGCTGAGGATGATGTTAAAGAGTTTAAGTATAGCCAATTGTAATTTGTGGTCTGTATATTTAATCATTTCATTTAGAAAACCATCAACCCCACAGGCCTTTTTGGGTTGGAGGGTTTGTATTTTGCCCTGTAGTTCATTCAATGTAATTGGAGAATCCAGTGGGTTCTGGTAGTCTTTAATTGTTGATTCTAAGATTTATATTTGATCATGTATATGTTTTTGCTGTGCTTTGTTATAGAGACAAAAAGATTGGAGAAGTGGTTTATCCATACATTTCCGTTTTGGATAGACAACTCTTTGTTGTTTGTTTAGAGTTTTCCAATTTTCCCAGAAATAGTTAGGTTCTATGGATTCTTTAATTACATTGAGTTCCTTCTTTTTCCATAGTGTATTTCTGTACTGTTTTAGTGTCTCCCCATAGTGAAGGCGTAGGTACAGGTTTTCTGGGTCTCTATGTTTTTGGTTGGATAGAAAGAAATTTAGAAACCTAAGGTGTTTACATTCTTCATCAAACCATTTGTCATTGTTGTTTTCTTAGGTTGTCAACTTGACATTTTTTGAGATGATAGGTTAAATAAACTGTTTAGGTTTTCTACTGCCAGGTTTACACTTTCACTATTACAGTAAAACCTTTTGTCCAGGAAATTGTTTAGAAGGGACTGAATTTTTAGTTGCCTAATTGTTTTTTGGTAGATTTCCACACTATTTTCCTTCCATCTATAGCATTTCTTCATATTATTCAGTTCTTTTGACTTTGCTGCCTAAAGATTGAGCATAACTCTGTTCAAGTAGAGTGTGATTTTGCAGTGATCTGACAGAGCGTTCACAGTCAGTCCACTGACACCTCTATGTGACTCTGGGTTGAGGTTATCGTTAAAGTATTGGTATTCTATTGGGGGGATAGACAGATGTAAAATGTTCCTGTTTTGACTAATTTAATAGAGTGGGTTAGGTCTGGTCTATACCAAATTAGCATACCCCCTGTTTCACACCTGGTAGTTTGGTGGATGGGACTACCAGCTCTCTGTAACCTAGAGGGTAACCAGTGGGTCCGTCTCCTTTATACCATGTTTCTTGTAAGATTACAATGTCTGTATTTCCAATACATTTTATAAAGTCTGGGTTTCTGCTCTTTAGGCCAAAGGCAGATGACCTTAGATCTTGTAAATTGCAGGATGAGATAGTAAACTCTTTGTGTTCCATAGTGTCTAGTGTTGTTTTTTTGTGTTATAGGACCATCACAGTAGGTGTGAGCATAGCATGTTGAGCATCTGATACATACCTCTTAGGCTAAGGGATGGGGCTTGGGTGGGTATAATAGCGGGGGTTGGGCCTGTTGTTCTGCTCACACCCTGGGCATATATCCTGCTGTCGTGTTGAGGTCCTTGCCGCAGGGGCGGGGGACATGGTGTGGGCAGATGGGACATAGGTCTGATATGGGGGGGCCTATATAAGGTGTGGCCAGGGTTTGCTTGGAGGTGTGGCTGGTGATGCTGTGCTCTGGGTGTAGGTCCTTTTGGCATGGGTTCTCTCGATGCAGGCCTGGGAGGGGGTCTCGCTGGTCTGGGAAGGGTGTCCGTAGCTCCTGTGTGAGGCGCTGGGGCTACGGTTCAGGGTGACGTCCTTCAGGGTCCTGGCAAAGGTTGGGATTGCCAAATGTAGAGGTGGACCTGGTCCTAAAGGCTGTTCAAGTTCAGGGTGGAGTGGTGGGCCAGGTTTACAGGTTTTGAAGCACAGTTGTTGTGCTGGTCTGTTTTGTGGGTATGTTCTGTCTGGATTGTGTGGACTAGCTCTCTGAGCTCCACAATGTCTCTCTCCAGCTCTGTGAATTTATCACTCTCAATTATGGAGGAGCAATGCAGTTGTGGTGCCTGTGTGTGTTCAGTGCTGGGGGTGACTATCCTCATCTGCAGAACAGTTTGAAGAGGTGTGATCTGACTGAGTCAGGATGGGGGAGTCGTCACAGAGAGAGATCTTTTCCTGCTGTGCTTGCTCTTTGATCCTGTAATAGTTCTGCTGAAACTGCATGAGTATGCCCTGCACCATTACTGTCCCAGACTTGTTTCAATTTCCTCAATGTCTAGTATTCTGAGTTTCTACCCTGTGAAACTCTCCTGCCATTGTTGGGCTCAAGAGTTTTCACACATCTGACTTCACACTTCAGTGCTAATTGAAGGTGCCTCCAGGTCGGTTCTGTAATAGCAGCTGGGTAGCTTAGTGTGCGTATTTACTTAGCTTTATATAACAAAATTACGTAGATGTTGTCTTTTACTTTTTGGCTTCAGAAGTAGCATCAGACTGAATATTACTCACTCAGTTTTGTGTTGGATGGTATTTCCAGGTTCCACTGTGTTTCTTCTGCAAGTTTGTTAGAAGTTTTCTCTTGATAGTTCTTAGTAGTAATAGTCCATTCAAGTAATTTAGTCCAAAATCAACGTTTTAGGTATGGAATTTTGATTTCAATTGAAGGTTTTAATGTTGAGGTTAGTATCCTGTATAAGTCCTTGCGAGAAAAAAAAATCGAGTTTATCTACATTTATCCAACTCTAATTCAATATTTTTTTGCAGAAGAACTCAGGAGCCCATGAGCTCCCTCTCTCTCTCTCTCTTTCTCTCATGCTCGCTCTTTCTCAATGTCTCTCACTTTCTCTCACCCCTCCCTCTCTCTCTCTCTCTCTCTCTCTTTCATTCCCTCTCTCCTGGCCACTCTCACTCTAATTCTCGACATCTCACACTGTCTCTACCTCTGTCTCTCACTCCCTCTCTGTCTCTGCACCATGCCATGAGTCTGGCTGTCACATGCCTGCAGAGTTCCTCTGTTTCACCCCTGTACGCATCACAGCAGTCGCCATCACCGCAGTCCCCTGGGACACCATGTATGAAAGCAGATCTCCTTACGTGTCGCTACGCCAAGCCTGCCTGTCACCGAGGAGGCCACCCTCTGCCATTCATTGTTGCTCACAGCACTAAGAGGTGTAGATTACATCTGCATGGGATGCAGAGAGCCTCCCAGCTGACACACAGCAGCCGCGGAGAGGGGGAGAGTGGGAAAGGTTTAGACAGACAGACACACAGAGAGAGAGAGAGAGAGAGAGGAAATAGGTTTAGACGGGGGGAGGAAATGCGTGAGGAAATGTGGGAGGGAGCAGCAGATTCCCATCAGCGTGGCATGTCATTATAGCATGTCACATGACTGTCTGGGGCCTGCTGATGCTCATCAAAGGATTAGACCTGAGGCAAAATAAAACACTCAAATAAGCATGTTAGAAGAATGACAGGAACAACAAAAAGATTGGGACTTCAGCTCTTTAAGTATTCTGGGTAGTAAAGCACAGACCTCTGTTCATCTGAGTACAGTACTGTATGTCTACTGTGGTGTGATTGGCAGTTCATGAAATGTTCCTGACATCACAGCAATGGAATACCCATGTAGTATGCTAATGGTGTTTGAGCCTACATTGTGTCACGCCCTGGAAAGTGTGTCAGATGAGATAAAGAGTACTAATGGGTAATAAAACTGCTCTGTTTGCTGTAAGAGCTCCACTGGGGGAACAGGCTCTTACATAATCAAACAATAACGTAATTGCCAGCTGGAACTGACCTTTAGATGGGCCACTCAATAGTGCTTGTTGATAATTAAATGGGCCTGTGGGTGATTCTCTTTTTTGTTTTTGGGGGTAGTCTGCGGATTGGATTCCTCACTTGGACCATTGAATGTTTTAAGCTGTTTTTATCAGGGTGAAATATGGGTCAAAAGCTGTTCTGTTTTCACCAGTCAGCATTGTCCAGCTGAGCACAGCTGATTGTGGTGTGATTGTGTTGTTAGAGGAGTATGCAGTGCTTGAGATCCAATGGCAGAGGTAGAGGTGGTGACTAAGCAGTAAGCACCAGGTAGAGCTGAGGGGAGAGGAAGGGCTGTGATGGTGGCAGGCATCACAGCCCACAGCTGCGATCTATGCAGAGGAATCCTCTCTGTATCCTTGCAGCTTAACACTGTGCTACCACAGACACAAGTCCTACAAGTCCTTGCTGCATGGGACCAGACCAGTCCAACCTCTGAGCTGGAAATGGGAGGAATTTTCACTGTGGCTGAAGGGGTATGTTCCACTCTAGTATATCCCATCCCTGAGTGTGTAACCTTAATATGCACTAATCAATTAGGTGCCCACCCACACACCATGCATATCCTGTGGTGGTAGACTGTGGGCTCCCAGTTTAAAATCAGGGGAAACTCCAGCCTCCTCACATCTGTACAGTGTTAGCAGCACTCCCAGATTTATTAGAACCACAAACGAACACGGACACACCTTCCCTTCCCCCCAGGCCAGCTGCATGGGGTAACGCAGGGACACTTTCTACTGTACGTAGTACAGACATTATGGAGCTTGTGGAAATGTGCAGCATACAAAACAGGTATAAATAATTTTGAATGGTACTCAAATGTCACATGCTGTTAGATTGTTACACAGACAACAATGTATCTGAGTTGTGTGTCTGCTGAACAGATTATCTTAGTTAAGAGCATTAACATTATGTAGGTTTACTTTTGTCAAGGGTTCAAGATTTTGAAATACAACTGACAGCTACAATTCCAGCTCTTGGCAGGCTGCAGTGAGTCGATCCATGAGAGGATGATTGTCTTTGTCTGTGATAGATACTCTGTCAGAGGGTTTGGTGCCAGAAGTTGCTGTAGGCCTGGCACTCTGACTGTCCCATTCTTGGAGGTGCTCAGCTTGGCAGCGTTAGGGTCAGCCTGAACAAGAATGTGAAACACTGAGCACATTGTGACAGCCTCTAATCATAAACAGAACTGATTTTAAATCACTATATTGAGAGAAGACGAGGCATGTTGTCATCTGCCAAGCGGTGGGAATATCTATTTAACATCTATTAAACATGAATCAAGTCAATGACGAGCTCTGTCAATGTAGCTGATTGATGCTCATAGATTTCATTGGATGAATCTGGTTAGGCACTTGGCAGCAGCCATTGTATCAGTTTGAGATTTTACAACTGCACTTACAGCACATGGATCAATGCATTACACATGACCTGCCCTAGGCACATTTTTACTGTGAAAACACCCACTCCATTGGACAGGCCACAACCCTCCCTGACTCCTCTGACCACTGGTCTGTGTAAAAAGCCCTTTTCTGTCTCCTGTCCAAATGGTGATGGTACACTGTTCAAAATGAGATTTTCTGTTCACATTGTAATGCTATTGTGTGCATATATGCAATGAAAATGGGTGGAGAATGATTTGGGCCCTTGCTTTATTTTCCTTAGAAGAAAGGTTGACATTGCATAAGTAGGTCCAGTATCCATATACTGTTGAATATCCACTATCCTTCTCCATAGTTTGGTGTATTTGACAATTACCTTTTTCAGTGTGTATTCATTGTCCAATTCTAGACTCCAAACTCAGGAGTCAGTGGTAATAACAACAACTGGTGAATTGTATCATGTATCAGGCACACACACAGTGGCAAGCATCATTTCCCCTCACACAGGAAAGGGCAAACTATCACCTCAGGCAAGTAAATGCAGGTGTATTAAGAAGTCAATGAGAAATTCATGTGTGGATAATTTCACAGTGAGCACGTGACCTTTGCCAATGATGCCACTCAAAGCTGTAGGTGGTGTTTCACTGACTGCTAAATTAAGTCCCAGGAGACCACAATGCACTTCAACGCTACAGTGGCTCACACCTTTCATTGTGTAAAACAGAGTAACACGCAGGAACATGGATTCAATCTTTAGGAGATCAAAATGAGAATATTGTCCAAGACGGGCTATATCTGAATTAAAACTATTTCTAGCAGGTTGCTTGTGAGGTGCTCAATTATTAAGATTTCCAACATTTTTATTCAAACAGAAGTACCGAATCGACCTAATTATTCTTGACCCTGTTTGTGAACAGTCATCTGTGCAAAGAGTTTTTCAAGTTAAGAGGAGACACAATGCTTTTTCAATTACTGCATGCCACTTACGGGAGAACACAAAATCCTCTGTGCTGCTTTTGTGATGAATCACTTGAGATTATTATCAATTAGAGCTCACAACCCATTAAAGCTACATGCAAAGTCAACCATACACATCAAATATTTTTCTGCTGAATAAAGATCTCCTCACACTCTATCCATAGAGCCTATTAAAGGAGAGGTAGAGGTCCATCCTCTGAACCTCATCCTCTCATCTCCCCATTCCTTCTCCTGTACCTACCTCCTATTACTGCCAAGCGCTCAACCTCTAACTCTCTCTGCCCGTAACTTTCCATCTCCATCTTCCTTTCCTAGCACCCTTCCTTCCTTACCCTTTCTCTTTCCCTCGCCTCTCCTCTTACTCTCAAGCCTCTCTGCATCGTGTCCAGTATCATAAGAATCTAATGTGAAGGCTGGCCACTCTCCCCCTGCTTAAATCTCTCCATAATAGAGCCCAAGGGTATCTGAAATTGAGTGTGAAGACTGCATCAAGGTCGTTTACTCCATCCACCCTGCTAGATAGTGATGGATGTCTTGTCTGATTTCTTGATTTGGCTGTCCTACTTGGGGTAGGCACACCCCTTAGCAGTTGGTGAGAAGGGGAGAGTGTTTAGTTTCAGAGGACAGCTAGATAGCCATTCCTGGGGTGGGGTGGGGGGGGGGGGGTGAAAGATACAACACATGAGTGCCCATGGAGGGAATCGTTCCTGGATTACTGTATCAGTGCTTTAAGTAAACACTTAACAAGTATGTATTGATTGTTGGTTGGATGTTGCGCTGTCTGTCAATGCACTAATCTGCCAAATTGATTGCATCTCTGCAGCATTGTGTGTGACCAAACAGCTGGATCCAGTCTAAACACTATAAACATTATCCATACTTTATCCATGCTGAAACCTCGCCCTAGGGCCGGTGATTTATAGTCCAGTAGATTGTGTGTACTTCTGGGAATTACTATATAAGAACATTGCAGAAAACCCTTCCAATCTCTCTCCCAATGCTTAGCCAGCGACGACCTGATGCACATACTGTACACCGGAGATGGTGTTGGTCATATTTTCATGTTTTGACATTTGACTATGGTTGACTATTCTACCTAAAATATGTGTCCCTCTTGGCTCATTTCTCACCTATATTTGAAAATCCAAACTGCATGATTTTGTGAATTTTAGATAATGGAGTAGATGTAATATTTAATCTCTTTGATATAAGGGAATTTGGGAAACGCAAACCACCCACAAATGAAATCACCATCTTATTCTTTATCATCAGGGAGGTAATTGACAAGTGATGCATGATTGTCTTATTCTTTATTCACCATTTCTGGGTTAACAAACCGTGAGATTGGGCCGTGCCTCTGCGTTGCACATTCTCAGCTTGCAGGCCTTTTGTACTGCTGCCTTTTGTGGAGTCCCCTAAATTCACTGAAACTCTCTACTGCTGAGTGAGCTGAAGAATCATTTTTTCACATTCTCACACACACACGCTCTCTCTCAGATGCACAAAGACTGAAGCGCTGCCAGCATTTCATGGGATAATCTACCTTCCTGAAGGTTTGGCAAAGCCTCCCCCTGCTCCTTATCGGTGTAGTGTGAGCAGCATGTGGTTTCCTGCCAACATATTGGGCTGTGAGCTGCCTCTCCAAACAGGAACATGCATGGAGACATTCCTCTGCTGGAGGAGGAAACTGTCCTCAGCCACCGCCCCCTAACCCCCTCCCTGGACACTTGAACACATCGCACACAACCCTCAACTCCTCAGGGTACAATCTCCCCACACCCACACTGTCCGGGCATGGAGATGTAAATGGAGAAGGAATTTGCCTGTCTGTGTATGTGTGTGTGGGGGGGGGGGGGGGGGGGGGTCTGGTCTCCATTTTGTGTGACAGCCATAAATAAGTCCTGTCCTCTCACTGCCTGCAAAGATGCCCACAGATTTCCAGTGATCAATAAAAACATACACTACCGTTCAAAAGTTTGGGGTCACTTAGAAATGTTCTTGTTTTTGATAGTAAAGCAAAAAATGTTGTCCTTTAAAATAACATCAAATTGATCAGAAATACAGTGTAGACATTGTTAATGTTGTAAATGACTATTGTAACTGGAATATCTACATAGGCATACAGAGGCCCATTATCAGCAACCATCCCTCCTGTATTCCAATGGCATTTTGTGTTAGCTAGTCCAAGTTTATCATTTTAAACAGCTAATTGATCATTAGAAAACCCTTTTGCAATTATGTTAGCGCAGCTGAAAACTGTTGTTCTGATTAAAGAAGCATTGAAACTGGCCTTCTTTAGACTAATTGAGTATCTGGAGCATCAGCATTTGTGGGTTCGATTACAGGCTCAAAATGGCCAGAAACAAAGTGTCACGGTTTTCCTCCTCTTCATCTGAAGAAGAGAGGCGAGAAGGATCGGAGGACCAATATGCGGCGTGGTAAGTGTCCATGGTTTTAATAGGAAAACTCAAACACAACTACAAAAACAAGAACCGTGAAAACAGTCCCGTGTGGCACTGACACAGGAAATAATCACCCCCCCCCCCCCCCCCCCCAAAATACCCAAAGAATATGGCTGCCTAAATATGGTTCCCAATCAGAGACAACGATAGACAGCTGCCTCTAATTGAGAACCACTCTAGGCAACCATGGACTTACCTAGACCACTAAACTGAACACAACCCCATTAATCTAATAAAACTCCTAGACAAGACGAAACACAATAAATCACCCATGTCACACCCTGGCCTAACCAAAATAATAAAGAAAACACAGATAACTAAGGCCAGGGCGTGACACAAAGAACTTTCTTCTGAAACTCGTCAGTCTATTCTTGTTCTGTACACTTGTTCTGTACACAGCACTGTGTACTACTGCCTTCACAGAACAACACAAACTGTCTCTAACCAGAATAGAAAGAGGAGTGGGAGGCCCCGGTGCAAAACTGAGCAGGACAAGTACATTAGAGTGTCTAATTTGAGAAACAGACACCTCACAAGTCCTCAACTGGCAGCTTCATTAAATAGCACCTGTTATTAAACCCACAAATGCTGATGCTCCAGATACACAACTAGTCTAAAGAAAGCCAGTTTTATTGCTTCTTTTTTTATTTAAAAAAATTATATATATATATATATATATATATATATATATATATATATATATATATATATATATACACCTTTTATTTAACTAGAAAGGTCAGTTAAGAACAAATTCTTATTTTCAATGACGGCCTAGGAACAGTGGGAGAACGGGCAGAACGGCAGATTTTTACCTTGTCAGCTCGCGGATTTGATCTTGCAACCTTCCGGTTACTACAGGTGTAGAGTGAAATGCTTACTTACAGGCTCTAACCAATAGTGCAAAAAGGTATTAGGTGAACAACAGGTAGGTAAAGAAATAAAACAACAGTAAAAAGATAGGCTATATACAGTAGCGAGGTTATAAAAGTAGCGAGGCAACATTCAGACACCGGTTAGTCAGGCTGATTGAGGTAGTATGTACATGTAGATATGGTTAAAGTGACTATGCATATATGATGAACAGAGAGTAGCAGTAGCGTAAAAGAGGGGTTGGCGGGTGGTGGGTGGGACACAATGCAGATAGCCCGGTTAGCCAATGTGCGGGAGCACTGGTTGGTCAGCCCAATTGAGGTAGTATGTACATGAATGTATGTAGTATGTACATGAATGTAACCAACACTCTAACTACTAGGTTACCTGCTGCCCCTTTAATTAGCACAACAGTTTTCAGCTGTGCTAACATAATTTCAAAAGGGTTTTCTAATGCTCAATTAGCCTTTTAAAATGATAAACTTGGATTAGCTGTGTTTAATTGCTAAATTGTAATTACTTCGTCACTACGGCCTATTTATTGCCTTACCTCTCTAATTTACACACACTGTATATAGATTTTTTTCCTATTGTGTTATTGACTGTACGTTTGTTTATTCCATGTGTAACTCTACCAACTCTACCAACAATAACCTACTCAACAAATTGGATGCAGTCTATCACAGTGCCATCCGTTTTGTCACCAAAGCCCCGTATACTACCGACAATTGCGATCTGTACGCTCTCGTTGGCTGGCCCTCGCTTCATACTCGTCGCCAAAGCCACTAGCTCAAGGTCATCTACAAGACCCTGCTAGGTAAAGTCCCCCCTTATCTCAGCTCGCTGGTCACCATAGCATCACCCACCTGTAGCACGCACTCCAGCAGGTATATCTCTCTGGTCACCCCCAAAACCAATTATTTATTTGGCCGCCTCTCCTTCCAGTTCTCTGCTGCCAATGACTGGAACGAACTACAAAAATCTCTGAAACTGGAAACACTTATCTCCCTCACTAGCTTTAAGCACCAGCTGTCAGAGCAGCTCACAGATTACTGCACCTGTACATAGCCCATCTATAATTTAGCCCAAACAACTACCTCTTTCCCTACTGTATTTATTTTATTTTATTTATTTAGCTCCTTTGTACCCCATTATTTGTATTTCTACTTTGCACATTCTTCCACTGCAAATCTACCATTCCAGTGTTTTACTTGCTATATTGTATTTACTTTGCCACCATAGCCTTTTTTTTTGCCTTTACCTCCCTTATCTCACCTCATTTGCTCACATCGTATATAGACTTGTTTATACTGTATTATTGACTGTATGTTTGTTTTACTCCATGTGTAACTCTGTGTCGTTGTATGTGTCGAACTGCTTTGCTTTATCTTGGCCAGGTCGCAATTGTAAATGAGAACTTGTTCTCAACTTGCCTACCTGGTTAAATAAAGGTGAAATAAAAAATAAAAACTCTGTGTTGTTGTTTCTGTCGCACCGCTTTGCTTTATCTTGGCCAGGTCACAGTTGTAAATGAGAACTTGTTCTCAACTGGCCCACCTGATTAAATAAAGGTGAAATACAAAAATAAATTTGAAAAAACTTCACCACCATGTCTATTTGCCACCATGTGAGATTCAGTCAAAGGAAATGTATGTCAGAACTATGGTGCATTTTTGGATGTTGACAGTTTAGTAACATGACAAATAACAGATGATTTTTCTGAACAATAACAAGATTCGGTGAAGGGAATTGGAACACTGATGTGGGTAGAGCTGTTTCAGTCACACTCTTGTATTGCCTAATGCATGGTACTATTTATCGTCTCTGTTTGGTATGATTCCTCATCCTCCCCTCCCCCCAATTCTCTTTTCACAGTTTCTTTATAATGTCTCCCTTATTGGGGTGGCAGGTAGCCTAGCGGTTAGCACATTGGGTCGGCAACCGGTAGGTTGCTAGTTCACAAGGTGAAAAATCTGTCGATGTGCCTGCCCTTGAGGAAGGCACTTAACCCTAATTGCTTCATGGTCTCCGTTGATAATGGAAGGCCGTGACTCCACTCTCATGGGGAGTTGGGATACGCAAAAAACACATTTGAAATAGTACAAATATAAGCACTCACATTATTATTGTTACCGTATGGTCAAAAAGCCAAATTTTCACCAATTAATGACAGAATCAACCAGGCAACACTTAATGTTGTTTTGATTTTATTCAGGTTAACGGTACCATGATGACCCTCTATTACAGTGGCATGCTATGAGCTAAGCAGACACAATCACTGGGTAGACGGCAAAGCCAGTGTGACAGGAGTGAAGCAGCAGCAGTACATATACTCTTCTCTCCTCTTGGTGAACAGAAGAAGGGAGGGGTTCACAATAGGTCCTGGAGCCGTAGCAAGAGGCTAATGAGGCTACATGATTCACGCTTCATCTCCCCCACAGAGAGCCTTGTCCTGAACAGGAGGGAGGGAGGCCTCCAAAGAGTGCAACGTTTGCCCCCACACATTCCGTGATGAAGTAGCCCACTAAAGCCAGGAGCACAGGCAGATTATATAGGGGGTCCTCCAAGATGTCTGGAATTTTGATGGAAATTAAGAGCAAGAAGGACATTTGTATCTGAATACAAATGTTAATTCAAGGTCAATGTTTAGTATCTGCAGTGCTTGACTTGGACTGAAATAGTTTCCAATACTCATTTTGGGTGCCGGTACTGTTTATATTTAGGTGCAGGAGCTCCACAATACTTTTGAGCTAATATTGTATAAGAGAAACAGAAGCTCAAGCAGTACAAAATGTGAGGTGTCGGTACTCAGCTCCGGTGAGCTCTTGCCCAAGTCAAGCACTGAGGATCTGAGATTCCTTAGCATTCCTTCCTTCCATCTCTGAAACATCAGGCAATCACTAGTATCTTGAGTCCTTTCAAATGTTGTCAAGTGGACACACTACAACCACAGAGAATGAAACAACTGACACATTTCCGTCTAAATGCAATAACAGTAGGCTAATTATTGGAACAGGTGTTTGCCCCATGCAGCCCTTACTACACAGTGTGTTACATCTGATATTTTATTTAACTTGTCAAAGTCAGTTAATTAAGAACAAATTTACAATGATGGCCTACCAAAAGGTAAAAGGCCTGTGGGGATGGGGGCTGGGATTAAAATGTATTTATTTTTAAATAAAAATATAGGACAAAACACACATCATCACAAGAGAGACAACACAACACTACATAAAGGGAGATCAAAGACAACAACATGACAAAAACATTGTAGCAACACAACATGGCAGCAGCACAACATGGTAGCAGCACAAAACATGGTACAGACATTGTTGGGCACAGACAACAGCACAAGGCCTAAGAGGGTTTTTATAAATAAGCAACAACCAGTGTGTCTTGCGACGTTTATACAGATGACCAGTTTACAGAAGAGTATAGAGTGCAGTGATGTGATGTGTCCTATAAGGAGAATTGGTGGCAAATCTGATGGCCGAATGGTAAAGAATACCTAGCAGCTCGAGAGCTTTCACTTAACAATTACTTTTGCATTTGGTTAGTACACAGACAGCAGTTAGATTGAAAGGGGATGGTGATGAATAACTTTCTATGCAGCAGTGTCCCAATGTAAACTTCACCACCATCTTCAGTAGGAATCTGCATAAAATACAACTATATTCAGTACGAATCTGCATAAAATACAACTATATTCAGTACGAATCTGCATAAAATACAACAGATATTCAGTAGGAGTCTGCATAAAATACAATGACATACGACCCAGCTCATGCTGTAGCACAGGAATGTATGACACTCATGAATCCTGAGAATGCACTATTCTACATTTCGACTATGTAAACCACATAATCTAATTGCGAAATGGGATATTATGGGAATATTCTAGCAAGCTACCCATTTTTCTTATTTCCAACCAGACTTTTAAACCGAGGCATGCGGTGATTGGGCGTCATGGAGTCACGCGGTGTTCAATCGCTCTGCCCTACCTCGAGCATTCGCTGAACGCGATCTTGTCTGCCAGCTTTAGCAGCGGTTCTATCTGGATCCTCCGTACACAACCTACGACAATTACTGATAATTACTGAAGACCTTTTCTTCTTTTGGAAGACCGTTCTCACCATGGGCGACAAGAAGAGCCCTACCAGGTATTTAACCGTGTACCCCAGTCCGTTTTGTGTCGATTTAGACTTGTTTTGCGAGAATTCCGTGCCGTTTGGGGTTGATATTCGGATGCTTTCTCAAGGAGTGTTTCTCCTTTTTTCAGTTTGTATGCCAGAGCTAGAATAGTGCACAGGCACTATGGCGGCTTCTCGCTCCCTACTCTACCAGACACTCTCAGACAAAGGGAAAATTTCTATGGATACGCCTGGCATTCTAGGAAATGATATTCAGTGTAAACAGAACTCGTTCGAAGCTCAATGTCGAATGGACATTATTTGACATTCGTTTTGCTAGCTAACATGCTTAGCCCCGAGCTAAAATATGTAGCTAGTCTGCTTGCTAGCCAGACTAGCGATGCAACCAAATGTTGTATCAAGCTAGCTAACTGGCTAACCAACATCATCTAGGTCGCTTGATTTTAGCCAGTGATGGATTTATTCAAGAAGCTCGCGCTGGTTAACTATTGTTAGGAATTCGAATGGATAATCTGACAACCAACCAATATTTTTATGTATTAGTTTAAGTTTGCTCATTTAAAGGTGGGAGTACTGCATGTCATCACCACTAACAGTCATAACTAATCAAATAAATTATATGTAATCAACTCACTTGACATATCTCTTTTTCTAAGGCCGAAAAGACAAGCTAAACCAAGTGCTGACGACGGATATTGGGACTGTAGCGTCTGCACCTTCAAGAACAGTGCAGAGGCTTTTAAATGCAGCATCTGCGATGTGAGGAAGGGCACATCGACAAGGTTCGTCTAAGGTTATTTTCTTTACTCCTGCTGTAAAGCATAGCAATTTATTGAAATCGAATTTAATTAGTTACCAATTTTTGTAATAATGTTTGGACTTTTTGATTGATGTTGTTGTAGACATGTTCCAGGGTGGCCATGCAATTCATTATTGTATGGATACTAGTGACTGAATGTAGTCGGCTAGGTGTGCTGCCGGTTGCCTCGGTAGCACAGAGAGGGGTGGGAGGAAGATGAGGAACCTTACTTTATAATGGCCGTAGAGCTGCTACAATGAAAACTCTGAATTTGACTTCAATCAACGGGTCGAAACAAGAATTCTGCTGCTTTAAATATCTGTTAGAATGTATCACATACCAGTAGGATTAAATACCATACCATGGAAACTGTTAAGTTGTTGGTACTCTCTGATTGATCTATGAAATTAATGCATTTTTCTTGTCAACCAATTAGTGTTACAAACTACTTCATTGCCTACTTGAGACCTATCATAGATCTACCATATCACTGCAGTACATGTCTTGATTAGTATTTTGCTGGCTGGATATTGGTGTTAAACAAGCGTACAGTCAATAACACAATATACCCCCTCATGCAAATGGCATGAGGGGGTAAGGCAATAAATAATATATGATTGACAACATGTTAATTACTTATTTGAAATCCTATCCTTTAGTTGTCATACTTCTGATCAGTCATATACATACCACAGCTGTACAACCCCCCCCCCCCCCCCCCCCCCACAAAACCAATGTTTGAGTAAAATAGAGCCCCTCTTGAGGAGTCAAAGTTAGAAACCTATTTCATGGCTGTCAGAAGGCCCTCTGTTATGGGAAACTGAGATGATACAATCAAGATATGCATTCTGTATTTGACATGATTTCATGTTTACCACTCACACTTGTGTTCTGGGGAATGATACTGCCGATAAGTTGTCTGTGTCAGAGTGTGAGTTCAGTCACTTCTAATCAGCTGCCTGATGAGATCTAGAGATGGATGAGTCATTTGTGAGCCTGCAGAAGAGTCCCCCCACCTTTCCAGCTGTGTTAGAATGAGTGCTCTGCTGACAGCTTAAGTCTGCCACTGGTAAAACGCTGACTGGTTTTTACCACTAATCGAAAGTTGTGGGTACTGTATTTACATTTTTTAAATGTTTTGTCTCCTTTGATTTATTTATTCTAACTAAATTGTTGCCTGCAGCTGATACTGGTAATATGTCACAATGTGGGTTAGCATGCTTTGTTGTTAATGGCAGGAAATGATGAGAAGCATGTCAAAACCCCTTACTATTGAGCTTTTGGCAGCAGCCCAATTGCCTCTTATTTGTTAAATGGAATCGCATGACATCACTGAAGTGGTTTGTCACATCCCCATTTGTTCTCAATTGTTCACCTTTGATGCAATTGTTTGCTATTTGTAACTCTGTCTTATTTATAATGAGCACTAATTGGGCATATTTTCTCTGTTTGATGTAATCCAGTGGAGCATGGGGAGAGCAGCTTGCTCTCAGCCAAGTGATCCACACTTTAGGAGTGAGTGTGGTGGTGGTTTGTCTTTACTCCTTTTATCTAGCTAGTTAGTTTGCCTGAAGGGGCCTTTGTGTGAAGATGACGTAATAATCTGCTCACTAATTACAGTATATCTTTGCTGGTGTTGAGAGTTCAAAGAAAGCAGGCAGACTTATTTTCTTGGATGCGCACACTCATTCAGATTGTCGTTATTTTGTTTGTTTTAAAGCTAGAATCCTCGTCTTTAACTTATAAATAGCCATTGTTTCTTGAGGAATATAACTTATAAATGCCTCGAGCTTAGTTCAACTGTCGTATTCCTTAAGAACCCCAAAAACAGTGCCTTCAGAAAGTATTCATACCCCTTGACTTATGCTACATTTTGTTACAGCCTGAGTTCAAAATGGATTACAATTTTTTTTTTTTTTCTATCTACACACACTACACCATAATGAAAAAGTGAAAACATGTTTTTATAAATGCTTATAAATACATAAATATTTCATTTACATAAGTATTCACACCCCTGAGTCAATACTTTGTAGTCACACATTTGGCACCTGCAAGTCTTTCTGGCTAAGAACTTTCCACACCTGGGTTGTGCAACATTTGCCCATTATTCTTTTCAAACTCTTTGTTCTGTCATTGATTTTTGATCATTGCTAGACAACCATTTTCAGGTCTTGCCATACATGTTCAAGTATATTTAAGTCAAACTGTAACTTGGCTACTCAGCAACATTCCCGGTCTTCTTGGATAGCAACTCCAGTGTAGATTTGTTCTTGTTTAAGGTTATTGTCCTGCTGAAAGGTGACTTCATCTCCCATTGTCTGGTGGAAAGCAGACTGAAGCAGGTTTTCCTCTAGGATTTTGTCTGTGCTTAGCTCCATTCCATTTATTTATTTTTATCCAGAAAGACTCCCCAGTCCTATACGATTACAACCATACCCATAACATTATGCAGCCACCACTATGCTTGAAAATATATAGTGGTACATATGTTTTATTGAATTTGCCCCAAACATAACACATTGTATTCAGGAGAAAAATGTATTATTTTGCAGTATTACTTTACTGCCTTGTTGCAAACAGTATGCATGTTTTAGAATACTTTATTCTTTACTACTATGCACTCTGTCAATTAGGTTAGTATTGTCGAGTAACTACAATGTTGTTGATTCATCCTCAGTGTTCTCCAATCACAGTCATTGAACTCTAACTGTTTTAAAGTCACCATGAGCCTCATGGTGAAATTCCTGAGCGGTTTCCTTACTCTCCGGCAACTGAAGTAGGAAGGGACGCCTTTATCTTTGTAGTGACTGTGTGTATTGATACACCATCCAACGTGTAATTAATAACTTCACCATGCTCAAAGGGATATTGAATGTCTGCTTTTTTCTTTACACATCTACGAATAGTTGCCATTTTTTTGCGTGGCATTGGAAAACCTCCCTGGTCTTTGTAGTTGAATCTGTGTTTGAAATTCACTGCTCGACAGAAGGACCTTAGAATTATCTGTATGTGTGGGGTACAGGGATGAGGTAGCCATTCAAAAATGATGATAAATACTAATGCACACAGTCAGTCCATGTAACTTATGTGACCTGTTTAGCAAATGTGTACTACTGAACTTATTTAGGCTTGCCATAACGAAGGGGTTGAATACTTATTGACTTAACCTGTCTAGGACTGGGGTTCCGCTAGCGCCAATGAAATTGCAGGGCGCCAAATACAAATCAACAGAAATCTCATGAATCAAATTTCTCAAACATACAAGTATTAGGCACCATTTTAAAGATACAATTCTCGTTAATCCAGCCAGTGTCTGATTTAAAAAAATGCTTTACAGCGAAAGCTCCACAAACGATTATGTTAGGTCACCACAAACTCACAGAAAAACCCAGCCATTTTTCCAGCCAAAGAGAGGAGTCACAAAAAGCACAAATAGATATGAAAATTATTCACTAACCTTTGATCTTCATCAGATGACACTCATAGGACTTCATGTTACACAATACATGTATGTTTTGTTCGGGAAAGTTCATATTTATGTCCACAAATCTCATTTTACTTTGGCGTATTATGTTCAGTAGTTCCAAAACATGCAGTGATTGTGCAGAGAGCCACATGAATTCACAGAAATACTCATTATAAATGTTGCTGAAAATTCAAGTGTTATGCATGGAACTTTAGATACACTTCTCCTTAATGCAACCGCTGTGTCAGATTTCAAAAAATCTTTACGGAAAAAGCATAATCTGAGAACGGTACTCAGAGCCCAAACCAGCCATAGCAATATCCGCCATGTTGGGTAGTCAACATTATTCATAAATATCATTATAAATATTCACTTACCTATGATGATCTTCATCAGAATGCACTCCCAGGAATCGCAGTTCTACAATAAATGCTGGTTTTGTTTGATAATATCCTTCATTTATGTCCAATAGCTTCTTTTTGTTTGGGCGTTTTGGTAAACAAATCCAAACGCGCGATCTGGTCCAGTCGGACGAAACTTTCAAAAAGTTATTACAGGTCGAAGAAACTTGTCGAACTAAGTATAGAATCAATCTTTAGGATGCTTTTTTTTATCATAAAAGTTCAATAATGTTCCAACCGGAGAATTCCATTGTCTGTAGAAAAGCAATGGAACGAGAGATACCTCATGTGAAAGCGCGTGACTGAGAACGAGGCTGCAGGCAGACCCCTTAGTCAAACAGCTCCCATCTGGCCCGGCCCCCCTTCACATGAGAAGCCTGAAACAAAGTTTTAAAGATGGTTGACATCTAGTGGAAGCCTTAGGAAGTGCAAAATAACCCATATCCCACTGTGTATTCGATAGGGGTGAGTTCAAAAACTACAAACCTCAGATTTCCCACGTCCTCATTTCTCAGGTTTTTGCCTGCCATATGAGTTCTGTTATGCTCAAACATCATTCAAACAGTTTTAGAAACGTCAGAGGGTGTTCTATCCAATGCTACTAATAATGTAAACAAATACTGTATATCCTCAACATGGTTAACTATACATTTGAAATCATGGATGGTCAGTCCTTGAATTGATAGGTCTATGAATTTGAGTGGTTTCTCCTGCCCCATCCCTTAGCCCTTTTATTGAAACGGGCGGGGGAGAACTTATTGTTTAAATTTAGGGTTCTAGCTTTAAAGGTGTATTGATTTTTGTATGTTATATAGACTTGGTACACTCAGCAGAGCGGTTGAAGTGAAGCTGCCTCTAGGTAGTTGAGACTCTAAAGGATATTTACGAATGCATTTTAAAGGAGACGCAAATGTTTTTCAACCATCCATTTCTTACAGAGTTGGATACTGAGAGTATAAGCCATCCTTTTCAGCCGCAATAGATGGGATATGTGGGACGGTAGCGTCCCACTTGGCCAAAAGCCAGAGAAAATGCGGAGCGCCAAATTCAAATAAATTCCTATAAAAATCAAACTGTCATGAAATCACACATGTAAGATACCAAGTTAAAGCTACACGTCTTGTGAATCCAGCCAACATGTCAGATTTCAAAAAGGCTTTTCGGCGAAAGCAAACGATGCTATTATCTGAGCATAGCACCATAGTAAACAAAAGAGAAAACATTTCAACCCTGCAGGCGCGACACAACGCAGAAATAAAAATATAAATCATGCCTTTGACGAGCTTCTTCTGTTGGCACTCCAATATGTCCCATAAATATCACAAATGGTCCTTTTGTTCGATTAATTCTGGCCATATATATCCAAAATGTCCATTTATTTTGCGTGTTTGATCCAGAAAAACACCGGTTCCAACTTGCACAACATGATGACAAAATATCTCAAAAGTTACCTGTAAACTTTGCCAAAACATTTCAAACTACTTTTGTAATACAACTTTGGGTATTTTTAAAGTAATTAATCGATCAAATTGAAGACGTGATGATCTGTGTTCAATACAGGAAGAAAACAAACTCTCAAGCATGCTTTCTGGTCTTGCGCCTCTATCAAGCAGAACACATGACGTGACACTCGTACAAGATTGCCGTACTTCTTAATTACACAAAGGAATAACCTCAACCAATTTCTAAAGACTGAACATTCAGTGGAAGCGGTAGGAACTGCAAGGCTGTCCCTTAAATCTGGAATCCCAATGAAAAATCATTGAAAAGAGGGTGACTTAAAAAAAATTATAATAATCTGAATGTTTTGTCCTCGGGGTTTTGCCTGCTACATAAGTCCTGTTATACTCACAGACATGATTCAAACAGTTTTAGAAACTAATAATATGCATATCTTATGGGGATGAGTAGCAGGCAGTTGAAATTGGGCTTCCACTAGATGTGAACCGTCTTTAGGAACTTGTTTGAGGATTCTGCTGTGAAGTGGGGGCTCATAAGGGCTGTTTTGAGCCAGGTGTCTGGCAGAGTGCCACAGGCTCTGAGGCGTGGTCACGAGAGAGTTAACTCTCGTTCCATTGCTTTTCTACAGACATAGGAATTCTCCGTTTGGAACATTGACTTTTTATGTTAACATCCTTAACGATTGATTCCATACATCGTTTGACATGTTTCTACGGACAGTAACGGAACTTTTTGACATTTTGTCTGCAACTAGGGAGCCCACTTCATGACTTTGGATTTGTTTACCAAACGTGCTAACAAAAGTAGCTCTTTGGACATAAATGATGGACATATTTCGAACTAAATCAAACATTTAATGTGGAACTGGGATTCCTGGGAGTGCATTCTGATGAAGATCATTAAAGGTAAGTGAATATTTATGCTATTTCTGACTTCTGTTGACTACCCAATATGGCGGATATCTTTTTGACTGCTTTGTTGTCTGAAAGCTGTACTCAGATTATTGCATGGTTTGCTTTTTCCATCAAGTTTTTTTGAAATCTGACACAGCGGTTGCGTTAAGGAGAAGTGTATCTATATTTCCCTATCTAACAATTTGTATTTTCATCGACATTTATAATGAGAATTTCTGTAAAATCATGTGGCTCTCTGCATTATCACCGGATGGTTTTGGAACTAGTGAACGTAACGCGCCAATGTGTACTGAGATTTATTTTTACATAAATATGCGCTTTATCGAACAAAACATGCATGTATTGTGTAACATGAAGTCCTATGAGTGTCATCTGACGAAGGTCATCAAAGGTTAGTGATTTCATTTTATCTCTATTTGTGATTTTTGTAAAGCTCTTTTGCTGGAAAAATGGCTGAATTTTTCTGTGACTTGGTGGTGACCTAACACAATCGTTTGTGGTGCTTTCGCTGTAAAGCCTATTTGAAATTGGACACTTTGGTGGGATGTCTATAGTTTTTTTGTGCCTTTTCCCGCAGCATTGTCCTAGCTATATCCGCGGCAGCCTGTCCTAGCCACTCGGCAGCGCACCAATAAGACGCTTCTAGCCCCTTATTAAAATGGTATCTGTTGCTTATGTGTATCAAATACTTGTTCTCCCCAGTGTGTGTGTGTTTTTTATATATATATATATATATATATATATATATAACACACACACACACACACACACACACTGGGGAGAACAAGTATTTGATACACTGCCAATTTTGCAGGTTTTCCTACTTACAAAGCATGTAGTGGTCTGTAATTTTTATCATAGGTACACTTCAACTGTGAGAGATGGAATCTAAAACAAAAATCCATAAAATCACATTGTATGATTTTTTTTTTTAAAGTAATTAATTTGCATTTTATTGCATGGCATAAGTATTTGATACATCAGAAAAGCAGAACGTAATATTTGGTACAGAAACCTTTGTTTGCAATTACAGAGATCATACATTTCCTGTAGTTCTTGACCAGGTTTGCACACACTGCAGCAGAAATTTTGTTCCACTCCTCCATACAGACCTTCTCCAGAAGGTGTCGCTGGGCAATAAGGACTTTTAGCTCCCTCCAAAGATTTTCTATTGGGTTCAGGTCTGGAGACTGGCTAGGCCACTACAGGACCTTGAGATGCTTCTTACGGAGCCACTCCTTAGTTGCCCTGGCTGTGTGTTTCGGGTCGTTGTCATGCTGGAAGACCCAGCCACGACCCATCTTCAATGCTCTTACTAAGGGAAGGAGGTTGTTGGCCAAGATCTCGCGATACATGGCCCCATCCATCCTCCCCTCAATACGGTGCAGTCGTCCTGTCCCCTTTGCTGAAAAGCATCCCCAAAGAATGATGTTTCCACCTCCATGCGTCACGGTTGGGATGGTGTTCTTGGGGTTGTACTTATCCTTCTTCCTCCAAACACAGTGAATGGAGTTTAGACCAAAAAGCTCTATTTTTGTCTCATCAGACCACATGACCTCCTCCCATTCCTCCTCTGGATCATCCAGATGGTCATTGGCAAACTTCAGACAGGCCTGGACATGCGCTGGCTTGAGCAGGGGGACCTTGCGTGCGCTGCAGGATTTTAATCCATGACGGCGTAGTGTGTTACTGATGGTTTTCTTTGAGACTGTGGTCCCAGCTCTCTTCAGGTCATTGACCAGGCCCTGCTGTGTAGTTCTGGGCTGATCCCTCACCTTCCTCTTGATCATTGATGCCCCACAAGGTGAGATCTTGCATGGAGCCCCATACCGAGGGTGATTGACCGTCATCTTGAACTTCTTCCATTTTCTAATAATTGCGCCAACAGTTGTTGCCTTCTCACCAAGCTGCTTGCCTATTGTCCTGTAGCCCATCCCAGCCTCCCACCCTATTGTCCTTACACAGCTCTCTGGTCTTGGCCATTGTGGAGAGGTGTGTGTCTGTGTCTAAGTCATCTTAATTCTAGCAAAATAAATTCCCCTGGCTTATTTTTCAAACTGGCATGTTGTTTCTAAATGCCTGCGCAAGAGTTTTTAGATAGTACTTTGCACATATAACACACTGGCCGAGGAAAGGCACTACTCCCAATATAAGTGAACCCCAAATAAATGTAGTTATCATATTTGCGCCTCTTCGATGGTCCAACTTCTCTGTCTGTTGTTCAGTGCTTTCCCGGGTAAGGGGGCAGTAGCTCTTCAGCTGCATCAGATTCATAACTGTCATTGTCCATGCTAGCTGGGCTAACAAATGTAGAATTACTGATGCTAGCATTGGATGTGCTCGTGGAAGCAGAACAACTTGTCGTCGACAGGTGCAGACGTAGTACTGCTGGTAGTAGCAGTACTACCAGTAGAGCTGGTATGTGTCTCTGGACGCGAGACTTACTTTTTAAAACCATTTGCGAGCAAATGGAATGAGCAGCAGCTACGTTTGTACTGTTAGTGGAATTCCCGCGAGAGTGTAATGGTTAATGTGATTGGATGTTAATTATTTGCCTAGGGTACTTGTATTTGACATTGCGTTATTTCGCTGAACACTAGATGGTTTAATTAGATTTTTGGCAGTGAAACTAAGCTACTCAGGTGAGAGAAGAAAGGAAAAAAACTCACCCAAATGTATAGCCCCTTTGGAAGACATAAATGGACTGTTTGAAAATGTGAAGGATTTGAAAATATTTTTTAAAATGCATTATCTTTATTTTACTTTTAAATGTGAAATCACATTTTTATTTGCCGTACCCCCGATGCATTGCGTGTACCCCCAGTTTGGGTACATTTGCCTAGGATACTTGATAATCGGAAATCGGCGCCCAAATGTACTGATCGGCCCCAATTAATCGGCCATTCCGATTAATCGGTCGACCTCTAGTATCTGTACGGATGGCGCAAAAGCCATGACAGGGAGACGTAGTGGAGTGGTAGCGCGCATGCAAAAGTTACTCCCCACGCCACTTGGGTACACTGCAGCATCCACCAAGAGGCTCTTGCTGCCAAGGGTAATGCCTGACGGATTGAAATATGTTTTGGACACTACAGTGAAAATTGTTAACTTTGTTAAAGCAAGGCCGCTAAACTCTTGTGTATTTTCTGTATTATACAATGAAATGGGCAGCGACCATGTAAAGCTTTTACAACATACAGAAAGAAGTGCGCTCTTATCAAGGGGCAAAGTATTACCACGTTTTTTTAATTGAGATGAGCTTAAAGTTTTCTTAACTGACCATAATTTTCACTTGTCTGACCACTTGAATAATGACGAGTTTCTCACACGACTGGGTGATGTTTTTTCTCGCCTGAATGATCTGAATCTAGGATCACAGGGACTCTCTTCAACTATATTCAATGTGCGGGGCAAAATTGAGGCTATGATTAAGAAGTTGGAGCTCTCCTCTGTTTGCATTAACAAGGACAACACACAGTTATTTCCATCATTGTATGATTTTTGTGTGTGCAAAGGAACTCAAGCTTTCGGACAATGTCAAATGTGATATAGCGAAGCACCTGGGTTGGGTGTGCAATTACATAAGTACTTTCCCGAAACAGATGACACAAGCAACTAGATTCGTTATTCCTTTCATGCCCTGCCTCCAGTCCTTTTACTGAAATCTGAACAAGAAAGCCTCATCGAAATTGCAACAAGTGGTTATGTGAAAATGTAATTTAATCAGAAGCCACTACCAGATTTCTGGATAGGGCTGCACTCAGTTTCTTGCCTTGGCAAATCGCGCTGTTAAGACACTGATGCCCTTTGCAACCATGTACCTATGTGAGAGTGGATTCTCGGCCATCACTAGCATAAACTAAATACATGCACAGACTGTGTGTGGAATATGATTTAAGGCTGAGACTCTCCAATACATCCCAACATTGCAGAGTTATGTGCATCCTTTCAAGCACACCCTTATTTAAACTCATACTCATTCTTATGTTTTAATAAATGTATTGTATAGTGTGTGTGTGTGGAAGGCTTACAATGATGGCAAAAAAACATTTGAGAGTGCGCTGACCCTGGTGCTAGAGGCGGTATGCAGCTGGAGGTTGAGTGTTTGAAGGGGTACGGGACTATAAAAAGTTTGGGGACCACTGGTGTAGTACAGTAAAATTATGCACAAAGTAGCCTACACAATTCTAAAGCAAGTGAAATGTGTTCACATGCACGCAGCACATACAGCCTAGTTTCAGCGGAAAATCATCTGCACGCCGCAAGAGTGTGCAGCTCTCAAATAGTTTTAGCATGGAGCAGCTCACAGAATGGCATCAGTAGCCGGAAGGAAAGACGTTTCATCTCATATCTACCAGTAAATGCTAAGGCAACAATGGGTGTGCAAACAAGGTATTGAACATTTTTAGTCTGAAGGGTTGGTTAGGTTATTTGTGATGTGCAATTGTCATCATGCGTTGTTTGCTTCAGTGGCATAGACATAGATGGGCCTGGGTGGCCGTCATTGTAAATAAGAATTTGTACTTAACTGCATAGTTAAAGTTTAAAACAACAACAACAAAAAAACACTAGGGAGCCAGGACCTGACGTGCCCAACCAATCAGATTGATGTGGTTTAAGCATTGTTGTGGACTTAGGCTATCAATTTGCCTTTTTTCAAAAAAACAAAGTGCTTTTAGAGTTAGAAAAACTCATAAGCCCTAGGAAAACATGATTTTTCACACAAGGTGCCTTTTCTTTGCTGGGTGGGCAGTTTGGAAACTTTTAGGCAAAGTTCGAGTATACACCACTGCATCGAGCCTGATGGAAAGACCGCAATCACATACAGCATGATGTTAAAGGATAACAATCCATAAACTCTGACATCATAATAAGCCAGTAGGTCCCAATCATAAGAATACAAAAACTCAAATCAATCAAATATATTTATAAAGGCCATTTTACAACAGCAGATGTTAGTGCTTATACAGAAACTCATTCTAAAACGGCAAACAATGCAGAAGCACAACCATTAAGCACTTCCCAATCGAAATGTACAACGATTACTTCCCATTGGACAAAGCATTTAATGTTTAGCAAAGTTGCCTAAAGTTTTTAAAGTGGAGCTGACAACGCTTTGAACTATTTTGCAGATATGAAGCAGTCAAAAATATATAATTCCCAGTTTATGCTACACAACCAACTTTATAACAGGTTTTAAAAATAGGTTCTCTTTGACTCAATGTTCCATGACTTTCACTAAGGCATTGTTGGCAGAATAGATGGATGCACTTCAATGCATGATTAATCTAATTTACCAATACCTTTCTTGGTAGTCCAAAACATATTGCTATCAGATTGTAAACCACATCTGGCCTGGTACATTGTTTGCTGCTTCTATTTGGGATGCACTGTTTCAGTTTCAATGACACTCTTCTGGACAAAAATGGACAAATGCTGGGAATATTAATTTAATCATAAATAGATACGCTAGCCTATTAGCAGTGTTATGTGGCAAGTTAAAAACACAGCGCTTAACATTAGCTAGCTAGGCCTATTGTTCTCCGCTGTACTTGGGTTAGTAATAATTTGTGGAGTATCTATTTTCCCTCAGCATGCATTTTTTTTTCACTGAATGTCAACAAAAATCTTTGTTTGAAAATATGAACACAAATACTTGACATTTTGAACTCATTATGGTGATGATTTAACAATTACAATCATGGTCTTGAATTGGAGTTGCATTTTTCTGGTCTCGGCCATGACTCGGTCTCGATTTGCCTTGGTCTTGAAAAAAATATAAGCACTGACTAAATTATAATTTATTATCCTCCGGCTGTCATTCAGATGTAGCCAGCACCTGAAACCAATCACTCTGCTGCTAGAATGTGACGCCTTGCGGATTGATCAGTTTTCCTTATGACTGTGCTGTGTTTATGCTGCAGGTTGAGCTGTTCCAGGGAGAATCAATCAGGGCCTTTTTAGCTTGATTAATGGTTGGTATCAGGGACCTGTGCTGTTTGGCTGTCTGTGGTTTTGGGGATAGGACTTTCCCTGTGGCTTGTTGCTTGCCACTTTATTCCAGACATGTTTAGGAGGTAGGAATTTTTGCTTAGTGCTGTTGTGCATAAAGCGGGTGATTCTTGTGTTCCAAACCAAATGATTGGTATTGTGTTAACTCCGCTGTTAGATATGTACAGAGTGCAACCTGTTGATGTGTCATATCGACGTTGTGATGTTCGTGGGTCTGAAGTTTCTAAAACTGTTTGAATGATGTCTGTGAGGATAACAGAACTCATATGGCAGGTGAAAACCTGAGAAAAATACAAACAGGTAGTGGGAAATCTGAGGTTTGTAGTTTTTCAACTCTTTGCTATTCCAAAATACAGTGTAAATGGGGCCATCTTGCACTTCCTAAGGCTTCCACTAGATGTCAACAGTCTTTAGAACGTTGTTTCAGACTTCTACGTGGAAGTGGGGGCGAATGAGAGCTGATTGAGCCAGGTGTCTGGCAGAGTGCCACAGGCTTTGAGGCGTGGTCACGAGAGTTAGCTCTCGTTCCATTGCTTTTCTACAGACAATGTAATTCTCCGGTTGGAACATTATTGAACATTTATGATAAAAACATCCTAAAGATTGATTCTATACTTAGTTCTATAACTTTTTGAACTTTTCGTCCGACGTTCTGCTGGACCTGAAGGGTCGTTTGGATTTGTTTACCAAACGCGCTAACAAAAGAAGCTATTTGGACATAAACGAACAAATCAAACATTTATAGTTTTATCGAACTGGGATTCCTGGGAGTGCATTCTGATCATCAAAGGTAAGTGAATATTTATAATGCTATTTCTGACTGTTGACTACACAATATGGCGGATATCTTTTTGGCTGTTTTGTTGTCTGAACGCTGTACTCAAATTATTGCATGGTTTGCTTATTCCGTAAAGTTTTTTTGAAATCTGACACAGCGGTTGCATTAACCTCTTGAACCTCTGGGGGCAGTATTTCATTTTTGGATGAAAAACGTCCCCGTTTTAAACAAGATATTTTGTCACGAAAAGATGCTCGACTATGCATATAATTGACAGCTTTGGAAAGAAAACACTCTGACGTTTCCAAAACTGCAAAGATATTGTCTGTGAGTGCCACAGAACTAATGCTACAGGCGAAACCAAGATGAAATTTCATATAGGACGTGAGCCAGATTTTGAATGCGCTGTGTTCCAATATCTCCTTAAATGGCTGTGAATGCGCAAGGAATGAGCCTACGCTTTCTGTCGTTTCCCCAAGGTGTTTGCAGCATTGTGACGTACTTGTAGGCATATCATTGGAAAATTGACCATAAGAGACTACATTTACCAGGTGTCCGCTCGGTGTCCTCCGTCGAAGCTATTGCGTAATCTCCAGGTGCGTGCATTTTTTAATTTTGAACAGAGGAGAAACCAAACTGCCACGAGTGATTTATCATCGAATAGATATGTGAAAAACACCTTGATTATTGATTCTAAACAATGTTTGCCATGTTTCTGTCTATTATGGAGTTAATTTGGAAAAAAGTTCGCCGTTGTAATGACTGACTTTTCGGGGTTTTTTCTTAGCCAAACGTGATGAACAAAACAGATTTCTCCTACACAAATGATATTTTTGGAAAAACTGAACATTTGCTATCTGAGTCTCCTCATTGAAAACATCCGAAGTTCTTCAAAGGTAAATGATTTTATTTGAATGCTTTTCTTGTTTTTGTGAAAATGTTGCCTGCTTAATGCTATGCTAGCTATCAATACTCTTACACAAATGCTTGTGTAGCTATGGTTGAAAAGCATTTTTTGAAAATCTGAGATGAGTGTTAACAAAAGGCTAAGCTTGTGAGCCAATATATTTATTTCATTTAATTTGCGATTTTCATGAATAGTTAACGTTGCGTTATGCTAATGAGCTTGAGGCTATAATTACGCTCCCGGATACGGGATTGCTCGTCGCAACAGGTTAAGGAGAAGTATATCTCTAATTCCATGTAGAACATTTGTATTTTCATCAACATCTTTTTGGCTGGAAAAATGGCTGTTTTTCTGTGAGTTGGTGGTGACCTAACATAATCGTTTGTGTTGCTTTCGCTGTAAAGCATTTTTGAAATCGCACTGTGGCTGGATTAACGAGAATTGTATCTTTTTAAAATGGTGTAAAATACTTGTATGCTTGAGGAATTTTAATTATGAGATTTTCGTTGTTTCGAATTTGGCACCCTGCACTTTCACTGGCTGTTCGAGGTGGGACGTATCCCAGAGAGGTTCAAATGATGCAATAAGGTCATTATAATCTCTGGATTTTACTACTGTCACATTAACACATTGTCAGAGATAATGGAATTACATGAGTGGGACATGCTGGAACGGACTCCATTTGTATCTCCTATCCCCGCCACACCACCAGCCCCACTCGCTCAGAGGTACTGCTTTAGCTTATCCAGTATTATCAGCATCTGCACTAAACTTTAAACATGAGTGGGTAGGTCCTAGTCTTAATGTGTTAATTGGCAGATTTAAAAGTACTTAATTACTTCATGCGATTTGAGAGAATGTGATGCACTATGGGATGCACTGGCTATACAGTGCATTTGGAAAGTATTCAGACCCCTTGACTTTTCCACAATTTGTTACGTTACAATCTTATTCTAAAATAAAAAGATAACTTATTTACGTATGTATTCTGACCCTTTGCTATGAGACTTGAAATTGAGCTCAGGCGCATCCTGTTTCCTTTGATCATCCGTGATGTAACTGCAGCTTCATTGGAGTCCACCTGTGGTAAATTCAATTGATTGAATATGATTTGGAAAGGCACACACCTGTCTATATAATTTTCAACAGTTGACAGTGCATGTCAGAGCAAAAACCAAGCCATGAGGTTGAAACATTTCTGCAGCATTGAAGGTACACAAGAACACAGTGGCCTCCATCATTCTTAAACTGAAGAAGTTTGGAACCACCAAGACTCTTCTGCCAAGCCATACTCATCAATGGAGGGAGGGGGGTCTTGGTCGGGGATGAGATCAAGAACCCGATGGTCAGCTCCAGAGTTCCTCTGTGGAGATGGGAGAACCTTCCATCTCTGCAGCACTCCGCCAGACAGAAGCCACTCCTCAGTAAAAGGCACATCACAGGCCACTTGGAGTTGCTAAAAGACAATGACCCTAAGCACACAGCCGAGACATTGCAGGAGTGGCATCGGGGCACGTCTCAGAAGTTTCCTTGAGTGGCCCAGCCAGAGCCCGGACTTTAACCCAATCAAACATTTCTGGAGAGACCTGAAAATAGCTGTACAGCAACACTCCCCATCCAACCTGACAGAGCTTGAGAAGATCTTCAGAGAAGAATGGGAGAAACTCCCCAAATACAGGTGTGCCAAGCTTTGTAGCGTGATACCCAAGAAGTCTCGAGGCTTCAAAAAAGTCCTAAGTAAATGGTCTGAATACTTATGTAAATGTCATTTATTTTTATATACAGTGCCTTGCGAAAGTATTCGGCCCCCTTGAACTTTGCGACCTTTTGCCACATTTCAGGCTTCAAACATAAAGATATAAAACTGTATTTTTTTGTGAAGAATCAACAACAAGTGGGACACAATCATGAAGTGGAACGACATTTATTGGATATTTCAAACTTTTTTTAACAAATCAAAAACTGAAAAATTGGGCGTGCAAAATTATTCAGCCCCCTTAAGTTAATACTTTGTAGCGCCACCTTTTGCTGCGATTACAGCTGTAAGTCGCTTGGGGTATGTCTCTATCAGTTTTGCACATCGAGAGATGGAATTTTTTTCCCATTCCTCCTTGCAAAACAGCTCGAGCTCAGTGAGGTTGGATGGAGAGCATTTGTGAACAGCAGTTTTCAGTTCTTTCCACAGATTCTCGATTGGATTCAGGTCTGGACTTTGACTTGGCCATTCTAACACCTGGATATGTTTATTTTTGAACCATTCCATTGTAGATTTTGCTTTATGTTTTGGATCATTGTCTTGTTGGAAGACAAATCTCCGTCCCAGTCTCAGGTCTTTTGCAGACTCCATCAGGTTCTGATTCACATTCTTCCAGAATGGTCCTGTATTTGGCTCCATCCATCTTCTCATCAATTTTAACCATCTTCCCTGTCCCTGCTGAAGAAAAGCAGGCCCAAACCATGATGCTGCCACCACCATGTTTGACAGTGGGGATGGTGTGTTCAGCTGTGTTGCTTTTACGCCAAACATAACGTTTTGCATTGTTGCCAAAAAGTTCAATTTTGGTTTCATCTGACCAGAGCACCTTCTTCCACATGTTTGGTGTGTCTCCCAGGTGGCTTGTGGCAAACTTTAAACAACACTTTTTATGGATATCTTTAAGAAATGGCTTTCTTCTTGCCACTTCCATAAAGGCCAGATTTGTGCAATATACGACTGATTGTTGTCCTATGGACAGAGTCTCCCACCTCAGCTGTAGATCTCTGCAGTTCATCCAGAGTGATCATGGGCCTCTTGGCTGCATCTCTGATCAGTCTTCTCCTTGTATGAGCTGAACGTTTAGAAGGACGGCCAGGTCTTGGTAGATTTGCAGTGGTCTGATACTCCTTCCATTTCAATATTATCGCTTGCACAGTGCTCCTTGGGATGTTTAAAGCTTGGGAAATCTTTTTGTATCCAAATCCGGCTTTAAACTTCTTCACAACAGTATCTCGGACCTGCCTGGTGTGTTCCTTGTTCTTCATGATGCTCTCTGCGCTTTTAACGGACCTCTGAGACTATCACAGTGCAGGTGCATTTATACGGAGACTTGATTACACACAGGTGGATTGTATTTATTAGTCATTTAGGTCAACATTGGATCATTCAGAGATCCTCACTGAACTTCTGGAGAGAGTTTGCTGCACTGAAAGTAAAGGGGCTGAATAATTTTGCACGCCCAATTTTTCAGTTTTTGATTTGTTAAAGTTTGAAATATCCAATAAATGTCGTTCCACTTCATGATTGTGTCCCACTTGTTGTTGATTCTTCACAAAAAAATACAGTTTTATATCTTTATGTTTGAAGCCTGAAATGTGGCAAAAGGTCGCAAAGTTCAAGGGGGCTGAATACTTTCGCAAGGCACTGTACATTTGTAAAAATGTCTAAACCTGTTTTTGCTTTGTCATTATGGGCTATTGTGTGTGGATTGATAAGAAAAAAACAAATAATTTAATCAATTGTAGAATAAGGATGCAACTTAACAATATGTGGAAAAAGTCAAGGTGTCTGAATACTTTCCGAATGCACTGTATACATTATTAGGAGAGTGTGTGTGTTTCCAGGCTGTGGGAAGGAGGGGGGTGAGTTCTGCTGGGTGTGATGGATGGTGGCGGGGGGGACGACGACGACGACGACGACGACGACATGTGTTCACTCAGCCAAGAGTCTCCTGGGGGATGACAGGATGGAGCACATCATTACCCAGGAACGGAAGCGCTGGGCAGGCCCTCACACATGCTGCTTACCACCACAACTATCTCTCTGGATCACAACTCTGTGGGTGTCAGTCACTTAACACGAGACAGGGGAGAGGAACAGCTCAGGAGTAGTCATCTAGGAAATATATTGGAGTGTGTTTATTCAGTCAAGATTAACATTGAATAGGTCACATGTCAATCGGTGTGTAGAATAATTAGTCACTAGGAGACTAGAGCAGTGTTATTTCCATGAAAGCGAATTTGTAGTGTTTGTCTAGCATTAAGCACTGTTGGGTTTCTGTAATTGCATGCTTTGTTTTTGTTTTGGTCCTGTTTAGTCTACTACATGAAACACTAAGATACAACATGCTTCCTGAGCAGTGTTGCTTGATAACTTGTTGAACTAATTTGAATCAGGCCAACCAAGGACGGCAGCAGCAGGGTTACTGGGTCCAGCAGACTCTGGCAGACAGAGACAAACACAGGAGAGAGGAACTTGAGGTGAGAGCAACTGAATGAGGAATAACAATGGACGGAAGAGTGAAATGCAGTGAGTGAAATTGCACTGAAAAGGTATAGCAGGGAAGAAATGGGTGCATATGGAAAAATGGGATTGAAGAGGAAGTGGGTGATACCGTAGAGGTAAAGAGAAGGAGAGAAAATGATACCACAGAGGGGGAGAGAGAGTGATAAACAGGAATGCGCTATGGAGCCGCTGATGAAGGGAGCGCATACATGCTTAGTGCTTTCACGACTGGCTGTCAATCACCCTGATGAGGCAGTTTGTAGCCTGAAGGTCAGACATGGGAGGGAATGTCTATCAGTGGGAGATTAGACACATGAATGCATTCTTCATTGAAAAATAGCATAATTTTTTTCCCTTAAATAAATGATAGTTATGTATTCCCCCCCCCCCCCCTGTCAACTGTCCCGAATAGTGTTGTCTCCCCACATCACCGTGGGAACTAAAATGTCACGCTAAGATGCCTTGTGTTGTGCTCTTCTCTGAGGGAACATAATGGAGGGCTGTGTTAGTGGAGGAGGAGGGGTTTCTGCTGGGGCCCACTTTGTACACTGAGTACCTGGGGCATGGGGGACACATGGAGGCAGGCATCCCCCTTGGGGGGGGGGGGGAGCAGTATCCTGTGTCTGGAGGGGATGGATTAATGTTTAATAATGTCCTTGACTCTAGCAGGCAGGCAGTGCTGCAGCCGGGAGCTTCTCTCCACTCCAGGTGTTTTCTGAATACTCGTACACAGTATAGTACTGTATTCATCACCGGCTGGAGCCAACAGGCACAGTTCGCAGACTAGTTTATGGGAGCTGGGTCCCACAGCTTGTTTAACATATTACAGAACAGCCAGCTTTGCCTCTCCACTCCGCTCCACCAGTCCATCTCTGTGCTGAGGGGTTACTTATTCATAGTGATCAAGGCACCGACTGCAGCAGCTTGTGAACGTTGGTGCGGAACAAAATGTTGATGCTTTGTTGCCATGGTGTAGAGAAGTGTTCTGATCAAACAGAAGCCCAATGGATCACACCATGTTGAATCTGAAGCCTGCGCACAATGTAGCTGTGACAGTAGACAATCCGGTCATGATTAGGTCTACACGGAGGAAGGAAATGCAACTTTTTATACCAAGAGAATTCAACTTGCAGATGTAATGCTCTTGACTAAGAAAAAGGCTATTACATAGCCTGACATTAAAAAAAGAAAATGAGTAGTTTTTGATTCTGATGTCTTACTGTCTGACTGCAGTTGGAAACATTTTTGTCTGTCTCCTCCCTCTTTGAGCTGCCACTGCTGCATGCTCCTGGTCTGTTGCTGGCTGGGAGTTATTGCCTGTCCTCCACACAGCACTCGAAATAAAGAGCTGTGTTAATGAGGGCTTTCCTGTGGTCATCTGTTTCTGTCAATCTGTCACAAACTGTTCAACCGTATATTATTTGTCTCTATCTTCCACTCTCTCTGCTCTTTTGGTAAGAGGCTAATATTGACATGCAGGACTAGTTCCTGTGAAGTCCAGAACTCTTATGATTGGGACAATATAGTGGGTGTGGCTGGCAGTGTAACCATAGTTCTCAGTCCGCCTGGATTGAGTCTTTTGTGCTGATGACAGTCATTTCATTTGCTCGTGCTGAGTTAGACTCCACACCACTGTATCAAGAAGAATTGAAGTGTCAGTCAGAGAGGCGACGATGTCAATCATTATCTATGGAGGTGTGAAAAGGAGGAAGGTTTTTGATCTAGGCTTATCTGGTGTTTCTCAGTGAGAAGTGGCTTGGTACAGACTCCTTGGTTATGATGTCCTGCATATTTAAATGTATTAGTCACACTCCAGTCTCCTTTTCACCTGTTTTACTTAACATAGGCACATCTTAAAAGGTGCTCAAGGTGTCCTCATAATATGACACAAGTGGGGGGGTTTATCTCTTGTGTGCTCTATTGTTCCCGCAAGCAAGGGGGGAAGCTGATGACATCAGAGGGAACCATCAGACCAAACCCTTGAATGGACTACACCATGAAGTTTCAACTTGTTTAAAAAAAAAAGATTTTTGTCTGTAGATTTATATGTGGGATATTGTTTTTCAACGGGAAGAGTAAATATAGCTGGAGTGCGTATTTAAATCTGTTGGTGAGTGTGGCCGGCCCATGATCTGGATCCAGCAAGCAGTGTTAATGGGACACGGTGGTGTTCAGAGCAGCGGTGACGTAGCTGGTAAATAAATAATATACTGTACTGTAACAGCACCACGGGGCAGGCCAACTGGGAGCTGCGCTCCTATCATGCCAGCAACAACTCCATGGCTGAGTTACAGCTGGCACTAAATCATAGCTTAACTATTGGGGCTGTTTCTACTGCTTCTCTCTGAGCTGAGCTCTGCTGCTGCCTCTGACACACATCTCTGGGACTGGGGTGACGGGCCGAGGAGGCGTGAGATTATCAATCAATCACACTCACTTTCTACCTCCAGCTCTCTGCTAAAAGCTTATTCTGCCACAGGAAATTATTTCTGAGCCCGTCGGTCACGGGAACCTGAGAACATGTTTATGAGTGTTTGGGCTGTATGCATCCTGCCAAATCCTGTGATTGATCAGTGACACTTCATGGGGTTACTACTGCAGTTAGAGAGACAAATAGTTTTGTGTGTTTGAGTGCGTGTTGCAAAGTGACCTGTGCTAGTCAGACAGTACAAGCAAGGCTCCTTGGGGGGGGGGGGGGGGGATTGAGAATTGAAATTGATATGAAGTTGCTCTAATCTTATCATATCACTAGGTTGCTATGAGTGTCTTATCATCCAGATGCTGCTGAACGTGAGCATGTCGATCCCTCTCCTCTTCTCTGGTGTGTGACATGCATTGACTCTGCAGGTGGAGTGAGTAGGCTAGCTACATGTTGTAGTTCCAGAGCCGTTGCATCTGTGGTGGGTGGTGCCACTGGGCCCTGCTCATCAGCATTCAGCACCGTCTGCATGTTTTGGAGCATGTCACGTGCGCTACGTCATGACGCCATAAGCGATTGATTGCCTTTTTATCGGCTGGAGGGATAGAGGGTGGGTTCTCTGTCTGTTGCAGAACGGGGATAGATAGACCGTTTGTGGGGATATGGTGGGAGCACGGGGAATTAGAGGTGGAGAGATGTGAGATGATATCTGGGACGTGTGATCTCTGAGTTAAACCACTCCGGCAGCCTTGTGAAAACCTCTCTCCTCTCGACAGACCTCTTCAGCCATGCATCATTAACAATGTACCCAACCAAATTGGACACAGAATGAACCATCTCAAACCTGAGGGCCATGTTGTCTAAAATATGTCTTGGCCAGCGCCAGCTGTAACAGCCACACTCAGTTATCAAGTTTCTGCTCATGTTTTACCTTTTTAAATGTAACCTTTATTTAACTAGGCAAGTCGGTTAACCAGTTGCGACGAGCAAACCCGTATCCGGGAGCGTAATCATAGCCTCAAATGCATTAGCATAACGCAACGGACATAAATACCCCTAGAAACTTTTCCTATTCATGAAAATCGCAAATGAAATGAAATAAATATATTCAAACACAAGCTTAGCCTTTTGTTAACAACACTGTCATCTCAGATTTTCTAAATATGCGTTACAGCCAACGCTAGACAAGCATTTGTGTAAGTTTATCATGGCATAATGCTATGCTAGGCTCTGCTGGCAGCAGGCAACATTTTCACAAAAATAAGAAAAGCAACCAAATTAAATAATTTACCTTTTGAAGAACTTCGGATGCTTTCACTCAGACTCCCAGTTAGATAGCAAATGTTCCTTTTTTCCAAAAATATTATTTTTGTAGGCGAAAAAGCTCCCGTTTCTTCACCATGCTTGGCTGAGAAATCGACCGAAAAATGCTACAACTATAAATTAGCTACATAATATCGACAAACACGGCAAACGTTGTTTAGGCTCCATCCTCAAGGTGTTTTTAACAAATATATTTGATAATATATCCGTCGAGGCAGTTGGTTTCTCATAAGAAGCGATTGGAAAAATGGCTACCTCAGTATTTTACGCAAGGTTTTCTGCAGGAGACACCATGCCATATTTGGTCCCTTACAGCCATTCTTCAAGGGAAATGCCTAAAAAGACATCACAATGCTGTAGACACCTTGGGGGAAATGTAAGCTCATTCGTAGCTCATTCACAGCCATATAAGGAGTCATTGGCATGAGGCCGTTTCAAAAAATGCGGCACTTCCTGGTTGGATTTTTATCTGGGTTTCGCCTTTAACATCAGTTCTGTGGCACTCACAGACTATCTTTGCAGTTTTGGAAACGTCAGTGTCTTCTTTCCAAAGCTGTCAATTATATGCATAGTCGAGCATCTTTTTGTGACAAAATATATCTTGTTTAAAACGGGAACTTAAATTAAAATAGCGCCCCCTAAATCCAACTGGTTAATAACAATTTTTTTATTTACAATGACGGCCTAGGAACAGTGGGTTAGGTGCAGAAGGACAGATTTTTACCTTGTCGGCTTGGGGATTTGATCTAGCAACCTTTCTGGTTACTGGCCCAATGCTTTAACCACTAGGCTACCTCCTGCCCCTGAACCTGATCCACTTAAAGATAAGACAGAGAGAGAGCCTCAGTCAGTACCTCATCTGTATTGCAGTCAACAGGTAGGCTACATTTTCTATGAGCCAGACAGAGCTTGTTTATCAGTTCAGTCTGAGGCTTAGAGAGAAGCATCAGAAATTATGGAAGTCCCCATCTGTCCTCAGACCTGCAGAGTTCCTTTAATCATGACACCCTGAACAGCTAGACAATAAGGAGGACTTCCTGCCAATGCAGTAGATGAGATGGGGAGGCTATACCATCTTTGCCATGGGTGGATGTGCCTCCCGAGTAACTGGCAAACCATGCACCATTCTGGGGTGGGTGGGTCGGTGCATACGTGTCTGGTTTACGCTGGTATTTCTCACGGAGCTGTGATTCTCTGGCCTGTCGACAGTCAGGTCTTTGGAGCCTGTCTGTCGCTCTCTGGTCTTCTGTCTCTTCCCCCTGAGACCCTGCTCTGAATTTAATTAGGGACTTAAAATATGCTGTCCTTACAGTTGACTCGTGTTTTAGGAGAATAAACAGTTTTTCATGAAACACCCGTAACCTCTCAGGTGGAAGAGTGATGAGCTTCCACTGAGCCTTTCATCCTAGAGCTTTGTATTCATCCACGGAGACACTAATTGTCTCCCTCTCTGATTTAGGATGCATTTGCATGCTGAATGTGAATGGTTGGGCTCAAAAATAATAGGCTAGGTTTGTGTGTGTGAGAGAGATCACAGAGGGCAACAATGACTTCATTCTGCTTGCTCTGG
The DNA here is from genome assembly GCF_057628025.1 of Oncorhynchus mykiss. Classification (NCBI taxonomy): domain Eukaryota; kingdom Metazoa; phylum Chordata; class Actinopteri; order Salmoniformes; family Salmonidae; genus Oncorhynchus; species Oncorhynchus mykiss. The sequence goes on along the minus strand of NC_143038.1, from coordinate 59,938,861 downwards.
TTGGCGCGCCAGCTTGAGTGAGTGGCTGCACATCCCTGTGGATCCCAGTCTGACAAATGGGGCCAACGCTGCAGTAATCAGATTAGAGGACGTAAATGACGGGCTGCAAATGTCCCACCTTGTGATCCCCCACATTCATTTTATTACAGCACTGAGCTAATGAGATTACCCTTCAACCAGACTAGCCGACCAAGAGCTGTCACTTACACCCAGCCAGCCAGCCTGTGGCTCAATCCAGCCAACTCCTTATAAGATGATGCAGTGTGTGTTGCTATGTGGTCAGGCAGGGGCTGTCGTCATGTCAGCCCTGGCCCTGAGTGAGCCCAGCCTAGAGACGCTGCTGCCCACTAATCCCTGTTTGTTCCCTGTTTTCTACAGGAAACCCAGGATCAACTCCCAGCTGGTGGCCCAGCAGGTGGCTCAGCAGTACGCCACGCCTCCCCCACCCAAGAAGGAGAGGAAGGAGAGGCCTGAGAGGGAGCACGACCCAGACGGGGAGCTGGTGGATGTGGAGGGGGAGCACCATGAGGGAGTGCGTCCGGAGAGAGTAAGGCCAGATGAAGAAGAATCTCCCCTGAATAACGGCAGGAAGGAGACACCGGACAATGACAAAGCAGAGAAAGTGAAAGAGGTAAAAGCGGAGGAGGAGAAAGAGGAGGAGAAAGTGAAAGAGGATGAGAAAGAGGAGAAAGAGATCAGCCCAACCAGGCCCATCACCAAGAGACCCAGCCTCAAGGAGATCAGCCCAACCAGGCCCATCATCAAGAGACCCAGCCTCAAGGAGATCAGCCCAACCAGGCCCATCACCAAGAGACCCAGCCTCAAGGAGATCAGCCCAACCAGGCCCATCACCAAGAGACCCAGCCTCAAGGAGATCAGCCCAACCAGGCCCATCACCAAGAAACCCAGCCTCAAGGAGATCAGCCCAACCAGGCCCATCACCAAGAAACACAGTCTCAAGGAGATCAGCCCAACCAGGCCCATCACCAAGAAACACAGCCTCAAGGAGATCAACCCAACCACGACCATCACCAAGAAACCCAGCCTCAAAGAGATCAGCCCAACTAGGCCCATCACCAAGAAACCCAATAACAAAGAGATCAGCCTAGCCAGGCCCAACATCAAGAAACCCAACATCAAAGAGATCAGCCTAGCCAGGCCCATCACCAAGAAATCCAGCATCAAAAAGATCAGGTCAGTGTGTAGTTAAAGAAATAACATGTCTGTACAGAGGCAAGTGTTTGTTTAATCATCATCTCTCTATAGACATGAACTTTACTAATATAACTCCTGTGTTTGCCTGTGCAGACCCAAGACAGACATTCACCAGAGTCCACCTAGTGATAAACACAGTGTACAATCTGGGAAGTCAACAACCAAGACCAACAACTCTCACATCTCCAGGTTGGTCATTCTTCTCTCTGCTACTAGTACTGACAGTATCTTGCCGTTGGACATTGTGAAAACCTGTCATGCCATTTAAATTGCCACTCGTTCAAGCTATTCTTAAAGGCCACTGTTGGAAAAAATCTAGTTATTCATAAATTGTATATGTATGTTCTACATCCACTCTCACTTTCTCCCTCTTACTTCTGGTTGATCTTGTTATTGCTCACGTTGTTGTTGTAATGAGCAATTGGGTCTAATCACCCACACTGGGCTGGCCACGTCTATGGTTGTATCTTAGTAAGGCAGTTTTATCAATGTAATTCTAACCCTGTGTTTTCCCCTGCCGACTAGGCCCAAACTGAAGAATATTGACCGGAGCACCGCCCAGCAGCTAGCGATAACGGTGGGGAACGTGACGGTCATCATAACAGACTTTAAGGAGAAGACCCGCTCCTCCTCCACATCCTCGTCCACCGTGACATCCAGCGCAGGCTCTGAGCAGCAGCATCAGAGCTCCGGCTCCGAGAGCATGGACAAGAGCTCGACTCGCACCTCCACTCCCAAAGGAGAGCTCTCTGTGGGGCAAGATGAGTCCTTCTGAGCCCTCCAGTCCAGGTGCTCTGAGAGGACTCTGTGGATGGGATCCCTTAGGGGGAGATATTTCACCTTCCTACTGCTGCCCTACCCCCTGCATCCATCTCCATTCCATCACCATCCCTGGATGCTGAGAGAGCTCGCTGATTGGAGCGGCCCCAGCGTGTGCCTGATGGTTAATGTCTAACCATGGGTACACGTTGTGCATGGCCCATGCGGGAGAGTGGGGCTGACAGGAATAATGTATTGTTTTATATTTGTATGTGGATATGTGGCTGATTCAACGTTTTTGTATAAAGAAATTATCTGCACAATATCTACCATTTTAACAACTCTGAAATATTATTACCCTTATTTATTACTTGTTTCACCTGTATACTTTTAGACTTTTTTTGTTGAGGCTAGTGCTACCTATCGCTCCCTTTGACACTAGTTTTGATGGTTGTACTGGTAGGATAGGACAAGGCTTGATACACCCACACGATGGTGCTAGATAGAGACAGACTGTGAAACAGTTTCCAACACAGGACGGTCGTTCACACAATACAACAAAGTGCTAATAACCCAGAAATATTCTCTTTCTCTCGTCCACTTTTTCTCACACTATCACGCTCCTACAGTGAGAGTGTGGACCTCTGTGTAGTCTGGTCTTTCAGGTTGATATGTAGAGGTCAATGTGCAGCATAAAAAGGTAACCTGTTTGATTTGAAAATCCTACGATGTAAACTCAACACACCCAAACCTTTTCTTCTAGCTTTCTTTGTCTATGATTTAGTTTGATATAGAATTGATTGCCTGTCTTTAACTGTATGGTGTAGGCGATAGTGAAAAACACTAAAGTTGTTGGATGTTTTTTGCATTCCGTCGCTTCAATATTGGTTAGCCATTTGAGGGATGGAGCGGGACCCTCTGCTTTGAGACAGGTTTATTTCTGTAATGACTGAAGGAAAGTTTAGATCCACCTGTTAAGACCAGAGTTTGAACTGTAATATAGTGATTCCCTGTACCATTTATAATATCCAGCTGACGCTAAGGGACTTCAGCTTGTAATAAGTCCTAGCTAACGTTTAGCCTACTAATCTTCTTTTCAAATTCTGTTTACAAAGTTGTCATTTTCCAGTCCGTTTTGTGCAAATGCCTGGACAGATTGAGAATTGATTTGAGTGACTTATTCTGATAAGATATATTTAAGACTCCCAATATGTAGGCAAATGAAGGCAGAAACATTGCAAGTAGATGATATAATAGAATATTGCATTTTGTTTTGAATTTTCAAAGCAGTTACAGCTTACCTAAATAACCAATTAAATGGTTCTAATTCTCCTTTAGACAAATATAGACAAACACAATTTCCTCTTAACTGTAATAAATTGTATAAAGAATAAATGTGTATATGATATCTTAGTTTTATTTATTGAAGGACCAAAGGAATTTCATAATGACATGATACATAGACAAATGAATAACAATTTGAGATGCAATTATAAAATGTGTGAAATGAAATACATTTTAAATAAAGACTAATATAATCCATTTTAATGGTGTAATTAATTATTTTCTGCTTTTTTAACAACTCAACTTTTACATAAACCTGAGGATCAGCAAAACTTGACATGTTTTCTGAGCTGTATTGAAAACCTAACCATTATTTCAATAACAAGTGTCTACTCGGAGAACACAAGTTAGTTGCTCTGCTCAGTGAACACTAGACTAGAGGCAATGAGAACCAGTCATTAAGCAATGAGCTGCATTGAACTCTGCAGTGTTTCCAGAAGTTCTTGGAGCCATGGAAAACCCTGTTATCTGAGCCTCTGCTCTGCTCCACTGTCCTCCGTATAGTGTCTGCCCCTGCAGAGAACCAATTGGCCTGAGCAGGCCAGTTTAATCTCTCCCTACAGACCTCTAAAGCAGGTCAGGCAAGTTGGGCAGGCCCTTCTAATTTACTATGACCATGAGTCTATAGGGCAAGTGTTGAGGTAAAGGCCTTACTGTCTATTTTCAGTTGTAGAGAATATAATCATATTTGTGTAGTGTGAATAAGCAATGTTTGTTGTCCAATAAGCATACGTTGTAACTTCAGACTCTTCCATGAGTTTAATTTTGCTGTTCAGCCGTATGATTATATGTAATGTATTTAAACTACATTTTTTGCAAAGATATGGAGTTTCTAGACTGAATGAGGGAGGATATGCAAAATGCAATGTGAACAGGATTATTGAGGTGTCTGGCTGAGATATAAAGAAAATTATGTTATCAATCATTTTTAATGAGAATATTAACTCTTTGCTTTGAAATGCAATCTAGAAGAAATTGGCCTAAAAAGCTATCTTTCACATGCCTTACCCGTAACCATATTCACTTGACTGACTTCTGTGACATTATATAATTGATTAATTGTATGTTAAATTATTGAAACATTTGCATTTTGTAAACTTTGCTTGTATGTATAATTTAAAATTGTGCCAGAGCCATCGTGAGAATAATGGCATTGAAGCTGAACAGTTTTCTTTGTTTCTTTTACGCGCAAGCAGTTATGTTCTTGTGTGCGACCAGTAACCTTAATTTACTGTGTAAAGATGGTTACATTTTTTAGCTTTGTTTGTCAGAGACCCAAATATAGAATGCTTGTTTACTGACTATATAACATTAATCTCGTGAATTTCCAATTTAAATGTATTATACAAGCTCTTTTCATTTTCCTCTATTACAATGTCTTGTACAATGCTTTTAAAGTTAATGCTCAGTAAAAGTATGTAGGGTCAGTATATTTATACATTTTTTGCTTTCTGTTTCCTTTCTTACTACTAGCTGATGTGTCATTGGTCACCCTGTGAGATGGTGCCATTACTTCCGTAATGTGGATATGTATGGAGTGAATTTCACAGGATCACCGCTTCTTGTCTACTAGCTTATACAATGTTGAATAATACATGTTACCTGGCATGTGCACGACATTATGCTTATTGGCTACCTTATAATTTCCTCTGCTTCAAATAGAAATGTCTATTTATGCATTTTAAGTGTAGTTTTTCATAAATAAAATTGTTAAAGTTGTCTATTCCTTGGGTGTTTTTGTAAAATGTTTCTTCCTCAGATTAAGCAAGGTGACCTGAGCTGTAGCTTCCATGTTTTATCAGTCATATCTGGCTGCATTCACAGATCAGCCGTCAAGACCGTCTCCCGCACTGTTACTGATTGAGATGTCTAAGTGTATGAGGAGGGAGGGAGGTGACAGTGAGGCTGTTTGAGGGGGACAGTGCAGTGACACTATACACGGGGATCCTTACACGTAGACGATCCCAGGAAAGTCTGCTAGGGAGCACCTTCCTCCCTAGAGGCTGTTTCGCAGAGCAGCAGGTCAGTGAAGCTCTTTCAGACAGTGGGATGAGGCTGAGCTCAGAGCAGAAGCAGCAGCCCTCTGCTGTCTGTCATAACCCTGATGACAATATGTTACGTGTTAGGAATTCTAACGTTAGCTACCTGGTTAACCATAGCTAGGGTAGTGGTTAGGGTTATGTTTTGGAGTTAGGTTAAAGGGTTAAGGTTAGGGGAAGGGTTAGCTAAAAGGGTTAAGTTTAGGCAAGGGTTAGGATTAGGGTTAGCTAACATGCTAAGTAGTTGCAAAATAGCTAAAAAGAAGTAAGTAGTTGAAAAGGTACTCATTAGCTGAAATGCTAAAGTTGTCCTTGACGAGATTCAAACTTGCAACCTTTTGGTTGCTAGACATTCATGTTATACGCCCAACCATCCACTGACCAACCGACCTTTAGTTTTTGCCTTAAGTAGCCATCTGTCTTATGTAACCATACCAACCATAACATATCATACTAATTTGAGTGTCCCGGATTTACTTTTACTATGTTATGTCTACTCTGAGACCAGGCTTCTCAACTAAGTATAAAGAGCAACTAAGTAGAATTTTACACATAAATCATAAAACCTTGCTGCCCTTTCTCCTATTCCACCTGTTGTTGTGGCTCTAGTCTCAGATTGTGCAGTAGTTCTTGTGGTTCAGTACAGTCCTTGTAAAGTCTTTGGGCTATCCAGTGACAGGGTTTGGGCTTCCCTGCTGCTTACTCCACTCTGCCTGTCTTCCAGACTCTCCCCTAAAGAGAGAGACTCTCTTCAGAATGGCTTTTGCTACACTCAGGTCCCAACAGATGGCTCTCTTCCCCTGGAGAACCTCTCCTCCAGCCAAGACTTCACCGGCCTGCACTGCACTGTGAATTGATCCATATGGTGAGGAAGGGGAAAACATCTGCAGATAAGAGGGCAGCTTTTATGCGCAGAGGAAATCATGAGACCAAATGCTGAACAATTTGTTTAACAGAAAGAAAATGTGCCTGATGTTTCTCCAATTCCGAATATTTTGATGGTACAGTAATGGCAAATTTATCATGTAGAGATTAGGCAGAAAATATATTGTATTTTAATGATTCTCAAGACATAAAGTGTAGTCTGTTTAGCGTGTTAGCTAAACAGGGAATCCAGAGCATTGGTAGAACACCAGTTTGATTAAGTGGGTATGAGACAAAGTATTGTCCATGATCTGCAAAATGTGATAGCACTAATCTGCTTCCAAGCATAATCAGTGGTAGACTAGTCTTAAAGCAAGGCCATGGGCGGATTGGCTGTCTGGCAATTCTGGCAAATGCTAGAATGGCCGGACCATCTTTTAGTAGGGTGGGCTGGTCAAAATGTACCTAAAAAATTAGATGTAAAAAACGATAATTGACACAGCTGGCGGCCCATGAGCCTGTTTTTTCTAAGTACTTTTGTGCTATTTCTCTATTGTCATAATAATCTATACTAAGTACATGGCTGACCAGTAGGCAACGGCCGGCCTTCCGCCAAGATCGCCTGGCCCAGTATTCTGATTGGCTGAGATAAAGTGGTGCAAATTCACATTCAAAGTCAAACGCATATCATCAAAAAGAGTGAAACCTGCTCTGACTGTCAGTCGCTTAGTCAAAATTTTAAAAAATTGTGTTGCCAAAAAAGTTGGAGACACCAAAAAACGTCTCTTGAGGCAGACGCTGCTAAATGTGTGAAATTAACCAACTTATTTGCTAAAAGTTCTGATTCTGCTGGTCCGAGTACTGTGTCTGTGTCTGTGTCTGTGTCTGTGAGAAATGATAGATCATCTGCTGTGATGCAGTCAAAGTAGGAAGAAAACAGACAAAGACACACTCACGCACACTGACACAGGTCATGTAGCGTACTACTGCCAGTTAGGCCTAATATTTTGGCTGTATATGCTAATTAGGGAAGTGGCATTCGGGGGAACATTGCAATATAGCTTAACAAGTCTTTAGATGGGCTTTTATAACACATAGGTAAGACAATAGTATCTACTAGACATCTTTCCAGTGTTCTTTACCAAACACAAGTCATCATGTATTACAATCAGTGATGAAAAGTACTTCAGTAAAAATACTTTAAAGAACTACTTAAGTATCTGTACTTTACTTTACTATTTATATTTTTGACAACTTTTCCTTTTATTCCACTGCATTCCTAAAGAAAATAATGTACTTGTTACACCATACATTTTCCCTGACACCCAAAAGTACCTGTTACATTTCCAGTGCTTATAGTAGGACAAGAAAATCATTCCTTAATGTAAGGAATGTGAAATTATTTATACTTTTACTTTTAAAACTGAAGCATATTTTAGCAATTACATTTACTTTAGATACTTAAGTATATTTAAAATCAAATACTTTTAGACTTTTACTCAAGTAGTATTTTACTGGGTGACTCATTTTTCTTGGAGTCATTTTTTATTAAGGTATCTTTAGTTTTTTTAATCAAGTAAGATGTTTGGGTACTTTCCCAGCACTGATTACAATAAAGGTCAATTTGGGGACTGTGTATTTTCATTGTTTTATCAATATTTATTAGCTTTTGTATCTCAGTCTCTTCAGCCCAGCAAGTGAGTTTATGAGCTGTAGTAACTCTGGTGTCGGATTACATTACATAGCCACTAAACTGAAGGCTGGAAAGTCCCGCCTATCTCCCGCTTATTTCATTCGCTGAAAGGCCCGTCACTGCTTTTTTGACCAACATAGAATGTTGTATATTGAATTCAATAGAAGAAAACAGAGAGAGAGGGAAAGAGAGAAATGACCCATTCCCATAATGTAGCTGTGGTGATCCCTCAACTTAACCAAGACTAAGGAGATGATTGTGGACTACAGGAAAAGGAAAAGGAGGACCAAGCACGCCCCCATTCTCATCGACGGGGCTGTAGTGGAGCAGGTTGAGAGCTTCAAGTTCCTTGGTGTCCACATCAACAACAAACTAGAATGGTCCAAACACACCAAGACAGTCGTGAAGAGGGCACGACAAAGCCAATTCCCCCTCAGGAAACTAAAAAGATTTGGTATGGGTCCTGAGATTCTCAAAAGGTTCTACAGCTGCAACATCGAGAGCATCCTGACTGGTTGCATCACTGCCTGGTACGACAATTGCTCGGCCTCCAACCGCAAGGCACTACAGAGGGTAGTGTGTACGGCCCAGTACATCACTGGGGCTAAGCTGCCTGCCATCCAGGACCTCTATACCGGGCGGTGTCAGAGGAAGGCCCTAAAAATTGTCAAAGACCCCAGCCACCCCAGTCATAGACTGTTCTCTCTACTACTGCATGGCAAGCTGTACCAGAGTGCCAAATCTAGGACAAAAGGGCTTCTCAATTGTTTTTACCCCCAAGCCATAAGACTCCTGAACAGGTAATCAAATGGCTACCCAGAATATTTGCACTGTGTGCCCCCCCAAACCCTCTTTTACGCTGCTGCTACTCTCTGTTTATCATACTTGCATAGTCACTTTAACTTTATATTCATGTACATACTACCTCAGTTGGCCCGACCAACCAGTGCTCCCGCACATTGGCTAACCGGGCTATATGAATTGTGTCCCACCCGCCACCCACCAACCCCTCTTTTACGCTACTGCTACTCTCTGTTCATCATATATGCAGTCACTTTAACCATATCTACATGTACACACTACCTCAATCAGCCTGACTAACCGGTGTCTGTATGTAGCCTCGCTACTGTATATGGCCTCGCTACTGTTTTTCACTGTCTTTTTACTGTTGTTTTTATTTCTTTACTTACCTATGGTTCACCTAATACCTTTTTGCACTATTGGTTGGAGCCTGTAAGTAAGCATTTCACTGTAAGGTAACCTGTTGTATTCAGCTCATGTGACAAATAAACTTTGATTTGATAAGTGTTTAAATATTAGGCTACATATAATTAAACAGAAGAAAACAGGGTAACACTTTATTTTAAAGGTAATATACCATTTATAAGGCATTGTCAGTAGCATTACTGCCTGTGTGTGTCAGTAGCGGTGATGTGGGCTGGCATGGCTGAAATGCCTGGGCTGAATTTCTGACCCTGAGCAAGGCCATCCTCTTTGTCACTCTCTATGCAGACCTTACTTCAAGTTTGCATTTGTCTCAGCGAAAATGTGAAAATGTGTTTGTTTCCCAGGTTGCCCCATGATTCTAGCATTCTCATCCACTAGATGTTGACATTTTGCAGAATGCACGTGTTATCTATGTGTATGTATGGCAGGTTGGAAGTATGGTTACCAGTGTGTATTAAGCAGGTAATGTAGCAGGAGAGGGGACCACCTGGGGGTGACAACCACCTGCATCTCCTCAGACAGCCAGGCCCTGTACTGAGCTGCAGCTCTCAACCCACTCAACACACTCCCTCCCTCCTCACAAGTCAGACCCCTGAAAAGAGCTGAAATCAAAGCACTCTTCTTGTTAAGCACCCCCGCTGAGATAAACAGTTTCTTCGTGCCTCGGAATCTCTTGAGTGCAATCTCTGCTGCATTTCTTTCATTTCCTGGTGGATTATTTTTACCGCAGAGTGTTAACACCTTCATAACTGCAGTGGCTTGGAGTGCATTAGAGGTTGTTGACTCTGCCCAGCTCTACAAGCCCTCCCCCCACTGGGCACTGATCAACGTCTAGTTTAGATTTACATTTGGTTGAGTTGTCAACTAACGTGAATTCAATGTGAAATCACTTGGATTTAGGTAAAAAGTTGGGTGAAAAAAAGACACAATTCCCTGACATTGACGACTTTTTTTCAAATCCAATCAGTTTTCCACGTTGATTCAACGTCATCACATTGAATCGTTTGGTTGAAATTACGTGGAAACAACGTTGATTCAACCAGTGGGACATGCCCTTCGAACTCTAACAGCTGACAGAAAAGATGATTATAGACCATTTGATACATGTTGTTGTTTGGTGCACAGACAAATCACTTAAGAACATTGAACTGAAAGGAAAGGAAATGTTGCTCCACTGCTTCCTTGAACATTATTAGATTTTCTCACTCCAACAGAAGACTCCAGCAAACATGCTACATTCTGCTGGCCCTAATGTAGTTGCTGAGATATTCAGCTGAAAAGCTTTGCATTTCTTATTATGAATACACATCACACACACCACACACACATCTCATTCATCTACTGCAATCAGCAAGGATAGCCATTTAGTTTGATGGGCTAGAGTCAATATGACACTGATCTCTAGTCTGAGGACAGGAATTCCCCTCTAATGACCAAGACTAATCATGACTGGCAGAGATGGTGGTTTGTTTCGTGGTCTTATTTCCAGACAGAAAGTCTCTGCAGCTTACATTAGGCGTATGAATGTTGATGATGATGAATGATGCTAATAACTGTTGCCAATTATCTTTTCAACACTTTTCCCTTATTTTGCCAGCAGCAACAGCTGAGCTGGTGAGAAAAATGGATTGCAACCCGTTCCTCATGAGACAAAAACACAAGTAGCACATTAAGAGCAGACATGATTTGTGATAGATGCCTAACTACTAACTATATTGCAGTTATTGCTATTGTCTTATAGCGCCTGTCTACATGGATTGGTTAAGTCAGAACGATTTTAACGCTGTCTCCCATCTGTCTGCTGAGATCATAACAGCCATTAAAATCCCAATGATAAAGGATTTATTGAGCAAAGCTGGGACTGTAAATCTCTGTTCAAGAACATGTCTATGTTTTGTTCATATTTGTGCCAGGAACTGAACTGACATTGAGTATAGAGTTTATTTCAGACAATCCATACTTTCTAGGATACTTGACTCTGCCTTGAATCCTCTTTTGCCCTCATTTGTACACTGACCATATTGTATCGTCTTTGCCTGCCATTATTGTCCTATTATACCTACTTTATCATGATGACATGAGATAATGAGGATCATTTCATAACATTCACATTATCTCTGTGCGTGTTCGTCCGTGCTCATGTGTGCATGTGTGTGTCTGTGTGTGTTTCTTATACATAATGACTGCGTTTAAGAATAGTGTTAACACCAGCGGCCGTGCGGTAAATCATTGATGAACTCTGGTGCCTTGAGAGGCTTGTAAAGCAGATGTACCTGGAAGTCAGAAACCCAGCTTCTGATAGTAGTCACGTCTCCATCTGTCTGCACCTCAGGGCATGGCTTCGCCTGCTCTCTGGGACCATTTACACAGCCCGACAACCTGATATCTGGCTCTGTCCCTGTCTAAGCAGTCTTACACAACGCTAGCCTAAAGGTTTTACGATACACGGTCTCTTTTTACAGAATCCTTTTTGATTGATGTCATGTGGAAATGAACTCGTTACGAACCAATTCTGGACTAATGAGTACCCAGTGCAATTCTCTGAAAACTGCTGTTGTCTTACCGTGATCAGAGGGTGAAACAGATTGTGTTGTCTTCATTCAGATTGTCTGAACTTTATTGTCTATTATCGTCTTCATTTCCCAGTGTTAAAGTGGTTGGACATGTTCTATCCTCTTTCGCTTAATGTAGTGCATTGCTCTATCACTGGGGCTAATTACTACTGAACAAATGGCTGCTCACCGCCTGTTTGATGCAGTGTATAATCATTGTTGACCTACTCACTGAACCTCACTTATACATGTATGTGACCTGCATAATACTCCACATCGCCGACTTAGTAATTAATAGGACTTAATTGCAGTGGATGCACCATCCATAAGTCTTAAGCCTTAATCACTGTAGTCACACAGCTTGGTTCATTCTGGAGAGAAAGCGTCTGTGCAGGCCTTGGATTTGTGTTGTGTTCTCCAACCTGCCTTACTGCTGGATCAAATCAAAATCAAATCAAATTTATTTATATAGCCCTTCCTACATCAGCTGATATCTCAAAGTGCTGTACAGAAACCCAGCCTAAAACCCCAAACAGCAAGCAATGCAGGTGTAGAAGCACGGTGGCTAGGAAAAACTCCCTAGAAAGGCCAAAACCTAGGAAGAAACCTAGAGAGGAACCAGGCTATGTGGGGTGGCCAGTCCTCTTCTGGCTGTGCCGGGTGGAGATTATAACAGAACATGGCCAAGATGTTCAAATGTTCATAAATGACCAGCATGGTCGAATAATAATAAGGCAGAACAGTTGAAACTGGAGCAGCAGCACAGTCAGGTGGACTGGGGACAGCAAGGAGTCAACCCAGACAGGATGACCACATCAGTGAATCAACCCACTCAGGTGACGCACCCCCTCCAGGGACGGCATGAGAGAGCCCCAGTAAGCCAGTGACTCAGCCCCTGTAATAGGGTTAGAGGCAGAGAATCCCAGTGGAAAGAGGGGAACCGGCCAGGCAGAGACAGCAAGGGCGGTTCGTTGCTCCAGAGCCTTTCCGTTCACCTTCCCACTCCTGGGCCAGACTACACTCAATCATATGACCCACTGAAGAGATGAGTCTACGCAGATTTAAGGAGGAGTCCGTAATTTGCTTTCTAATAATCATAATCTTTTCCTCAAAGAAGTTCATGAATTTATCACTGCTAAAGTGAAAGTCATCCTCTCTTGGGGAATGCTGCTTTTTAGTTAGCTTTGCGACAGTATCAAAAAGGAATTTCGGATTGTTCTTATTTTCCTCAATTAAGTTAGAAAAATAGGATGATCGAGCAGCAGTAAGGGCTCTTCGGTACTGCTCGGTACTGTCTTTCCAAGCTAGTCGGAAGACTTCCAGTTTGGTGTGGCGCCATTTCCGTTCCAATTTTCTGGAAGCTTGCTTCAGAGCTCGGGTATTTTCTGTGTACCAGGGAGCTAGTTTCTTATGAGAAATGTTTTTAGTTTTTAGGGGTGCAACTGCATCTAGGGTATTGCGCAAGGTTAAATTGAGTTCCTCAGTTAGGTGGTTAACTGATTTTTGTCCTCTGGCGTCCTTGGGTAGACAGAGGGAATCTGGAAGGACATCAAGGAATCTTTGTGTTGTCTGTGAATTTATAGCACAACTTTTGATGTTCCTTGGTTAGGGTCTAAGAAGATTATTTGTTGCAATTGCAAACGTAATAAAATGGTGGTCCGATAGTCCAGGATTATGAGGAAAAACATTAAGATCCACAACATTTATTCCATGGGACAAAACTAGGTCCAGAGTATGAATGTGACAGCGAGTGGGTCCAGAGACATGTTGTACAAAACCCACTGAGTCGATGATGGCTCTGAAAGCCTTTTGGAGTGGGTCTGTGGACTTTTCCATGTGAATATTAAAGTCACTAAAGATTAGAATATTATCTGCTATGACTACAAGGTCCGATAGGAATTCAGGGAACTCAATGAGGAACGCTGTATATGGCTCAGGAGGCCTGTAAACAGTAGCTATAAAAAGTGATTGAGTAGGCTGCATAGATTTCATGACTGGAAGCTCAAAAGACGAAAACGTCATCATTTTTTTTTTTGTAAATTGAAATTTGCTATCGTAAATGTTAGCAACTCCTCCGCCTTTGCGGTATGCACGGGGGATATGGTCACTAGTGAGGGGAGGCCTCATTTAACACAGTAAATTCATCAGGCTTAAGCCATGTTTCAGTCAGGCCAATCACATCAAGATTATGATCAGTGATTAGTTCATTGACTATAATTGCCTTTGAAGTAAGGGATCTAACATTAAGTAGCCCTATTTTGAGATGTGAGGTATCATGATCTATTTCAATAATGACAGGAATGGAGGTGGTCTTTATCCTAGTGAGATTGCTAAGGCGAACTCCACCATGTTTAGTTTTGCCCAACCTAGGTCGAGGCACAGACACGGTATCAATGGTGATAGCTGAGCTGACTACACTGACTGTGCTAGTGGCAGACTCCACTATGCTGGCAGGCTGGCTAACAGCCTGCTGCCTGGCCTGCACCCTATTTCATTGTGGAGCTAGAGGAGTTAGAGCCCTGTCTATGTTGGTAGATAAAATGAGAGCACCCCCCCAGCTAGGATGGAGTCCGTCACTCCTCAGCAGGTCAGGCTTGGTCCTGTTTGTGGGTGAGTCCCAGAAAGAGGGCCAATTATCTACAAATTCTATCTTTTGGGAGGGGCAGAAAACAGTTTTCAACCAGCGATTGAGTTGTGAGGCTGCTGTAGAGCTCATCACTCCCCATAACTGGGAGGGGGCCAGAGACAATTATTCGATGCCGACACATCTTTCTAGCTGATTTACACGCAGAAGCTATGTTGCGCTTGGTGATCTCTGACTGTTTCATCCTAACATCGTTGGTGCCGACGTGGATAACAATATCTCTATACTCGCCAGTTTTAGCTTTAGCCAGCACCATCTTCAGATTAACCTTAACGTCGGTAGCCCTGCCCCCCGGTAAACAGTGTATGATCGCTGGATGATTCGTTTTAAGTCTAATACTGCGGGTAATGGAGTCGCCAATGACTAGAGTTTTCAATTTGTCAGAGCTAATGGTGGGAACCGTAACGGGAGGAGTAGAGACCAGAGAAGACTCGGCCTCTGACTCCGACCCGCTGCTTAATGGGGAAAACCGGTTGAAAGTTTCTGTCGGCTGAATGAGCGACACCGGTTGAGCGTTCCTACAGCATTTCCTTCCAGAAACCGTGAGAAAGTTGTCCGGCTGCGGGGACTGTGCCAGGGGATTTATACTACTATCTGTACTTACTGGTGGCACAGACGCGGTTTCATCCTTTCCTACACTGAAATTACCCTTGCCTAGCGATTGCGTCTGAAGCTGGGCTTGTAGCACAGCTATCCTCGCCGTAAGGCGAGTACAGCGACTGCAATTAGAAGGCATCATGTTATTGTTACTACTTAGCTTCGGCTGTTGGAGGTCCTGACAAATCGTGTCCAGATAAAGCGCCCGGAGTGAAAAAGTTGAGGGAAAAAAAATGATTGTGTACATCTAGGGAGGTTGCGATGAATTGTCTGTTTTAAAGCCTTGTCTTAGAATCAGGAATTCTTCGTCACAGTATTCATCACCAGGAAAATGTTTAAACTCTGCCTGAGTTGACTCAGAACTTTTTCTGTTACACTGTTGGAGGATTTTGATGGGTTCCTGTGACAGCCCTGTACTGTATGTCGGGCCTCTCTCGCCAACAAGCAGCCATTATTCACACTGCAAATCATGTAAGAAGCTGAAAGCCTGGCACCACTCCAAATGTGTGTTTCCATTTGGGAGCCATCCAAACAAAACTCTGAGTGCTCGGCCAACCAATCCTAATGAGCGATCTAGGGGGGGGGGGGGGGGGAGGTAGGAGGAGGATGAGGAGAAGTGGGAGGGGGAGGGGGAGGGTAGGATGAGGAGAAGGAGGGGGATGAGGAGTGGGAGGAGGGGGGATGAGGAGTGGGAGGAGGGGGGATGAGGAGGAGGAGGGATGAGGAGAGGGGGGGGGGGGGGGGGGGGCAGAGGAAAGGCGGAGGAAAGAGGAAAGGCGAAAGGCCAGGGTAGCGAGGGGGACTTTTTTGTGTTATTTACATATTCTTCAGATCTACAAGAATATAGAAGACTTTGAAGGCTGGTTTTAAAAGTATTCAAAATAATCAGTTACGTTTTCCAATCAATGATATTTTGCCCATATTTAGTTACACAAGAGGTTGCATGGCTAGTGCACACATGCAACCTAATCTGTATTTCTGTTCTATTTGGTTGTCAAATGATCCTCTCATCCACACTGAGGACTAGACAACATATATTTTCCACCTCTCAATAGCTCTCGACAAGGCAGCCTCAGTGTTTTCCACCCCCGATTAAATAGTATTCTCTGCACGTTGACAAATGTTTGGTGACGAGTCACTGATGTGATTCATTTCTACTGTAGACCCCTTATTCATTCACCAAGACTGAATTATGAAAGAGACCGTACACATTATCTCTCAAGAGAGGAGAGTTTCTATTTCATCAGCATGCCAACTGATACAATGAGGCAGATAGAAAGAAAAAGAGAGAGAGATAGGCAGAGAGAAAGAGAGGAGGCAGAGATGGAGGGGAGAGGCAAAGATGGAGGAGAGAGATAGATAGATAGATATTCCGACAATAAAGCCCCTTGAATTGAATTGAGAGAGAGAGAGGCAGAGAGAGAAAGGCAGAGAGAGAGAGAGAGAGTCAGAGAGAGGCAGAGAGAGAGAGGCAGAGAGAGAGAGGCAGAGAGAGAGAGAGGGAGAGAGAGGCAGAGAGAGAGAGAGAGAGAGAGAGATCTAGATATTCCGACATTTGAAATGTCTTTATTCTTTTGGAACTTCTGTGAGTGTAATGTTTACTGTTAATTTGTATTGTTTATTTCACTTCTGTATATTATCTACTTCACTTGGTTTGGCAATGTTAACATATGTTTCCCATGCCAATAAAGCCTAAAGAGCCTAAAGAGAGAGAGAGGGGCAGAGAGAGAGAGAGAGAGAGAGGGGCAGAGAGAGAGAGAGAGAGGGGCAGAGAGAGAGAGAGAGCGGCAGAGAGAGAGAGAGGGGCAGAGAGAGAGAGAGAGAGAGAGGGGCAGAGAGAGAGAGGGGCAGAGAGAGAGAGAGAGGGGCAGAGAGAGAGAGAGGGGCAGAGAGAGAGGGGCAGAGAGAGAGAGAGAGGGGCAGAGAGAGAGAGAGAGGGGCAGAGAGAGAGAGAGAGGGGCAGAGAGAGAGAGAGGGGCGGGCGTGCGGGCAGGCAGGCATTCCGACATTTGAAATGTCTTTATTATTTTGGAACTTCTGTGAGTGTAATGTTTACTGTTCATTTTTATTGTTTATTTCACTTCCGTATATTATCTACTTCACTTGGTTTGGCAATGTTAACATATGTTTCCCATGCCAATAAAGCCCCTTGAAGGGAGGGAGGGGGAGGGAGAGGGAGAGGGAGAGGGAGAGGGAGAGGGAGAGGGAGAGGGAGAGAGAGAGAGAGAGAGAGAGAGAGAGAGAGAGAGAGAGAGAGAGAGAGAGAGAGAGCTCTGTGATGGTGATGAGCTGTCTACGCCACGTCTCCGCAGTATGGCAACGCTGCTACTGAAGTGCTGTTTTATCAACTCACTGATAATGGACTCCTCTGTTTCCATAGGGATTTATGAGTGTTTCTTTGTCTTCCTGCCTGGGAGATTGTTTATAAAAGCTTTCAATATGACACCCTGAGTAGTATGATTATTTATCCACTTTTTACATTTGATAATGTGTTTGATTTTTATAGAGATGAGGATGGATGATGATAATCATGATGACAGTGATAATGCTGCATCAGCTGCAGCTGCAACATTATGGTGATGATGTTAAAAACTCAGTAATGTACAGATAAGGATGAGCTTCCTTTTACCTTGATTTTTACTCTGATTGCCATTTGGTACATAAGTGTTTGCTTATGTAGCACTTTACAATAAGGTTCCATTTGTAAAGGGTTAATAAAGGAGTTATAATTACTTTATTAATGGTATTTTAATCATTTGAAAATGCATTATAAACCATTAATAAACGGTTATATCGCAAAGGTCAAAATAGTGAAATTATTGGTCAGTGAGCCAATATTTACCTCCAGTTATTAACCATTTATAAATGCACTTACAAAAACACTTATAAGACGAACTCTTATGTATCATAACGTAACCTTGTTTGCAATAGTTGCACAGTTGCACAATAGTTATTTTCTCACTTTTGGGTGTGATGCATTGTTGCTCTGTCCCAGGAACAGAAGAGGTTGGTTTTCATGATGTGTCTTTGAAACCCTGATGCTCTGGCCAAATGTACATCCAGAACATTATTCAATCATCATTTCTCCTTACCAGATTATATCAACACACACTTACCACTTCTCTGTGATAGTCTACGTATGGTGAACGCTCTGTTGTGAAATGGTAACCATAATCACGTTGGTGAGGAGGAGGTATCCTCTCACAACATTGAATGTTTAGGTCTTCATACCCACCATTCATTGAGTGAAGTGTTGAATCTTCTCTCATGTATGAAGTGATGAGTACCCAATACTACCTGTAAGTATAAGCTCTGAGTGAACTCTCAAATCACCTAGAAATGATTACCCACATGAATAACTTTTAAAACTATTCCTGATTTTAAAGTGACAGACCTATAAACATTTATAACTGCTAAAATGATACTTTATTTTAAAGTGGCAATACACTGACCATTAACAAATGGGTTATCAACATGTTTAACTGCTGAAAAGATACTTTAAAAGCTGCAATAGGCAGTAAATAGATAAATAGTGGCTCACTATCTGGCAAGGACTGACTGGCTATCGCACTATTTGGACCAATTTGTTATAACCCATTTATTAATGATTTATAATGCATTTACAAATGATTAAATAACTGTTAATAAGGTAATTACAAACCCTTTATAAACTCTTTACAAATGGAACCTTAGGTACTACCTATGAGGTAGATGGGCTTAAGACCTTCTAAATGTTTTAACATGTAATCCATCCATCCAAGTCAGTCTTGGATGAATTTGAGGAGTGCATTGATTTAGTCAAATCAAATCACATTTTATTTGTCACATACACATGGTTAACAGATGTTAATGCGAGTGTAGAGAAATGCTTGAGCTTCCAGTTCCGACAGTGCTGTAATAACAACTACCTAATACACACAAATCTAAAGGGGTGAATGAGAGTATGTACATGTAAGTTTATGGATGAGCCATGGCCGAGTGGCATAGGCAAGGTGCAATAGATGGTATAAAATACAGCATATACTTATAATATAAGTAATGTAAGATATGTAAACATTATAAATAAAATACAGTATATACATGTGATATGAGTTATACCAGATATGTAAACATTATTAAAGTGGCATTATTTAGAGTGCATTGTATAAAGTGACTCGTGATCCATTTATTAAAGTGGCCAGTGATTGGGTCTCCATGTAGGCAGCAGCCTATCTGAGTTAATGATTGCTGTTAAGCAGTTTGATTGCCTTGAGATAGAAGCTGTTTTTCAGTCTCTCGGTCCCAGCTTTGATGCACCTGTACTGACCTCGCCTTCTGGATGATAGCGGTGTGAACAGGCAGTGGCTCGGGTGGTTGTTGTCCTTGATGATCTTTTTGGCCTTCCTGTGACATCGGGTGCTGTAGATGTCATGGAGGGCAGGTAGTTTGCCCCTGGTGATGCTTTGTGCAGATCGCACCACTCTCTGGAGAGCCTTGCAGTTGAGGGCGGTGCAGTTGCCGTACCAGGCTGTGATACAGCCCAACAGGATGCTAACGATTGTGCTTCTGTAAAAGTTTGTCAGGGTTTTGGGGGACAAGCCAAATTTCTTCAGCCTCCGGAAGTTGAAGAGGCGCTGTTGCACCTTCTTCACCACAATGTCTGTGTGAGTGGACCATTTCAGTTCGTCTGTGATGTGTACACCGAGGAATTTAAAACTTTCCACCTTCTCCACTGCTGGCCCTTCGATGTGGATAGGGGGGTGCTCCCTCTGCTGTCTCCTGAAGTCCACAATAATCTCCTTTGTTTTGTTGACTTTGAGTGAGAGGTTGTTTTCCTGACACCACACTCCGAGTGCCCTCACCTCCTCCTCCCTGTAGGCTGTCTCGTTGTTGCTGGTAATAAAGCCCACTACTGTTGTGTCATCTGCAAACTTGATGATTGAGTTGGAGGAGTGCATGGCCACGCAGTTGTGGGTGAACAGGGAGTACAGGAGGGGCTGAGCACGCACCCTTGTGGGAACTGGGAACCGTTCTTGCATGCTTATAATTTCCAAGGCCATTCTGACGCAGTCAGCTTGTCAGTCAGTCAGTCCCACATGCTTCATTCCAGTGGGAACTGGGACACGTAATTCGATGCATAGATGTTATGTACAGTTTGGATGAGCTGCAGTCTTATTGCAGACTCCGCTGAGGATGGCAACACTCCCATAGAATGGATTTGATGTCAGTCAGGAGCCAGGGAAGGACAGGTTGAGATATTTTGATCCTGTCTGATGTGTGATGGGTACCAACCTGCAGCTCCACTCTGCAAGCGGGCATGCCTCTGACTCTGTCCCTGCATACTGATTCACTCCACCAGAGAGCAGCCAGAGAGCAGTGCAGGCACCCATAGTGAGTGTGCTGGTGAATCATTCATACAGTAACCTAGTAGGGCTTGTGTGACATAGTCTCTGCATGTAAGAGATGTCATATATAGGCTCCTGAGTGGCATAGAGGTCTAAGGCACTGCATCTCAGTGCTAGAGGCGTCACTACGGACACCCTGGTTCCATTCCCGGCTGTATCATATCCGACCGTGATTGGGAGTCCCATAGGGCGGCGCACAATTGGCCCAGCGCCGTACGAGTTTGGCAGGTGTAGGCCGTCATTGTAAATGAGAATTTGTTCTTAACTGACTTGCCTAGTTAACTAAAGGTTAAATAAACCTTTACTTGATGAAACAAGATAGAACAAATGAACTGAAAAGAATACACTGGGCTAAACTTGCAGCTTTGGACTTTTGGATAGACATAATACAGCGTAAAAAACTCTAAATCAGCATTCTCATATTGTATACAACATATGTATGTGTGTAAGTGTAGACATTTGATATTAAGTCATTGATTCCTTTGATGGCAGCCTGTATGTGCACACTGTTATATACTGTATGTTTTGAGTAAACATCCCTCCGACCTCGGCCAGATTGTGTTTTCTCAGTCTGATTGAAATGCAGGAACCCACAGCCGGGCTAAAAATTACCAGCCACCCTCCCCATCCCCCTACCAGCCCCAGCCAACCAAAACAGAATAAACTGAAGGGGTGTCTGTTTGCTTAAAGATAGAAATTGCTTCTGCTCCTCCTCGCACATATTTCATCAGCGTAGAGCTAACCTTGGTTCTTGGAAATTAATAGGCAGGATTTCTATGAATGCACAAGCAGGCTGCTGCGCTGCCGTGGAAACAGGGATGGGTGCAGAGACTGCAGACAGATCAACATGCTCTGTCTGTCTGTCGATATGCAGATAGACAGAAGCCTCTGAAATGAGTGGTGTTGCTCTTTCTCAGTGCATTGGCTGGGTGCTCTCATGTGATCTTCTTATGGAATGTTCTAACAAATTGTGATAATAGTGTTGAATTATAACAAAGATACAAAGATAGATGACATGAACTGTTGGTCATTTGGAAGGTTGTAAGAAATGTTGAAAATATTTCCTTGTTCCCATCAGGATGTTTCTAAAAGTATATACATGCTCTGTGATTATATAGGCCTACTTAGTCAATATTTGACAAAGCAATGTATTCAAGGGTTTTGATGAAGACCATAGTCACATCACATAGTTGTAAACATGTATATATTATTATAATGATTATTGTTTGTATTATTGTTTCATTCACCCCTGCACTGTTGGAGCTCAGACCTTAAGAGTTTCACTGTACACTGCAACTACATCTGCAACCCTGTGCATGTGACTAAATAAACATTGAATCGAAATCTAAAATCTATTTTTCTACATTTGACACATTTTCATTCAGAGAAGTATTAAAGAAGAGGGCAGACATACGCTGAATGTAAACACGCTGAACACATTGAATTCCCTGGCCCAGGGGGTAAATAGCTGGAAATAAGGTAGGAGTTTAAGAAAATATGAGCTAGAGTTTCCCTCCCCTCTGTCATGTGACCCCTGTGAACCTGGACAAGCAGAGGTCAGAGGGCCGGGTGATAGATTTCGCTCTTTCAAAATATCGACTGAGGTTGCATTCCTGATTATGCACTGTACAGTACAATACAACTCCCACACTGATGGTGATATTGATGAGTGCTTACCCTCTAAACGTACAGTGTAGATGGCCCATTTATGATAATATTGAAGTGTTAATTAATTTCTCCCTCCTCAGTTTGTGTTAGTATATTGAATTAATTCAAGTAATTAATCTGTACATCATAAAACAAAAGGCAGTTTGAAACATGAACTCCCGTCAATGGACTATAGATTACATTTTGGCTTTACTTTTTGTGGTCTAACTGTGCCATCTCGTGGTTAAACCTCAGTACTTGGCTCGCTCACTGCCCCCCCTTGGTTATCCCTGAACTATAACTGGTTTATCATAAAGCACAGGCCATAACTGGATGGTCCCTACGTCCTGTGTGTTTCATGCTGCTGTGACAGTGGCCATGGTCCCGGTCAATTAGACCATTGATTTAGTTGTCAGAGGGAGGGACGCTGTGACGTGATGTGATTGGTGCTGACACCCAGTGGTTGTGCCACATGTGGTGCTCACAGCTCAATCCAGTTCATTTGGCCCCTTATCTCCCTTCACTTAATCAGATATGACAAGCTCTGCGGGCCCCCTCTTCACAAAACGATCAAACTCCACTCCTCAGCCCATCACTTTAAAGCCCATCGGCCTGTTGATCGCTGCCAATTAAGGGATGATGTGTGTTTCTTTGCTCATTTGAGCACTTGACTTTAATTGTAATCACTTAATCCTCACGACAGTGCTGGAGATAGAGCAGATGTCTAATTGGTATGTTAATTATTATTATTCACTACTTATGAGTCAGTCAGCACGCTGGCACTAAGCTGGCAGTAAACTGGGATTGCTGTCAGACGTCACTTATTTGTTCTGCTTCGTTTTAGGGACTCCCCAAAATCACTTATCAACCATCACATTATAAAAGATCCATGGCACATAACCACATACGGAACACGACATAGTTGTTTAATTTTTAGAAACTTCAGAAAAACCTTGTAAAGTTTCAGCTACTGATTTAATCAAATCAAAAACATCATGTTCCTTCTGTTATTGAACCCTGGCATCTACAATACTTCGGGGATAACGTTTTGTCCTGTGAGTGTGTACTGTACATGTTAATACAGGTATAAATCTTCAACCAGTAGTGCATGCCTTGAGTGTATCTGTAGGAGGCTGGACTCCTGCCGTACTATCTTTCTCCTGCTTTACCAGCAGAGGAACTACGCCCCACTCTGCCTCCATTTTCTCATTCACACATTCAGTACATTTTCAGAGACACATTCAGCTCATAAATACAATTTTCTAAATACTGGACTATACTTATTCTTTTGATGTATCACGAGACCATCGGTTTTAGAATTACAGGCACACTTTCTTTTAAATATCATTTTTTATCTGTTTCGTCGGGAATTCAGGTAGGACGTTGTTTTTAGACTTTAAAACAGATAAAATAAGTATGTTTTATATAGAAAATACACACGTTGCAAACACAACATACAGGCAGTTTTTCTCTGTGTGCAGTCTTGTCATTCTTTCATTTTAATGAATACATGACTCTGTCAAATCCCAAAGCTCTGAAGTTAGCTGTGTCTTACTCACCAAAATTCTCAGTGAGACATACATCAAACAGTAGCGCTACGTAAAGCCGATGCAACATACTGCAGACACATTTTGGGGACACATCTCCTCACTCCTTTTAAACAGAGTGGTATTTATAGGAGATCCATCTGAATCATTTATCTGAAAGTACCCAGTTCCTGCGTCATAAAGGAAGAAAGCCTGATAACTGTATAGATGGAGTTATTGGAGCAGAAGCTTTTGACAAAGAGGAACACAGTGCAGAGCTCTTCACTCAGAAGTTAAGAGCTATTTGGAGCTTGTGTTTGACTTCCTTCACCCTCTATTACACTACTAACATAGGGATCACAGCACTGCTGTGCTGGAACAAATTTGCACTCAAAAACAAACCTCTTACCTTGGCTGTTTTGTCCAGTGTTATGTTTTCTTTCAATTTACACATTTGGAAGTTGGAAGTCATGGATGTCTCAGAAAAACTAAGGGTTTTGATCACACTATTTGGATTTAGTTTGTTGATTTAGTTTGTTGATGCTTACTATCAACAAACTATCTCTTGATAAGCAGCTGTTTACTAAGGTTACATTTAGGGTCAGGGTTAAGGTTGTTTAGAACTATGGTTAGGGCTAGTAGATAGTTCGTTCAAATGTTACCGATAGTCTGTAGAGCATTTACAGATGAACTATCCAAATAAAGTGTTACCAGGGTTTTAGACTGTGAGTTAGACTCAAACATGCAAGTCAGTCAATGTCAGAAATGCAAAGGTATTTCCCAATGATAGCAGAGGGACATTTCCTGGGCTATGGAGACCTTTGTTACTCATAGGCCAATGGAGTTGACTCTAACATACTTATTCTGCATCGACAAGCCAAGCTCACATTGCATATATTATTAAAATACTGTTTATTATCAGGCTATTCAAGTTTCAAATCGGAATCTGCCTTTATGTGAGTCCTCTCTCTCTCTCTCTCTCTCATTGCCCCATAACTTGCGGTGGACTTTGACCTATAAGTTTTACATTTGTCTTTTGGCGTTTTAAATTGCTCATAGAAACACTGGTTCCCTTACTTTTGCTCTTTTTATTATTTAAAACGAACTAATACAATATTTAATCTTTATTGAATTATTTTAACTTGATTTAACTTTACTTTTGCCCTGATGGTTACGTATCTCCACAGCCATTGTTAATTATACGTATCTCCATGGCCATCGTTAATGAACATGAGCATCAAGATCATTTAATTAGTTAGTAAAGCACATTGTGATGAGTATGGAGCAATTGAAAAGTCGTAAAATGCCACATGAATATTCATCTGCCTCCTCTGCTCAGCTCTGAATGAGATGGACAACAACAGCTGGGCCCTTACATCTTCATCACCACCCCACCACATCATTAGAATTATGCAAACATTTAATTGGCCATCTGTTGACTGGAGTCAGATTTGTATGTTTTTTTCTTTCTGTCAGCTCTGTGCTTGTCCCTGGTTTCTGTGTGACTGGCCTGTCTCGGGAACTGGGAGGGCTGCAGAGGGCTGTGTAAATAACTCCCTGAGCATACGCCACTGAGGGAGATGATAGAAACACGGCAGATGTTAACCCTGTACTTCCCATAGAGCCTGCTGTGCTAGTGGGGTTGCAAATTAGGACATATCGTATGGATGTGGTGTGAATCTTCATCATATCATATGTACATATAGAGCTGTGAGACAAGCTGGGAAAATGATAAAAAATATATTTAGCAAAGTGTACCTCAAGTGAATAAACCACTGGAAAACATGCTATTACTTTACAGTTATTGTACCAAAACGTAGATCTTAAAGGCTTGGACTAAAGAGCGTAAAAAACAACAACATTTTGTTCCATGGTGTGTATAGCCTATTTGCTTGACAACCTTGCTGAGTTCAGGAGGGTTTATATCAGGTGAGATTTCATAGAGAAAGTGATGCTAGTTGAGTCACTTTGTGATAAATCTTTAAAGTGATTCTCCCTACCTCCTTCCATCTATCTTTGAGAAGCAGCTCCATGAGTGAGAGGAGAGGAGGGATAGGGGCATGGTAGGCAGGACACATCTCCTCAAGTGAACCATGGTGATTGGCAGGAATGGTTCAAACATCAGCTGATTTCTCTGCCATACATCATCATACAGGGGGAACAAATGCTCACCCCAAAAAATGGTAGTAAAACCATCATTGACAGAGTGAGAAAGGAAAACCTGCTGTGGATTTTAGTGAGGATATTGGTGATTATACCGTTTTCAGGGCAAGGGCAGTTTGTCACCTCAGAATCAAAACGTGACTCTTGACCTCTAGAAGGTTATATCAAACCATTTCCCCTCCCTAATGTACTTTCTTTTGTATTATTTTAGAAGGAAAACTTGCATTGTTTGGTATCCACAGAGATGGATCTGGACTCATGCGTGGGCTTGCAATGTGAAAGTCCCTCATTAGCACTCTCTGAGGAGACATCCGCTGATCAATTAGCCCTGGTGCGACCGTCCTGCAGGCAGGCGGGCAGGCGGGCGGGCGGGCGGGCGGGCAGGCAGGCAGGCAGGCCCTATATGACTCATTGCTACGCCTCATTGGCCACACGACAACCCAGTCAGTTTTAACATCTCTATGTACACACGCATGGGGAAAAGCAATGAAAGACTGAGGCCCACTCCCATGACACTTCTCGGTGTGAGAAAGTCTTTGAGAAACACTTTCATTTTTTCACTCCTGTGATTTCAAGGATTTAATTTCTGTCCAAAAACGTTTTCTGAGAGGTCTATTCATCAAGGTATTTGTATTTGTATTTATTAGGGATTCCCATTAGCTGCTGCCAAGGCAACAGCTACTCGTCCTGGGGTCCAAACAAATTAAAGCACCTACATTACATATAAAACAAAAGATAAAACAGTGCATCATGTAACATTATTACACCACCACATGTCTACAATACAAAATGTTTGATACCACCATACAACAATATCACAATGAACGTGCATGTGTCTGTACCTTTGTGTATGCCTTTAAACCTGGTTCAAATCTAATTTTACTTGTCACATACACATGGATAGCAGATGTTAATGTGAGTGTAGATAAATGCTTGTGCTTCTAGTTCCGACAGTGCAGTAATATCTAACAAGTAATCTAACAATCCCCAACAATTACCTAATACACACAAATCTAAAATGGTGAATAAGAATATGTACATGTACATGATGGCTGAGCGGCATAGATGGTATAAAATACATTATATACATGTGATATGAGTAATGTATGATATGTAAACATTATAAATAAAATACAGCTTATACATGTGATATGAGTTATACAAGATATGTAAACATTGTTAAAGTGGCATTATTTAGAGTGCATTGTATAAAGTGACTAGTGATCCATTTATTAAAGTGGCCAGTGATTGGGTGTCAATGTAGGCAGCAGACTCACTGAGTTAGTGATTGCTGTTTAGCAGTCTGATTGCCTTGAGATAGAAGCTGTTTTTCAGTCTCTCGGTCCCAGCTTTGATGCACCTGTACTGACCTCGCCTTCTGGATGGTGTGAACAGGCAGTGGCTCAGGTGGTTGTTGTCCTTGATGATCTTTTTGATCTTACTGTGACATCGGGTGTTGTAGGCGTCTGTGAAAGTTTGTCAGGGTTTTGGGTGACAAGCCAAATTTCTTCAACACTGTCTGTGTTGGTGGACCATATCAGTTCGTCTGTGAGGTGTACACCGAGGAACTTAAAACTTTCCACCTTCTCCACTACTGTCCCTTTGATATGGATAGGAGGGGTGCTCTGCTGTTTCCTGAAGTCCACAATCATCTCCTTTGTTTTGTTAACATTGAGTGGGAGGTTGTTTTCCTGACACACACTCCGAGTGCCCTCACCTCCTCCCTGTAGGCTGTCTCTTTGTTGCTGGTAATAAAGCCCACTACTGTTGTGTCATCTGCAAACTTGATGATTGAGTTGGAGGCGTGCATGGCCACGGAGTCGTGGGTGAACACGGAGTACAGGAGGGGGCTGAGGACGCACCCTTGTGGGGTCCCAGTGTTGAGTGTCAGCGAGTGGAGATGTTGTTTCCTACATTCACCACCTGGGGGCGGCCCGTTAGAAAGTCCAGGACGCAATTGCACAGGACGGGGTTGAGACCCAGGGCCTCCAGCTTGATGTGGTGTTGAATGCTGAGCTGTAGTCAATGAACAGATTTCTTACATAGGTATTCCTTTTGTCCTGATGGGATAGGGCAGGTTGCAGTGTGATGGCGATTGCGTCGTCTGTGGATCTGTTGGGGCGGTATGCAAACTGAAGTGGGTCTAGGGTGGCCGGTAAGTGGAGGTGATATGATCCTTGACTAGTCTCTCAAAGCACTTCATGATGAGTGCTACGGGGCGATAGTCATTTAGTTCAGTTATCTTTGCCTTCTTGGGTACGGGAACAATGGTTGCCATCTTGAAGCATGTGGGGAGAACAGACTGGGATAGAGAGTGATTGAATATGTCAATAAACACACCAGCCAGGTGGTCTGCGCATGCTCTGAGGACACGGCTAGGGATGCCGTCTGGGCCAGCAGCCTTGAGGGTTAACAGATTTAAATGTTTTTCTCACGTCAGCCACGGAGAAGGAAAGGGGCCCTTGTTAGCGGGCCACAATGGTGGCACTGTATTATCCTCAAAGCAGGCAAAGAAGGTGTTTACTTTGTCTGGAAGCGTGACGTCTGTGTCCATGACGAGGCTGGTATTCTTTTTGTAGTCCGTGATTTCCTCTAGACCCTGCTACATATGTCTCATGTCTGAGCGGTTGAATTGCGACTCCACCTTGTCCCTGTACTGGCAATTTGCTTGTTTGATTGCCTTGGAGGGAATAATTACACTGTTTATATTCAGTCACATTCCCAGACTTCTTTCCGTGGTGAAATGCAGTAAATTGCGCTTTCAGTTTTGCGCAAATCCGCCATCCATCCCGTGTTTATGGTTAAGGTAGGTTTTAATAGTCACAGTGGGTACAACATCTCCAATCCACTTCTGTATTTTTGTGTTATTTTTTTGTTATTTATTTTTTTGAAATTTTTTTTACCCCTTTTTCTCCCCAATTTTGTGGTATCCAATTGTTGTAGTAGCTACTATCTTGTCTCATTGCTACACCTCCCGTACGGGCTCAGGAGAGACGAAGGCTGAATGTCATGCGTCCTCCGATACACAACCCAACCAGCCGTACTGCTTCTTAACACAGCGCGCATCCAACCCGGAAGCCAGCCGCACCAATGTGTCGGAGGCTACACGTGCACCTGGCAGCCTTGGCTAGCGCGCACTGCGCCCGGCCCGCCACAGGAGTGGCTAGTGATATATTTACATAATTTCCCATCAATTCCCATTATTAAAGTGGCTGGAGTTGAGTCAGTGTCAGTGTGTTGGCAGCAGCCACTCAATGTAAGTGGTGGCTGTTTAACAGTCTGATGGCCTTGAGATAGAAGCTGTTTTTCAGTCTCTCGGTCCCAGCTTTGATGCACCTGTACTGACCTCGCCTTCTGGATGATAGCGGGGTGAACAGGCAGTGGCTCGGGTGGTTGATGTCCTTGATGATCTTTATGGCCTTCCTGTGACATCGGGTGGTGTAGGTGTCCTGGAGGGCAGGTAGTTTGCCCCCG
Source organism: Oncorhynchus mykiss (assembly GCF_057628025.1). NCBI lineage: Eukaryota > Metazoa > Chordata > Actinopteri > Salmoniformes > Salmonidae > Oncorhynchus > Oncorhynchus mykiss. The sequence goes on along the minus strand of NC_143038.1, from coordinate 59,909,733 downwards.
GTGATGCGTTGTGCAGATCTCACTACCCTCTGGAGAGCCTTACGGTTGAGGGCGGAGCAGTTGCCGTACCAGGCGGTGATACAGCCCGCCAGGATGCTCTCGATTGTGCATCTGTAGAAGTTTGTGAGTGCTTTTGGTGACAAGCCAAATTTCTTCAGCCTCCTGAGGTTGAAGAGGCGCTGCTGCGCCTTCTTCACAATGCTGTCTGTGTGAGTGGACCAATTCAGTTTGTCTGTGATGTGTATGCCGAGGAACTTAAAACCTGCTACCCTCTCCACTACTGTTCCATCGATGTGGATAGGGGGGTGTTCCCTCTGCTGTTTCCTGAAGTCCACAATCATCTCCTTAGTTTTGTTGACGTTGAGTGTGAGGTTATTTTCCTGACACCACACTCCGAGGGCCCTCACCTCCTCCCTGTAGGCCGTTTCATCGTTGTTGGTAATCTGTTGTGTCGTCCGCAAACTTGATGATTGAGTTGGAGGCGTGCGTGGCCACGCAGTCGTGGGTGAACAGGGAGTACAGGAGAGGGCTCAGAACGCACCCTTGTGGGGCCCCAGTGTTGAGGATCAGCAGGGAGGAGATGTTGTTGCCTACCCTCACCCTTACCCTACCCTCACATCTGATGAAGATCAAAGGTTAGTGACTATTTTAATTGCTATTTCTGACTTTTGTGAGCCCTCTCCTTGGCTGGAAAATGGCTGTATGGTTTTCTGTGACTGGGCGCTGACCTAACATAATCGCATGGTGTGCTTTCTCCGTAAAGCCTTTTTGAAATCGGACACTGTGGTTGAATTTACAAGAAGTTTATCTTTAAAATGGTGTACAATACTTTTATGTTTGAGGAATTTTAATTATAGGATTTCTGTTGTTTTGAATTTGGCACCCTGCAATTTCACTGACTGTTGTCGAGGTGAGACGCTACCGCCCCACTTGTACCAGAGAGGTTAGTAAAGACTGAAAAAAATAAGGGGCCTAAACAGCTACCCTGGGGAACTCCTGAATCTACCTGAATTTTGTTTGATAGGCTTTCGATAATGTACACCCTCTGTGGTCTATTAGACAAGTAACTCGTTATCCACATTATAGCAGGGGGTGTAAAGCCATAAAACATACGTTTTTCCAGCAGCAGACTATGATCGATAATATCAAAAGCTGCACTGAAGTCTAACAAGACAGCCCCCACAATAATTTTATCATCGATTTCTCTAAGCCAATCGTTAGCCATTTGTGTAAGTGCTGTGCTTGTTGAGTGTTCTTCCCTATAAGCGTGCTGAAAGTCTGTTGTCAATTTTTTTTAATGTGAAATATCTGAGGGTTGGTAACAGGCTGATTGGTCTGCTGAGCCAGCAATGGGGGCTTTACTATTCTTGGGTAGCAGAATGACCTTAGCTTCGCTCCAGGCCTGAGGGCACACACTTCGTGTAGGCTTAAATTGAAGGTGTGGCAAATAGGAGTGGCAATATTGTCCGCTATTATCCTCAGTAATTTTCTATCCAGATTGTCAGACCCTGGTGGCTTGTCATTGTATATAGACAACAATACCTTTTTCACCTCTTCCACACTGACTTTACGGAATTCAAAAGTACAATTCTTGTCTTTCATAATTTGGTCAGATATACCGTACTTGGATGTTTAGTGTCAGCGTTTGTTGCCGGCATGTCATACCTAAGTTTGCTTATCTTGCCAATGAAAAAGTAATTAAAGTAGTTGGCAATATCAGTGGGATGAATGAGCTGTCTGATTCAATGAATGACGGAGCCGAGTTAGACTTTTTCCCAAAATTTCATTTAAGGTGCTCCATAGCTTTTTACTATCATTCTTTATATCATTTATTTTTGTTTCGTCCTATAGTTGATTTAACATTTTTATTTAGTTTAGTAACATGATTTCTTAATTTGCAGTATGTTTGCCAATCAGTTGGGCTGCCAGACTTATTTGCTATACCCTTTGCCTCATCCCTTTCAACCATACAATTATTCAATTCCTCATCAATCCAATGGGATTTAATAGTTTTTACAGTCATTTTCTTAATGGGTGCGTGCTTATTTGTAACTGGAATAAGCAATTTCATAAATGTGTCAAGTGCAGCATCTGGTTGCTCCTCATCTCTTGGGATCCCGAGTGGTGCAGCGGTCTAAGGCACTGCATCTCAGGGCAAGAGGCATCACTACAGTCCCTGGTTTGAATCCAGGCTGTATCACATCCGGCTGTGATTGGGAGTCCCATAGTGCAGTGCACAATTGGCCCAGCGTCGTCTAGGTTTGGCCGGGGCCATGCTGTCATTGTAAATAAGAATTTGTTCTTAACTGACTTGCCTAGTTAAATACATAAATAATTACAGACCAGCAAATATTATTTACATTATCAACATGTGAATCCCTGCAAAACGTATTGTATGACCTCTTATACACTATATGAGGCCCAACCTTTGGAACTTTGGTTTTCCTAGATATGGCTACTATATTGTGATCACTACATCCAATGGATTTGGATACTGCTTTAAAGCAAATTTCTGCAGCACTGCTAAAGATGTGATCAATTGTATTGATGATTCCATTTCTGTGCTGTTTGTAAATACACTGGTAGGTTGACTGACAACTTGAACCAGGTTGCAGGCATTGGTTACAGATTTAAAAAAAATATTGACTGGGCAGCTTGATGAGAGCAAATTAATTGGGTAATTACCCAATTCAATTACTTTTTTGTTTTGATAGACCTAGTGAGTGCATAAGTGTGGTGAGGTAGTTCACCACAAGGTGAGGTAGTTCACCATATGAAATAGTCTGAAATGTCAGTCGCAGTATATTGCGTAAGCAAACTGAGCATTATTCAATAATTGTATAGAGGGTGTTGACATGCTTTAACCTTGCCTTGCTTAGTCTTGCCTTGACCATACAGCATCCTAAAGAGTATTTCAGCTGCCTGTTGTTCTCTGTCCTGAAACAGACGTCCCCATGCTACTCATATAAAGTCAGAGAGATATTGGCAAAGCATCTGAGAGACATGGACTTCTGTACAAGGGAAGCTCTGGTGCCCTGCAGTCAAAATTCTCCAAGCATCTGCTCTGCACTATCATCAGAGAGGAATGGGGATCAGCCAAGGCAAATGGACTGGAATCAGACCCAAGCCTGGAGCACTGAGCACTGCTGAGCTGTGAGTGGAGCCAGAGGTTTTACCCAAGAAGGAGATATACTGTGGGTAGTCAGTATGTCACATAATCAACCACATCATAAAGACACTAATATCCAGGGCCCAGTTTCCCAAAAGCATCTTAAATAAGAAGTTAAGGCTAAGTTCATTGTTAGAACCTTCGTAGGAGCATCATTAAAACTCAGAGCTGTTTCCCCAAACCATCGCTATTAATGTTGCACTTGAAAACGCTCATAATCTAATGCCTGCCTCAGACCACTCCCCAGTCCCACTGGGCAAAAAAAAAACTGGTTGAATCAACGTCGTTACCACGCCAAGTTAAATAAAGGTTATATACATTAAAAAGAACACGTCATTTCAACCAAAAAAACTAATGTAATGACGATGAATCAACGTGGAAAACTGATTGGATGAGCAAAAAGTTATCAACGTCAGGGGATTTAGTCTTTTTTTCACCAAACCTATAACCTAAATCCAAATCAAATCAAATTTTATTTGTCACATACACATGGTTAGCAGATGTTAATGCGAGTGTAGCGAAATGCTTGTGCTTCTAGTTCCGACAATGCAGTAATAACCAACGAGTAATCTAACTAACAATTCCAAAACTACTACCTTATACACACAAGTGTAAAGGGATAAAGAATATGTACATAAAGATATATGAATGAGTGACGGTACAGAACGGCATAGGCAAGATGCAGTAGATGGTATCGAGTACAGTATATACATATGAGATGAGTATGTAAACAAAGTGGCATAGTTTAAAGTGGCTAGTGATACATGTATTACATAAAGATGCAGTAGATGATATAGAGTACAGTATATACGTAGAGATATGAGATGAATAATGTAGGGTAATGTAGGGTATGTAAATGAAATCCAATGACACGTTGAAATCACATTAGTTGAAAAAATATACTTTTTTCCTGCATAATCTAGAGCAGAGCTCAACTCGCACATATCTCAGAGTGGCCTCGTTGAAAATGAATGGGGGTGGAATTTCTCCTGTTGAATTCGTTGTTGGTGAAAACCCTACTTTAGTTACCATTCTCTCTGTTTTGAATATGATACACATATTACATCTTTGGCCATTGTAGGAAAGATGCATCTTTAAAACACTCATAAGCCTAAATTCCATCGCTATCGGGAAACCGGGTCTTGATTGGGTATGTATTATTTCAACTGCCAATTCCTCAATATGTTCCTCAATATGTCAATATGTACCCATTTCTTCTAAAATGGGTACATTTTTAGAAGAAATGGATACATATTCTAGGTGTTAAGAATACAGCCTGGTCTCAGACTAGATGTAACATAGTAAATGTAAATCTGCAACACTAAAATTAGCATGATAGATTATGTTTGCTATGGTTACATAAGACAGAATGTTACTTAACCTTTCTGATCTCCCCATCCCGGATCCGGGTTCGTGAATACAGACTCAAGCTCATTACCATAACGCAACGTTAACTATTCATGAAAATCGCAAATGAAATGAAATAAATATGCTAGCTCTCAAGCTTAGCCTTTTGTTAACAACACTGTCATCTCAGATTTTCAAAATATGCTTCTCAACCATTGCAAAACAAGCATTTGTGTAACAGTATTGATGGCTAACGTAGCATTTAGCATTAGCATTCAGCTGGCAACATTTACACAAAAAAAACAGAAAAGCATTCAAAAAAATCATTTACCTTTGAAGAACTTCAGATGTTTTCAATGAGGAGACTCTCAGATAGCAAATGTTCAGTTTTTCCTGAAAGATTATTTGTTTAGGACAAATCGCTCCGTTTTCTGCGTCACGTTTAGCTATGAAAAAACCCCTGTATCCAGGATTGTGTAAATCTATCAGCAAGCTCATTAGCATAACACAACGTTAACTATTTATGAAAATCGCAAATGAAATGAAATAAATATGCCATCTCTCAAGCTTAGCCTTTTGTAAACAACACTGTCATCTCAGATTTTCAAAATATGCTTCTCAACCATAGGAAAACAATCATTTGTGTAAAAGTAGCTAGCTAGAGTTAGCATTTCGCGTTAGCATTTAGCGTTAGCATTAGCGTTAGCATCCAGCACGCAACATTAACAAAAACATAAAAGCCTTCAAATAAAATCATTTACCTTTGAAGAACTTCTGATGTTTTCAATGAGGATACTCTCAGTTAGATAGCAGATGCTCAGTTTTTCCAAAAAGATTCCTTGTGTATTAGAAATAGCTCCGTTTTATACATCACATTTGGCTACCAAAAAAAATCCATAAATTCAGTCCTCAAAACGCAAACTTTTTTCCAAATTAACTCCATAATATCGACTGAAAACATGGCAAACGTTGTTTAGAATCAATCCTCAAGGTGTTTTTCACATATCTCTTCATTGATACATAGTTCTTGGACACATGCTTTCTCTCCTGAATCCCAGGAGAAAATGACCGCACCTGAAGATTACGCACAAATTTAGACAAAGGACACCGGGCGGACCTCTGGAAAATGTAGTCTCTTATGGCCAATCTTCCAATGATATGCCTACAAATACGTCACAATGCTGCTAAGACCTTGGGCGAACGACAGAAAGTGTAGGCTCATTCCTTGCGCAATCACAGCCATATAAGGAGAGAATGGAAAACAGAGCTTCAGAAATTCTGCTAATTCCTGGGTGATGCATCATCTTGGTTTCGCCTGTAGAATGAGTTCTGGGGCACTTACAGACAAAATCTTTGCAGATTCTGAAACTTCAGAGTGTTTTCTTTCCAAAACTGTCAAGAATATGCATAGTCGAGCATCTTTTCGTGACAAAATATCGCGCTTAAAACGGGAACGTTTTTTATCCAAAAATGAAATAGCGCCCCTAGAGCTCTAGGTATGAACAAAAGTAGGGTGGTTGGTCGGGGTGGATGTGGACGTATAATGCGAACGTCTAGCAACCCAAAGGTTGCGTGTTTGAATCTCATCATTGACAACTTTTGCTAATTAGCAACTCTGCAACTACTTAGCTAACCCTTCCCCTAATCTTAACCCCAGTTTAGCTAACATTAGCCACCTAGCTAACATTAGCAACAACAAATTGGAATTCATAACATATCATACTTTTTGCAAATTCATAACGTATTGTATAAATTGTAATTCATAACGTATCACACGAAATGGATGAGGGAAATCCACAAATTAATACATACCATACAAAACGTAACACATCATACTAATTGGAGTGTACCGGATTTACATTTACTCTGTTATGTCTACATAGTATATGCAAATCCGAGTCCAGGTTAAAGAATAAGGGTCGCAATGAGGTCTTAGGTGAGACTGCAGATGGATATCACAGCTCAGCGTTTTTAAAGGGTAAGGGGGGTGGTCATACTCTCTCTTCTCTCTACGTTTAGATACTCTGTAGGATCACCTATGCAGGATAATCCAACCCCTCTCAATACCGGTAGGCTGAATGGAGGAAGTTTTCAAGAGTGATAAAAACCACTGGTATGCTTAGTTGGTTGCTGAGATGGATGAAAACAGATGGGTTGCCTGGGCCCATCCAAACAGTTCAGTAATCGACCAGCCAACAGCAGGGGCAGGGCAGTGAAGGAGATTCAGGACTCACATTTCCAAGTTTTGACAGTGTAAAAAAGTGAGGTACCGTAAAACTTCAATAAACGCCGGGTCTAAAATAATTGTTTAGGAGGTTACCATGAATTGTTTACAAGGTTAACGTTTGATTAAATAATTCAGTAATGACTTGAAAAAGTTATGGCAATCATCCATTTTTACCGCCAGTAAGCAACTGCTAGCCATTGGCTGCTAACAGCTGATCACTGCTAGCTAATTGGCAAGCACAAAAACAACTTTGGTAGTACAGACGGCTAGAAATCGTCCGAAAGTAAGAACTGACGAAAATGCACTGTCAAAGAGATAATAATTATTCTGTCAAGGATTTATTTAAATAGGGGCATACTAAGACCAAATAAATGTGACACAGCATGTAAATGATAACACATTAGTGGAGTAAATTAAGACATTTTAAAAATGCTGGAAGTGAATGCTGGAATAAAACAACTATGCAAATTAGCAAAATCTGTGAGCATTAAGGACATAGATGCCTGGTTCAAACAGAAGCCTGTCTCTAATAAGCGCCTGTTGTGTTGAGTGATTTAAGCAAATAAACACCCGGGCTATTAATTGAAGTTTTACGGTAGTTAAAATAAGCCTTATATTGTGAATGCAAAAGGTTCATATTAAAATCCTATTACAGTATAAGTACATCATATGATATTACAGGGTCCCAGTCCATTATTAGCATGTCCTTGTCTGAGATTTCCAAGAACTACACTACATGACCAAAAGTATGTGGACACATGCTCGAACATCTCATTTCAAAATCATGGGTATTAATATGGAGTTGGTCCCCCCTTTGCTGCTATAACAGCCTCCACTCTTCTGGGAAGGCTCTCCACTAGATGTTGGAACATTGCTGCGGGGACTTGCTTCCATTCAGCTACAAGAGCATTAGTGAGGTCGGGCACTGATGTTGGGTGATTAGGCCTGGCTCACAGTCAGCTTTTTAATTCATCCTAAAGGTGTTAAATGGGGTTGAGGTCAAGGATCTGTGCAGGCCAATCAAGTTCTTCCATACCAATCTTGGCAAACCATTTCTGTATGGACCTCACTTGTGCACGGCAACATTGTTATACTGAAAGGTTGGAAGCACAGAATCGTCTAGAATGTCATTGTATGCTGTAGCATTAAGATTTCCCTTCACTGGAACTAAGGGGCCTAGCCCGAACCATGAAAAACAGCTCCAGACCATTATTTATCCACCAAACTTTACAGTTGGCACTATGCAATGGGGTAGTTAGCGTTCTCCTTGCATTCGCCAAACTCAGATTTTTCTGTTGGACTGCCAGATGGTGTTATTCATTACTCCAGAGAAAGCGTTTTTACTGCTCCAGAGTCCAATAGCAAAGAGCTTTACACCAATCCAGCCAACACTTGGCATTGCACATGGTGATCTTAGGCTTGTGTGCAGCTGCACGGCAATGGAAATCCATTTCATGAAGGTCCCGACAAACAGTTGTGCTGATGTTGCTTCCACAGGCAGTTCGGAACTCGGTAGTGAGTGTTGCAACTGAGGACAAACTATTTTTACATGCTACGCACTTGAGAACTCTGCAGTCCCGTTCTGTGAGCTTGTGTTGCCTAACACTTCGTGGCTGAGCCGTTGTTGCTCCTAGACATTTCCACTTCACAATAACAGCACTTACAGTTGACAGGGACAGCAGGTCAGAAATTTGATGAACTGACTTGTTTGATAGGTGGCATCCTATGACAGTGCCACGTTGAAATTCACAGAGCTTTTCAGTAAGGCCATTCTACTGCCAATGTTTGTCTATAGAGATTGTGTGGAGATTGTGTGCTCGACTTTATACACCTGTATTCAGACCCCTTGATATTTTCCACATTTTGTTAAGTTGCAGCCTTTTTCTAAAATGGATTATCTACACACAATACTCATAATGACAAAGTGAAAACAGGTTTTTGGATTTGTTTTATTACAAATAAAATACAGAAATACCTAAGTACTCAGAGTGTTTGCTTTGAGACTCGAAATTGAGCTCAGGTGCATCATGTTTCCATTGATCATCATTGAGATGTTTCTACAATTAAGTCCAGCTGTGGAAAATTCAATTGAATGGACAATATTTGTAAAGGCACATAACTGTCTATATAAGGCCACACAGTTGACAGTGCATGTCAGAACAAAAACCAAGCCATGAGATCGAAGGAATTGTCTATAGAGAGCTGAGATTTGTGTCGAGGAACAGATCTGGGGAAGGGTACTATAACATGTCTGCAGCATTGAAAGTCCCCAAGCAAACAGTGGCATCCATCATTCTTAATTGGAAGCAGTTCGGAACCACCAAGACTCTTCCAAGAGCTGGCCACCCGGCCAAACTGAGCAAACGGGAGGAAGGGCCTTGGTCAGGGAGGTGATAAAGAACCCGATGGTTACTCTGACAGAACTCCAGAGTTCCTCTGTGGATATGTGAGAAACTTCCAGAAGGACAACCATCTCTGCAGCACTCCACCAATCAGGCCTTTATGGTAGAGTGGTGAGACAGAAGTCACTCCTCAGTAAAAGGCACATAACAGCCCACTTGGAGTTTGCCAAAAGGCATGTAAGGGACTCTGAGACCATAAGAAACAAGATTCTCTGGTCTGATGAAACCAAAATTAAACATTTTGGCCTGAAAGCCAAGCTTGTCACCCGGAGGAAACCTGGAACCATCCCTACTGTGAAGCATGGTGGTGGCAGCATCATGCTGTGGAGATGTTTGTATCTATATGATTTTAAATGTTTTAATGTTTTTAAGCGGCAGGGACTAGGAGACTAGTCAGGATCGAGGCAAAGATGAACGGAGCAAAGTACAGAAAGATCCTTGATGAAAACCTGCTCCAGAGCGCTCAGGACCTCAGACTGGGGGTGACGGTTCACCTTCCAACAGGGAAATGACCCTAACCAAACAGGAGAAAGTAGGAGTGGCTTCCGGACAAGTCTCTGAATGTCCATGACTGGCCATCCAGACCCAGACTTGAATCTGATCAAACATCTCTGGAGAGACCTAAAAATAGCTGTGCAGCGACGCTCGCCATCCAACCTGACAGAGCTTGAGAGGATCAGCAGAGACAAATGGGAGAAACTCCCCAAATACAGGTGTGCCAAACTTGTAGCGTCATACCCAAGAAGACTTGAGGCTGTAATCGCTGCCAAAGGTGCTTCAACAAAGTACTGAGTAAAGGGTCTGAATACTTATGTATATGTATTATTCCAGTTCTTATTTTTAATAAAGGTGCAAACATTTCTAAAACCTGTTTTTGCTTTGTTATTATGGGGTATTGTGTATAGATTGATGAGAGGAAAAAACTATTTTATCCATTTTAGAAAAAGGCTGTAACGTAACAAAATGTTGAAAAGTCAAGGACTACTTTCCGAATGCACAGTATATAATGTACATTGTCAATGTATGTAGCTGTATGATTAATCTCGTAGGAACACAACACTTCCCTACCTCTAGTTTCCATGTATGATATGGATCTAATTCTTTCCTAGGATAGTTTATATAAGAAGTATTTTTCTAGGAAGGTTCACTTTCCCCCTTGGAAATCCAGCCTGGTTATTAAACTAACTGGAGCATCTCATCATAGTTCTGCTCTTGATGCCATCATTAGTCATTCCTTTGATTCACTGTGACTCAGAAAGAGAAAGATGACGCTTGCAGCCTCATGGCTTCATGATGCAATAGGAAATTGGATCACAAATTGTGTTAAACCTGCAGCTCTAGGCGGTTCAGTCTACATCTCTGATGGAGCTAGTGTTAAATCATTGGTAGATCTTTTCATCAATTATAATTCAAATAAAACATTTATAGCATTGGTTTGTGTCACATCCTGATCTGTTTCACCTGCCTTTGTGCTTATTTCCACCGCCCTACATGTGTCGCCCATCTTCCCCATTATCCCCGGTACATTTATACCTGTGTTTTCTGTTTGTCTGTTGCCAGCTCGTCTTGTCAAGTCTTACCAGCGTGCTTTCCCATCTTTCTTTTTCTCAAATTCTGTTTCCTAGTTTTCCCGGTTCTGACTATTCTGCCCTGACCCCGAGCCTGTCTGCCGTCCTGTCCCTGTCTGACTCTGACCTAGTTACGAACCCCTGACCCTGAGCCTCTATGCCGTCCTGTCCCTGTCTGACTGACCTGATCACGAACCCCTGCCTGTCCTCGACCTGCCCTTTGCCTGTCCTGTGTTTACAATAAATCTGAGGACTGTATCCGCCTCCTGTGTCTGAATCTGTGTGTGTGTATGCATGGGTTAAATTGGGAGTTTGGAGATGGTGGAGCCCTATTTAGATGAGTTAGGGTTTCGGGTTTTTAGTTATGTGTAGGGTTAGGGTTGAACAGGAATGTAGACATGAAACTAGGGTTAGGCATAGGGTTAGGGCTATATTCTTAGAAAAAAAGGTATTACAAAAGGGTGGCTGTCCCCATAGGAGAACCCTTTCTGATTCCAGGTAGAACTCTTTTCAGTTTCAGGTCTGTGGGAAGGGTTCTACCTGGAACAAAAAGGGTTCTTCAAAAGGTTCTCCTATGAGGACAGCCGAAGAACCTTTTTACGTTCTAGATAACTTTTTTTCTAAGAGTAGCGTTAGGGTTAGGTCTAGTATTATGGTTAGGGTTAGGTCTAGTATTATGGTTAGGGTTAGGGTTGAACTGGGGTGTGGACATGAAGCTAGGGTTAGCGTTAGGATTACTACTGTAGGTACAATGTCTTACCATTCTAGGGTTAGTGTTAGTACTGTAGGTACAATGTCTTACCATTCTAGGGTTAGTGTTAGTACTGTAGGTACAATGTCTTACCATTCTAGGGTTAGTGTTAGGACTGTAGGTACAATGTCTTACCATTCTAGGGTTAGTGTTCGTACTGTAGGTACAATGTCTTACCATTCTAGGGTTTGTGTTAGGGTTAGTACTGTAGGTACAATGCCTTACCATTCTAGGGTTAGTGTTAGGATTACTACTGTAGGTACAATGTCTTACCTTTCTAGGGTTAGTGTTAGTACTGTAGGTGCAATGTCTTACCATTCTAGGGTTAGTGTTAGTACTGTAGGTACAATGTCTTACCATTCTAGGGTTTGTGTTAGGGTTAGTACTGTAGGTACAATGCCTTACCATTCTAGGGTTAGTGTTAGGATTACTACTGTAGGTACAATGTCTTACCTTTCTAGGGTTAGTGTTAGTACTGTAGGTACAATGTCTTACCATTCTAGGGTTAGTGTTAGGGTTAGGGTAAACAAATATATATTCTAGGGTTAGCGTTAGGGTTTGTACTTTTATTCTACTTTCTATCCTACTCTTCTTTGGACCAGTAATATGCTGGAGCTGGACTCCGCCTCCGTGTGTGTCTGTGTTTGAGCCATGCATTTTTTTACATTCATCCCTGTTGGAGCTGTACTAGGATCTTTCTCTTTTTTTTGTGATAGCAGATTTTTTTCCAGTATCTCGCAGCTCTCAGCTGTGAGCCCTATTTCTAGAGGAGTACTTTGGCAATTTAGCTGAACAATGTGCTGGAGTGGCATCCACACTTCCATGTGTTCTGGTGGGGAGCTGCAAGAAGTTGACTTCAGGCCTCACATCTGCATGAGTGTGTGCATGTGTATCAGCGCGGGTGGCGTGCATAAGTGTATAAATACTGTATATCTGTTCTGACCCAAAACTCTTAGCAATGCAGTGTATTTGTACAGTACATTTCCTCCCATTTACCACAAAGTGGAAAGCTTTGTTTCATATCATAGATCTGAATTATCACATAGACTAGTTGTGATGAGGCAGCCTTAGCCTGGCTTCCTCACCATTTTAAAAGTCTTTCAAATGTATTTAATGAAGTTAATATTATCTAAATGCTTAAAAGTATAAACATGTGTGGTTTGGATAAAGTGCACTAGTCCATAGCTATGGTGGAGAGCGATGCATGGCAATCTACCTGACCTTAATTGTTTACGACCAAGTTGACTGCGCAGGTTGAAGCCAGGTGTGGTGAATTAGGTCATTAGCGCGCAGCTCACACATGCTTTTAGTATCTGAGTAGTAGCTCTAATCATGTTCTATTTAATGCAGCGCTGTCTTTTAAACTAAAGTGTACTTGACTAAATATGGTAATTCAAACAAATTAATGCAATTAACCTCTCTGCGCACAGAACCGGTTAGCGGGATGAAATTCGACAACATACGGTGATCGCTACATAAATAGTCATTAAAAATTCATGAAATACAAGTGTCTCACATGTTTCGAAAGCCTAGAATCTTGCTAATCCAACTGCGTTGTCAGATTTAAAAAAGGATTTACTGCGAAATAATAGGATGCGATTATCTGAGGATAGAGCCCCATAAGAAACAACTATTTCAACCAGCACAGGCGTAACAAAATCACAAACTGCAATAAAATAAATAGTTTACCTTTGACGATCTTCCTCTGTTTGTAATCCCAATGCTCATTGTTACACAATGATTCCTGCAAAAATATTATTTGAAGATGAAGGTCTTTTGTTTGATAAAATACATTTTTATAGCCTAACACGGAACATTTTATGAACCGCTTGTGTCGTGAATTCCGTCTCATTCCATTTTCGACGACACATTCGAGGTAAATACACACACAAAACGTGACTTTTCCAGTCATGTTTAGTTTCATTGCAATCAACTGGTTTGTTTGTAACACAACCAAACGTGATTGGTCATTTCGCGGGAGGTATTGACCGAAAGAAACCGATTTGAAGACAACAAGTAATGACATCATTGTGCACCAATGATTTGCCCGCTGTTTCGTTGATTGACTGTATTTTAACCCAATGACCACTGATCGTCTTGAAATCTAGCTGGTTAGATAGCCAATGAGCTGAGGTAAACGGCAATATGTAACGTTTATGTGTTGGAAGACCAACCCACGTAGTAAACTCCGGCGTAAAGAGGGTCATTCGCCATTGAAGTTTCATACCGGAAGGAGCAACGCATGTTGCGCACAGCATTGTTTTGGTAAAGCGCATATTCAGCTGTTTATATATCAATCAGTATGGCGACTAAGTCAGGGAAAGCTAAATCTAAGTCTAGATATACAGATGTACACACAATTTTAGAAGAAATTGACCGAGGGCGATTCATTTAGCGATTCCCAAATGGAGGAATATTTTTTGAACGGTGAGGACATCGTTTGGACTGGTAAGTTCTTCTCATGCTAATGCTATTGTTTGAAATTATTAATATAAAATATTATTTGTGAAATGAAATAGGCTATTTGAGGCTGTTGAGGGGAGGGCAGGCCCACAACAATGGCCAAAGTGAAATGGAGACAGTAGATACAGCTGGTCTGTTGTAATATAAAAAAGACAGTAGATCTAGCTGGTCTGTCATAATATAATAGAGACAGTAGATCTAGCAGGTCTATAATAATATATTCAACCTTATGTTCCCTGTACTCATATATATATATATATATATATATATATATATATATATATATATATATATATATATATATATATATATTTATTATACCTGTTGATACAGGGCTCATATGTGAAACTATTCTAACTGAACATTTTCTTTCACAGTGACACTGACTCAGAATGGGAGCTCCCAGTGCCAAGGTGTCCATCCCCCACTGAAGCTGGTTCATCCAGCTCCTGCCACAAGTGGTGTTCATCTGCCCAAATGTATTTCTGCAGGCATGGATGTGCTATGGCACCTGGCATCAGCAGCACAATATTGTGTAGAGGACTGAGGGTCTTCCAAATATTGAAAGTGTTATTTTGTAAATGTATATATATATATATATATATTTTTTTTTTTTTTTTCCTGTTTTTTCTCCATTTTCTGGGGCGGTGTGTTAGAATACCATGTTGGTATTTTGTATATAGTTATTCCATTTAAAATGTATAACTTCACCAATTTGGCCACTTGGGTAGATTTGGGGTACTTGTGTGGGACACCTGGGTGACTTCATGATAAATGTCATGTAGCACACTCATTTTGGAAGTTATCATTCTGAAACTTTGCACAAGTACTGTTGCCCTCTTATGTTTTTCACTGAAATTGTCCCCATCATCCTATCTGAATGTTTGTTACCCTATTCATTTTAAAGATGATGATACAACAATAAAACATAAAAATGTATGTTTTTTTTCATTGTATTATCTAAACCAGATCTATTGTGTTATATTCTCCTACATTCAATTCACATTTACACAAACTTCAGAGTCTTTTCTTTCAAATGGTACCAAGAATATGCATATCCTTGGTTCTGTGCCTGAGCTACAGGCAGTTAGATTTGGGTATGTCTTCAGGCGGAAATTGAAAAAAGTAGGGGGTAGCTCTAAGAGGTTGAAATCCTGTTTTCCATAGTATTGTCTGGTCTAATTAAATGTACATTGTCATTGGTTCATCGTTATGTGTGGGGTTTAGGAGCAAAGGTATAAATGCTGACCTTTTCACTCAGCTGAGGGTTGAGCGCCATGTTATGACTGTCTCTATAGCAGTTTGTTTGTTGTAACCTGTATGTACAGGCAGTTGAGGTTAGCTGTCCTTTTTGACTCTTCTTAGTCCTCATAAGGTGGAGAGATGGGCTCTGTTTAAAGCTGTAAAAGGAGTAATCTCTAGTTATACTGTTTAGCATTTAGGCCTAGTCTTAGCTGCAGTAGGAACCCTATTGAGGGGCTGAGCTTTAGATTCGCTGTCATTTTTGTGAGTTTTTGTATCCTTAATGTTACTGCTTTGGGAAAGACAGTTTTCAACGCAAGCCATGTTTCCAAAAATCCTTAATCTACAACCATGGGTCCTCCTCCATACCAATCATCTACGTTGGTTACTCTGGGTCTTCTATTCTACACTGGTTTAGAGAAAGTCATGCTGATATTTACAGATTTTCGTAGAAATGGACCACCCTCCCCTACACATCTAGTATCCTGTCTCTCCTCCATGATCAGCCTCTCCATTATTGAACACCATTAACAAATGAACGTCATAGCCAGGTTAATTAAAGCACAGCTCTATTCCCACCCATAATTCAATAGATTCAAGTGTAATTAACTGGTTAATTAGAAAGCAGAGCACAAATCATGTTCATTCACATTGTGTTGAAGATGAACACATTGATTGATGCGCTATGATATTTTAAGAATTGAGAGCCACTTTAAATAAAATGTGTTGATTATTACACAGAGATAAATGTATTGATCCTCTGCTTCTGCATGCATAAGAGGAAATTTACGTACACTGTCTGCCTTATTTGTTGTTTGAAGCAATTGGGGCTTTATTTGACATGGTTCCCTGATGGAGGAATCCAAACTTGCCACTAACGAATTTGAATTCAAATTCTCTCTCGCTCTCTCTCGCTCAATTCAATTTAAGTGGCTTTACTGGCATGGGCGACATATGTTTACATTACCAAAGCAAGTGAAATAGATAATCAACAAAAGTGAAATAAACAATTAAAAATGAACAGTAAATATTACACTTACAAAAGTTCCAAAAGAATAAAGACATTTCAAATGTCATACAGTATGTCTATATACAGTGTTGTTATGATGTTCAAATAGAAAACAAACAAACATAAATATAGGTTGTATTTACAATGATGTTTGTTCTTCACTGGTTGCCCTTTTCTTGTGGCAACAGGTCACAAATTGTGCTTCTGTGATTGCACACTGTGGTATTTCACCCAATAGATGAGAGTTTATTCAAATTGGATTTGTTTTCTAATTCTTTGTGGGTCTGTGTAATCTGAGGAAAATATGTGTCTCTAGTATGGTCATAACTTTGGCAGAAGGTTAGGAAGTGCAGTTCAGTTTTTTGTGGGCAGTGTGCACATATCCTGTCTTCTCTTGAGAGCCAGGTCTGCCTTCAGCGGCTTTTCTCAGTAGCAAGGCTATGCTCACTGAGTCTGTCCATAGTCAAATATTTCCTTAATTTTGGGTCAGTCACAGTGGTCAGGTATTCTGCCAATGTGTTCTCTCTGTTTAGGGCCAAATAGCATTCTAGTTTGCTCAGATGTTTTGTGAATTCTTTCCAATGTGTTCAGTAATGATCTTTTTTTCTCATGATTTGGTTGGGTCCCATTGTGTTGCTTTCCTGGGGCTCTGTGAGGTCTGTGTGTTTGTGAACAGAGCCCCAAGACCAGCTTGCTTAGGGGGCTCTGTATGCGATGGCTTTGTTATGGAAGGTTTGGGAATTGCTTCCTTTTAGGTGGTTGTAGAACTTAACGGCTCTTTTCTGGATTTGATAATTAGCGGGTATCAGCCTAATTCTGCTCTTCATGCATAATTTGGTAATTTACGTTGTACGCAGAGGATTTTTTTTCCTGAATTCTGCATGCAGATCCTCAATTTGGGGTTTGTCCCATTTTGTGAATTCTTGGTTGATGAATGGACCCCTGACCTCACAACCATAAAGGGCAATGGGTTCTATAACTGATTCAAGTATTTTTTGCCAGATCGTAATTCGTATATCAAATTCTATGTTCCTTCTCTCTCTCGTCATTTTTGGGATGACTTTGTACTTTAGGGCTGACAATGTACTTTAGGGCTATTCACTGACCATGCAAAACATCAGTCATATAGCATCACTCTGTGTTGTTGCTGCTGGGGCTGCTTGTGAAGGAATCCTCAAACACTTAGACTCACTGAGACATAAAATAAATGACTGCTCCAAGAGCACTTAGGAGGACAGACTAGCTTCCTGTTGAAGGTGAAAACACCCAAAGGGCCTCTCTTAGAGTGGGCAGTCCGAAGACAGCTGCAAGGGACAGTACACGAAGCAGGGATATATTTAGCACGGGTCGAGTCAGAGGGGACTATGTGGAAGAAAGAAGCTCTGATAAATGGGACAAATCCCATTATGGTGACATTGACTAAAAGGCAGGAAGTAGGGTTATCAACTTGAGAGAAGGAAACCCATTGGCGCTAATAACCTGGCCCTCAGGCAGGTGATATACAGAGGTCTGGGAGGAGTGGAGATGCCAGGGCCAGTCTTTAATCACGGAGCTGGGATGGGCTGGGGCTGAGGAGCCTCCCGGCAGGACCAGGGAGACATCCTGCCCTCTGCATAGATTCATCACTACCACTGCCTCTCCACAGCTCCCTGCCCTTGCCCAACACAGCTACATCACTGACAGTCCACACACTGAGGTGGGAAGGCACACACACACACACACACAGGAGCACACTAGCATGTATGCACACACTCTAAAGAGACACAGAAAATATTGTATGTAACTCAGAATATATACCTGATTGACGTAGCATTTTCCAACTAAAAGTCTCACACTGTAAATATGATCGCTATTACACAATGAATGCAGTCTGAAATACATTACTGACACTCTTTCTTGTAGGCTTAGTTTCAGCTAGCTGAGTGTTTTTTCTCTCACTGAAGTCAGAAAAGCTCCACAATCTGTAATCGCTGATGCAAAGATACTGCTGAAGGAAAGCAGGTCAATTCACAATATTCCTCATCTTAAAATGTTTCCATTTAGAAAGAATTCAACCTCAGTTCTGTCCTAGAGTGACAGGGTGAAGTCCCCGAGTTTAAAATGCCTCTCGGTGTCACATCATGTTACTAGCAGTAGTCTGTGAGAGAGGCATCCTGCAGCTCCAGACTAGACCCATGGATGACTGCCAGGAGGGATATGAGCGCTGCATTGACTTATCCCATTTCAATCCCAAAAGCATGACTATGAAATGCAATTTTACCTCAGAGCCCAGAAAGAAAAATATAAATAACTGTCAGTTTACAGTTTACTCACAGAACATTGCATGCCTATTTCCATATTCCTAACTGTCAGTTTACATTCACAGAGCATTGCCTGCCTATATCCATATTCCTAACTGTCAGTGTGAGACAGCTGCTATCCAGACTCTCAGAAGCAGTGCAGTGCATTTAATGGAGACATGGACACATAGCTGCAAGTCTTTGTGATTTCTTATGAATATACCTCACTGTAGTCTAGTTTAGCTAGCTCACATTCCACACTGTTGTGTAGATCACTCAATCACAAATGAATGGTGAAGATTGTCACCATCTAATCAGAACGGAACTGGATGATATCACATTTCCGACGTAAACAATTGAATAGTTTTGCAGTTATTAACTTAAATATGGATTTAAATGCCACATGGCAGTATGAGAAGTGTAATGAGATTGACTAGTATAGAAGAGAAGTAAAAAAGGCAAAGCAAAAACTCTTCAACGGTCATTTAACTGCACACTGCATAATACATGTGGTACCCTTGAATAGAGGAAATGATCTCTTCTAAAAGTGTTAATGGTACAGTACAATGGAAACAATTTGTCTGAATGGCTGCAGTGAAAGACTGTATGTCCTAGATAGCAAACTTAGTGAAAGGGTAAGAGTATGGAGGATTATTTTCCACCAACCTCAACAAAGTATTAAATAAAGTCATCAAAGGATCATATTTGTAGGTTCTCTCTTTTGTCACTCTGATTGCCAAGCATAATTTAAAATGTGTCAATCAAATACACTTTTTCAGCATTTGTATTTCAGGACACTCAAATCATTGTTGTTTTTAGTGATGATAGTATGCTCCATCTGATGTTGGGTTTTTCAGTGTATTTGTATTCCTATGGAGGCTGCTGAGGGGAGTGTCACAGGCAAAAACGAGGGGACACGAACAACAGGTATTGGCCAATTATAAAATGTTATTTATTATAAACCAAAAACTATTAACCTTTTGCAACTAAAAAAACACTGACGTTTCCAAAACTGCAAAGATATTGTCTGTGAGTGCAACAGAAATGATGTTACAGGCGAAACCCAGATAAAAATCCAATCAGGAAGTGCCGTATTTTTTGAAACCGCCTCATGCCAATGACTCCTTATATGGCTGTGAATGAGCTTACGTTTTCTACGTATTCCCCAAGGTGTCTACAGCATTGTGACGTCTTTTTACGCATTTATGTTGAAGATAGCTGCAAGGGACCACATTTAGCAAGTGGTCACATGAGGCTCCCGCAGAAAATCTTGCGTAAAGTACACAAGTAGCCATTTTTTCCAATCGCTTCTTATGAGAAACCAATTGTCCCGACGGATTGTTGAATTGTTTGTCGAATTGTCGAATTGTTACGTGAAAAACACCTTGAGGATTGATTCTAAACAACGTTTGCCATGTTTCTGTCGATATTATGGAGCTAATTTGGAAAAAAGTTCGCCGCATTTTCCGGTCGATTTCTCAGCCAAAGGTGACGAACAAACGGGAGCTATTTCGCCTACAAAAATCATATTTTTGGAAAAAAGGAACATTTGCTATCTAACTGGGAGTCTCCTGAGTGAAAACATCCGAAGTTCTTCAAAGGTAAATGATTTAATTTGATTGCTTTTCTTATTTTTGTGAAAATGTTGCCTGCTGCCAGCAGAGCCTAGCATAGCATTATGCCATGATAAACTTACACAAATGCTTGTCTAGCGTTGGCTGTAAAGCATATTTTGAAAATCTGAGATAACAGTGTGATTAACAAAAGGCTAAGCTGTGTCTCAATATATTTCATTTGTGATTTTCATGAATAGGAAGATTTTGTAGGAAGATTTATGTCCGCTGCGTTATGCTAATTAGTTTGAGGCTATGATTACGCTCCCAGATCCGGGTTTGATAGTCGCAAGAAGTTAACTTTAAACAAAGAAAAAGGAATGAGGTGTGAAAGTATCATAATGTAGGGTGTATGTAAAGTGCAGGGATGCGTGAATCTGTGTGTGTGAACATGACTGAGTGACAACTACGTAAAACTACAAAGGAACAAACAAAACAGGATCATACCTGGAGGAGCAGAGAGAGAGACAAGAGTGGTTAGTGAAGCAGTTTAAATACCCTGAGCCCAGGTGGCTCCAATCACTAACAACCCTCCTCTGCCTGCAGGAGGAACCGCCCCTGCAATGCAGAGGAGGGGCCGTGACAGGAGGACGACTCATAATAATGGCTGGAACGGAGCGAATGGAATGGCATCTAACCATATGTTTGATGTATTTGATACCATTCCCCTAATTCCACTCCAGTCACTACCACGAGCCCATCCTCCCCAATTAAGGTGCCACCAACCTCCTGTGTTGTGTTTTGGCTGACACTCCTATGCAGAACTGAATCTGTCTTTTCCAAATAATATAATGCAAATACCCATCTATGTAATTCTACTGCTGTCTCACTTTGGTAAAAATTGTCCAGTAGTAATCAATAATCAATACAGCTGAGGGTCTTTGCTAATTAGTACCTCAATATGCCACCGGTCCAGAATGCATCCCTTTAGGAAACCCTTTAATCATTATCCCTCCATGCTAAGGCTGTTGTAGCTAAATCCATAGACCCATAGATTAGTGCTATGTTCACAATGAGATCATTCTGGCATTCTATGTCATCTACATCCAAGCTGTTTGCAGTGTGTCTTAAATGACTTGTATCAAGATGGAGGTATTTTGCGTTCTTCCCAAATGACAATGTGCTGAGTTGTGTGGGTAACTCGCTGCAATTAAGTGAGCGAGCACGCATAGCCACAGTCCCTACTCAATAAACACAGTGCTAACATTAGATCATGTTTATGCATGGTAATCGCTGCTCTGATATCTCCAAGGATGCTGCTATGTTTGTTCATTTATAGTTGGCTGTTAGATATAGCACAGCACAGCCTTTTTGCATTCTTGTTCATAGCATTCCACATGTGAAATTGAGGGCAGACCCGTCAAAAGATTGCTCAATGAGATTATGTGATGCCTTCCAATCTCGGCCTAAGGATGTGGAGCAACTGCAGCAGTTGTTTGAATATTTCTCTCAGACATAGATCACACATACTCCATCATAGGTCCATGATCCTCAGGGGGAGGGGGGAAGGGCTGCCAGATCTCTCCTCATTAATGAGGGGAGCACCTTGTTATCCAGGCCGTATGCTGTGCATTATACCCTGGGGCCATTGTCTCGGGGAAGCAGGCTGCTGTTGCAGGGAGTACGTTCTAGTGAAATGCCTATAGATCTACTATTGGATCCAGAGGCAGAGAGTGGAGAGGGTATCTAGCCAGGCAGGCGCGCAGGCAGGCAAAGTAAGAAATTGATTATTTTCCTACTCACGGACCGCGGCGGGCTTTTAACACTGTGCTGGACCAAGGGGAGGGACTGACCCTACCCTGCACCCCAATCTTTCTTTCTTTATTTCTTTCTTTCTTTCTTTCTTTCTTTCTTTATTTCTTTATCGCACTCACTCTTTCTCTCTTTCTCCATTGCTTGTCGCCATGGACATGGTTGGCATCCGCAAAGACACACTTAACTCTGCCGGTCTTGTCGTGGTTTCACAGGACTTTTGATGATAGATGAACAATATTTACATTGCTTTCTGCATCAAACAGGATGTGGGATTTGGTTTGGATTCAAAATGTTGAAAGCAGGTTATGTGATAAATTGAAGTGTCCTTCTGAGCCTCCTGATGTTAGACAGCTCTGTCATATTGAGAGAGACGTTGACCTTTCCTTATTTCTGTATGGGCTGAAATGGAAATTGCAGGGATTATATTTCCTCTTGGATAAAATGGGGCATTTCTGGGGTAAGCAATAGGGTGATTGTACTTTGAAGTAAATCTCAACTCTGTTAAAAGTACACTCAAGAAAAACTATTTTATAGATAATAATGATTCAGGAGTATCATTGAAACTGGTTAACATGCCCCCACCAACATTAGACAACTTTACAGAAAGCCCATAAATCGCTGAAATAAATCAATAAAATCAATGAGGAGAATAGTCAGATTAACCAATCTTGGCAACAGCAACAAGGTGTGATGTGTAATGCAACATATTTTTTGAGGGAGAACGTTTCTTTGGGACCATCAGGCGACATCCTGACAACTGATACACAGAAATGTTCCTGCAATGATCTCATCTCATAAAACATTATTATATTATATTCTGAGAACATGGCAACAATGTTCTGTGTATGTTTAGTATGATGTTGATGGATGATGGACACATGAATGTTATCTCAATGTTACCACGACACGTGTCTAGAACATTAAAGGCCCAGTGCAGTCAAAAACGTGATTTCCCGTGTTTTATATATATTTCTACACTATCAGGATGGAAAAATAATGTGAAATTGTGAAAATTATGATAATGCCCTTTTTAGTGTAAAAGCTGTTTGAAAAGATGGACTGAAATTTCAGCCTGTTTTGGTGGAATGGAATTTTGGCCTGCCTGGTGACATCATCAGACAGTAAAATAGTTAATTAACCAATTGAAAAAGATAGTTCCAAACCTCTGGCAGTAACAGCTGATTTTCAGTTTTTCCCTCCCACTCAGACCACTTCCAGACAGTCCTAGCAAAATTCTTGCTTAAGAAATGTGATTATTTTTGACCAATTTCATTCAAAACTACCACATTAAATTATTTTATATTGAGATTAAAAACTGCTGCATTGTACCTTTAATATCTTATGTTCTGAGAACATGGCAACCATGTTTGATGAGACGTTGATGGAATATTCTCCTTACCCACAAAAATCTGGACACATTAATGTTATTGTGAAGTTCCCATGAAATGTGTCTAGAACATTAATATCTCAAGTTCTGAGAACATGGTAACTGTAAAGGGGTGAGTAACTGGTTGCCGGGAAGTCAGGCGCAGGAGAGCAGAGATGGGTGATAACAGGATAACTTTAATTTACACCCTGGCCCAAAGGCATAGGCGAGGCAGCACAAAGTACAACCACGGTAACATGAACCGGATTACGGCAAAAACTGAGAAAAATGGGTTTTCTATGGGGATCTAGATTTCTGTGGCACTTGCTTGCAGTTCCGATCACTTCCACTGGATGTCAAAGGGTGAAAACAAAATGGGTAAATGGCCCACCTTGCCTGACGAGGATCTCCTCGCTGCCCGGATGTACTCCAGGTTGCGGTGGTCAGTCCAGATGAGAAAAGGGTGTTGAGCCCCCTCAAGCCAAAGTCTCCATGCCTTCAACGTCTTGAGCACAGCCAACAGCTCCTCGTCCCCCACATCATAGTTTCGCTTCGCCGGGGTGAGCTTCTTCGAGAAGAAGTGGCCTACCCGAGCGCTGAGAGAGCATGGCTCCTATCCTAGCCTCAGACGCATCCACCTCCACCGTGAACGCCAAAGAGGCATCTGGATGCGCCAGCACGGGAGCCGAGGTAAACAGAGCCCTTAGGTGACCAAAAGCCCTGTCCGCCTCAGCCGACCACTGCAAACACACTGGGCCCCCCTTCAGCAGTGAGGTAATGGGAGCCGCTACCTTACCAAAAAAACGCTGCACCTCCTTTACCGTGGTGGGGGTCGGCCAATTACGCACGGCTGAAATGCGGTCACTCTCCATCTCCACCCCTGAGGTGGAAATGCGGTACCCTAGGAAGGAGATGGATTGTTGGAAGAACAAGCATTTCTCAGCCTTGACATACAGGTCATGCTCCAACAGTCGACCAAGCACCTTGCGCACCAAGGACACATGCTCGGCGCATGCGGCAGAGTATATCAGAATGTCATCGATATACACCACTACACCCTGCCCGTGCAGGTCCCTGAAAATCTCGCCTCCGGATACGCACCAGGTTGTAAGCGCTCCTGAGATCTAGTTTAGTGAAGGAGCGCGCCCTGTGCATTGACTCAATCACTGTGGCTATGAGAGGTATTAGGTAACTGTACTTCACAGTGATCTGGTTAAGGGCTCAATAGTCAATATACGGGCACGGACCTCCCTCCTTCTTCTTCACAAAAAGTAAACTCGAGGAGGCGGGTGAAGTGGAGGACCGAATGTACCCCTGACGCAGGGATTAGGAGACATATGTCTCCATAGCCACCATCTCCGCCTGTGACAGGGGATACACATGACTCCTGGGAAGTGCGGCGTCTACCTGAAGGTTTATCGCACAATCCCCCCGACGATGGGGTGGTAATTGAGTCGCCTTCTTCTTGGAGAGAGACAAATTGGGAATATTTGGGGGGAATGCGCACGGTGGAAACCTGGTCTGGACTTTCCACCATAGTAGCACCAATGGAAACCCCCAAACACCTCCCCGAGCACTCTCGCCATCACCCCGTGAGAGCCCTCCGTTGCCATGAAACAGTGGGGTCATGACAGGCTAACCAGGGAAGGCCTCGCACCACGGGAAATGCAGGATAGTCAATGAGGAAGAGATTAATTCTCTCCCTGTGACCCCCCTGCGTCACCATGACCAAAGGAGTGATGGCCTCCCTGATAAATCCGGACCCTAATAGTCGACTGTGTAACGCGTGAACTGGAAGGGGCCTAACCACTGGAACAATGGGGATCCCTAAACTATGGGCGAATGCTCTGTCTATACAATTCACAGCCGTGCCTGAATCGACGAGCACCTTACGCTGGGAATGCGGGGAAAACTCAGGAAAGTTGGCTTGCAAAAACAAGTGGGCAACAGAGGGCTCTGGGTGAGAATGATGCAAGCAGACCTGGGATGACGCCTGAGCGCTCTGCTTGCTGCCTCGACCCCCAGAGGAACTAACCCGACACCGACCGGCAGTGTGACCTCTGCGGCCACAGATGGTGCACGTGAAGGCCCCTCGTCCGGCCTCCCTGAGCGCAGCACCCCCCAGCTCCATAGGCACCGGAGGGGTGGTGCTGGGAGATGGAACCGACAGCGTGTCTGAACAACCGCGTCTGAACGTCCGCGGGTGACCAGCAGGTTATCCAGCCGGATGAACAGGTCTCAGGTGGAAGAGACGTTCACCTGCCACTCTACCCTCGGGCGGGTGGTCGAAGACTGCCCGGAAGCGGCGGGTGAACTCCTTGAAGTGGTCCAGCGCCGCATCTCCTTCTACGAATCCCACTGGGACCGGGTGCAGGGGAGGCGAGTAGTGGAGACCCCTGTTGTGCTGGTGGGGGCGCTGGAGGGACTCCCTGTATCTCCCAGCGGTCCATAGTCTGGACGACGCGGTCTATGACAGCGCCGAGATGGTGAAGCATCGCCGCGTGCTCCCGGATGCACCCGCTCCTGCTGACTCCATTGATCGGTGTGGAATTCTGTAATGGGGAGAGTAACTGGTTGCCGGGAAGTCAGGCACAGGAGAGCAGAGATGGGTGATAACAGGAGAACTTTAAATTACACCTTGGCCCAAAGGCACAGGCGAGGCAGCACAAAGCACTACCACGGTAACATGAACTGGTTTAAACAAAACAAACAAACCTGGGTTTGAAACAAACCTAGCGCAAGCCAGCCTATAGCGTAACACCCTACACAAAGAACAATTCCACACACAGACATGGGGGAAACAGAGGGTAATATACATTTAGTCTGATGAGGGAATGTGAACCAGGTGTGCGGGAAAACAAGTGGAAAATGAAAGGTGGAGCGGCGATGGCTAAAAGACCGGTGACGTCGACCGCTGAACGCCGCCCGAACAAGGAGAGGGATCGACTTCGCCAGAATCGTGACAGTAATCACGTTCTGGGTAAGTTATATTGGACATTAAGGGAATGGTCTCTTGGAAACCTTCCCGGCATATCACAGGAACATTCCTATGAAAACGTTAATGAGATTCTTAAGGGAAGGTTCTCTAAAGTTGTGGGAACATTTGTTGTTAGCTGGGATCTCAGCACACTGCCACACTGTATGTGCTGTGAAAAATAGAACACTGGGGTTAATGGGAAATCTCCATACATGGCTCGATCATTGTCTGTCCGTGAGGTCTGGAAGACGCAGGGGGGTTCTCTTAACTGTTTTCATCAGCAGAGATGAGGCGTTTATGAGGCTCAGGATGAGGTCAGCACTGATATGCTGTGACAGCTCACTTACTCAGGTCCTCACATGACCCGCCCCATGTGACAGGGGTGTCAGGCCCTGAGGCCACCCGAGCCTCCCGTGTCACCCAGTGTTAGCATCACACCACAGCACTCTGCTGCACTGCATACATTACAGTACATAGAGCAGCAGGGATGTGTTGTACTGCATGTCCGCGCTGCTGTGTTTGTTTATACTGGCAAAGGTCTATCTTCACAGACTGAGCCCTCCGCCAGAGGCAAAGAAACCTTTGGCATGTAGACAAAGGAATGTTGTGCTCATTCACATGTCCTATCTCAACAACCTTGTGGAAAGTAATACTTTTGTTAGAGAATGACACATTTATTTTTTTAAATATTTTTTTTTCACCTTTATTTAACCAGGTAGGCTAGTTGAGAACAAGTTCTCATTTACAACTGTGACCTGGCCAAGAATAAAGCAAAGCAGTTCGACACATACAACAACACAGAGTTACACATGGAATAAACAAACATACAGTCAATAATACAGTAGAAAAAAGTCTATATACAGTGTGTGCAAATGAGGTAAGATAAGGGAGGTAAGGCAATAAATAGGCCGTGGTGGCAAAGTAATTACAATATACCAATTAAACACTGTAGTGAATGATGTGCAGAATATGAATGTGCAAGTAGAGATACTGGGGTGCAAAGGAGCAAGATAAATAAATACAGTATGGGGATGAGGTAGTTGGATGGGCTACTTACAGGTGGGCTATATACAGGTGCAGTGATCTGTGAGCTGATCTGACAGCTGGTGCTTAAAAGCTAGTGAGGGAGATATGAGTCTCCAGCTTTAGTGATTGTTGCAGTTCGTTCCAGTCACTGGCAGCCGAGAACTGGAAGGAAAGGCGGCCAAAGTAGGAATTGGCTTTGGTGGTGACCAGTGAGATATACAGTGGGGCAAAAAAGTATTTAGTCAGCCACCAATTGTGCAAGTACTCCCACTTAAAAAGATGAGAGAGGCCTGTAATTTTCATCATATGTACACTTCAACTATGACAGACAAAATGAGGAAAAAAATTCCAGAAAATCACATTGTAGGATTTTTTTATACATTTATTTGCAAATTATGGTGGAAAATAAATATTTGGTCAATAACAAAAGTTTATCTCAATACTTTGTTATATACCCTTTGTTGGCAATGTTTTCTGTAAGTCTGCACAAGGTTTTCATACACTGTTGCTGGTATTTTGGCCCATTCCTCCATGCAGATCTCCTCTAGAGCAGTGATGTTTTGGGGCTGTTGCTGGGCAACAGGGACTTTCAACTCCCTCCAAAGATTTTCTATGGCGTTGAGATCTGGAGACTGGCTAGGCCACTCCAGGACCTTGAAATGCTTCTTACGAAGCCACTCCTTCGTTGCCCGGGCGGTGTGTTTGGGATCATTGTCATGCAGAAAGACCCAGCCGTGTTTCATCTTCAATGCCCTTGCTGATGGTAGGCTTTGTTACTTTGGTCCCAGCTCTCTGCAGGTCATTCACTAGGTCCCCCCGTGTGGTCTGTGTGTCTTCTATTTCCTAATAATTGCTCCCATAGTTCATTTCTTTCAACCAAGCTGCTTACCTATTGCAGATTCAGTCTTCCCAGCCTGGTGCAGGTCTACAATTTTGTTTCTGGTGTCCTTTGACAGCTCTTTGGTCTTGGCTATAGTGGAGTTTGGAGTGTGACTGTTTGAGGTTGTGGACAGGTGTCTTTTATACTGATAACAAGTTCAAACAGGTGCCATTAATACAGGTAACGAGTGGAGGACAGAGGAGCCTCTTAAAGAAGAAGTTACAGGTCTGTGATAGCCAGAAATCTTGCTTGTTTGTAGGTGACCAAATACTTATTTTCCAGCATAATTTGCAAATAAATTCATTAAAGATCCTACAATGTGATTTTCAGGATTTTTTTTCTCATTTTGTCTGTCATAGTTGAAGTGTACCTATGATGAAAATTACAGGCCTCTCTCATTTTTTTAAGTGGGAGAATTTGCACAATTGGTGGCTGACTAAATACTTTTTTGCCCTACTGTACCTGCTGGAGCGCATGCTACGGGTGGGTGCTGCTATGGTGACCAGTGAGCTGACATAAGGCGGGGCTTTACCTAGCATAGACTTGTAGATGACCTGGAGTCAGTGGGTTTGGCGACGAGTATGAAGCGAGGGCAAGCCAACGAGATAGTACAGGTCGCAATGGTGTGCAGTGTTGTGTCTTTACTATCATTAAATTGAAGACTTAGGGCCTCCCGGGTGGCGCAGGGGTTAAGGCCGCTGTACTGCAGCGCCAGCTGTGCCATCAGAGTCCCTGGGTTCGCGCCCAGTCTCTGTCGTAACCGGCCGCGACCGGGAGGTCCGTGGGGCGACGCACAATTGGCCTAGTGTCGTCCGGGTTAGGGAGGGATTGGCCGGTAGGGATCTCCTTGTCTCATCGCGCACCAGCGACTCCTGTGGCGGGCCGGGCACAGTCCAGAATCATATTGTAAAATTGTGTAAACAGTATTATACTCACTCATTCATCCTATACAACAATTAGATGTAAACCTTATATCAGGGGCTATTGGCCTAGCGTCGTCCGGGTTAGGGAGGGATTGGCCGGTAGGGATCTCCTTGTCTCATCGCGCACCAGCGACTCCTGTGGCGGGCCGGGCACAGTTCAGAATCATATTGTAAAATTGTGTAAACAGTATTATACTCACTCATTCATCCTATACAACAATTAGATGTAAACCTTATATCAGGGGCTATGATATAAACAGCATTATGGTAATGTGGCCACACCGTCTCCCATGAGCTTCCCAAGTTGTGACAAACGGACCAGTTCGTAGCTGGATTCTTCACCGATCTTTTACACTTTCTCCGGAACATGAAATTTGTTCATACCTCAAGTTCTGTGAGGTGGAAGGATTTCCTTTGTCTCCATGAAAAACGACTCTCTATAACTGTGTGTCCATGAGGTCTTCTCAGGAATTTACGACCTCTGACCACAGCAGCCTAGTTGAAGGAGGCAAGGGGGAGGCAGGGAGAGGGGGATGGGCTTGCTATACCCAAAAAAGGCCAACTTCATGACAGTAGTATATGGGGCTTTGGTGACAAAACGGACTCCACTGTGATAGACTGCATCCAATTTGTTGAGTAGAGTGTTGGAGGCTATTTTGTAAATGACATCACGGATCGGTAGGATGGTCAGTTTTAAGAGGGTATGTTTGGCAGCATGAGTGAAGGATGCTTTGTTGAGGAATAGGAAGCCGATTCTAGATTTAATTTTGGATTGTAGATGCTTAATGTGAGTCTGGAAGGAGAGTTTACAGTCTAACCAGACACCTAGGTATTTGTAGTTGTCCACATATTCTAAGTCAGAATTGTCCAGAGTGCGGCAGGTGCGGGCAGCGATCGGTTGAAAAGCATGCATTTAGTTTTACACATGGCTTAGGTTACAGGAACTTGGGAAATACATTTTGTGTGTAAATAGCACATATTCATCCCATGGCTTAAAACTATCAAATTGTCTATGTAAACCTGTTGGCACTGACCTGTCCAGTCTCAGTCACTGATTTAAGGAGTGTAATTTGTGATGGTAGCCATGTTCACACTACAAAAACTTGAGCATAAAAGTAATAACCTGATACCAGTATGTGTCTGTGTCAAGTATAGGCATGAGGAACACTAGTTGGATGATCTGATCCCATAGTCTAGGTTAAACTCAAAGTCAAAGTTGAATTGATTCATACCTTTTGATTATTTGATGCTATGTAGTTGTAATATTCATTGTTTTGTGTTACAGAATCTTCAAATGCACTCTCTGAGTCATAACTCATAACACTGATAATGAGTACAGTAGTAACTAGTACCTAATGGGGCTCTCTCCTCAATGCATTTGTGCTGTAAATTTGAAGAATGTTAAAAAGTAAAGACTTTTCACAATCAGCATGCCCCCTTTCATTTCTCAATAGAGTCATCCATTTAGGAAGAAAGTGGAGGAGATGTATTCTTCTAGAGAACAGAAGAAGCTCAGGGCCAATAGTATTTGGAGGTTGGATTCAGTTGGGAATGGATGTGACGAGATGTCTTTGTGGTGAATGCATTGTCAGGTAGAACAGAAAACTAGTTGTATAATATCAATTGTATTTTTTAAATAAAGTTGAATGCAGTGAAACATACAAGGGCAAATTCTGCAGTAATTCAAAACCAATTCAAAATATTTTGCAACCTTCAAATTGGTACATTTTGTCCAAGCTGTAGCTATGACAGACAACCAATGTGACTATTCATATTTTGGGTGTTTGAGGGGACAATATTAGGATTCATGAATTTTGAATAGAAGAAAAAGCACAGTACATTGACCAGAAACTTTTCATATAAAATGCCTACATTTTCTACATATTGAGGATCAGAATGGTTGGGACAGTTTGAGAGAAATTGGATTTACACCCTGTTTTAGGGAAATAGGATTTGGAAATAGGATTTATACCACATAATAATGAATACATGAATCAATGGGGATTCTTTTGATATGCCCTTGTCTCTTTCTTGTGCAGGGTTCTCCTTCCACACATCATTGCCTGGGGGCAAATATCAACACATCACACCCCCACAGGGGTTATAACACTATAGGATTAGGCATGGCCTGCAATTAAAAGGCAACTCATTTTGCTGGGGCCCCATGGGATTTCACCCTGGCTCTGCCCTCCCTGATTCCTCTCTCCCTTACACTTCCCTAATCCCTTCTGGGATCATCCCAGCAGGTTGGATCCTGGTTACACCGGGATTTACTCCCATCTCACACCAGAGGGGCCATGTCATGGAGATGAAAAGCATCAGATTAAGAGTGGCAGAGATGGGCTGGCATCCTGCAGTGCCTCGTGAGGGATGGAGAATGAACACGGGTGATGCCAGAGGATTTGAACAGCAGCAACATTATGTTACCATGGGCTTTGGTAATGTCCAGAGCCAAAAAATCCCGATGTTCAAAATAACCTGTAATCTCATGACATGTGTCCCTAATACATGTTTATGGATGCAGAGAAAATTTGATTGGGGATTCATTGAAGGGACAGACTCAGTGTTACGAATCCCTTTGGCCCGGCAGTGTAGGTGTAGATGGTAATGAGACCTGTAACATAACTCATGCAAAGTATTGTAGTGAAAAAGTAACAGTGAGAACGAAAAACCACAGACAACTAAATTACTGTCAAACACTCATGGTTTATTTTTAAACACACGGTAAAGGGGAGCGGGAAAAGGGGCTGAGCTGGACCCAAGGAAAGAAATAATAAGTATTCAGAAACACCCCTAAGTTAGTCTACCTGCTTCAACAACAACTAACTAACTAACCAAACATACAGTGGGTGGTCCGCCCAGTTCTAACTAGTGTATTTAGACAAAGTTTACCTACGGGTAGTGTATGCCCATGGGCAACTTGTCTTGGTACCCCCTTTCCCACCATCAAACAAACAGTCAAACACCATAACAAAACAATACTCACAGGATAACGGACAAAAACCAAAAAAGAGATCTCTGCATACAAATAGAGATGGAAAGAGAAGACACAGAGAGATTGAAACACAGAGAGATCAAGCTCCAGAGAAAACAACTGAATTAGTTTTTAAACTAAGGGAAAGGGGACGTGATTGGGTAATGGAAACAGGAGGAGGTGTGTCTTCTGATTGATGGCTGATTGGGGAATGATGATTGCCACCTGTGAGGAGGGGAGAAGGAGAGAAAAGAAAATAAATAAACACAGGATACACACACACAGGATACCTGTATCCGTAACACTCAGTATCGATGTATGTGGATGAGCCAGGAACCCCTCCCTCACCAGAAATTACAGAAATCAAGATGTCTTAACTCATGTAAGGTACATCCCACTGGGCACACACTGGTTGAATCAATGTTGTTTCCAAGTCATTTCAATGAAACCAACGTGGAATACTGTATATGTTCAAGTGATGTCTGTGCCCAGCGAGATTGTTCATTCTGAATCCTAAACAGACAGCAGCCAAGGAGAAGCCTTTGTCATTCATGTAAACCATTACTTCGCTCTGGGTCTACATTATATCAGAGACATTAGTGTTCTACTCCCAGAACCAAGCGTTGTCCTGCCAGACAGTAATTACTGCTGACACACAGAGGAGCTTTAAACTTCCTGACTGTCAGCGTGCCAAGCGCCCCGTACCCATCCTCATGCTTCCTGATGCATCCCCCCCAGCTCCAGGCCAACGAACAAGAACAGCAAGAAAGACGCAAGCCTCCTCCAAAAATAACCCCTTGTCTGTAAACTACCTTGACTGTGGTGGTCACCCTGCTTTAATGCTTTCTAAAGAACCTTTGTGCCAGAACCTCAGTGTTTGTCAGAATGAACCAAACACACTGCACTCCACCGAGTGTAACAATGTGTGGCACTAGTCAGCCTGGCTTCCCACGTGGCTGCCTGCCTCTAAAATCTCAGCTAGCGCAAGCAAGCAGGTACATAATAAAATGGGGCATTCTGTAATCTGCTGTGGTAAATAAATCATAAAGCAACGATGGGTTCTGCACGGAATAGAGGAACGATTGGGCTCAGAGGGTACTTGATAAATAACTTGTGTGGTTGTGTGGCTGTGGGATGGTTATGAAGTATGGCTCTTAGACCAGAGAGACTAGTTTTATAAAGGTGATGTCGCATCAAATGATCAATCCTCATTGACAACCCTTTTGACATTTTCAAGGGAAAGTCCTTGTGACTAGGGGTGGAAACTTTCCCCAAATTCCCTTTATATATTTTACTATTTTTTATCCAGGTTGGAAGATCCCAGGTTGGAAGATTCCCTCTCTCTAGGTTTCTTCCTAGGTTTTGGCCTTTCTAGGGAGTTTTTCCTAGCCACCGTGCTTCTACACCTGCATTGCTTGCTGTTTGGGATTTTAGGCTGGGTTTCTGTACAGCACTTTGAGATATCAGCTGATGTACGAAGGGCTATATAAATACATTTGATTTGATTTGATTCCCAGGATTTCTAGAAAACCTGGGAAATGTTTAAAAGTACCGGAATTTTGCAAGCCTGCTTGGGACTATACAATGTTATAGCTGTAGAATATGCAACACCTATAATAATGACTGATTCAGGCTCTTGCTTGGGCAACTGTCACAACTTCCGCCAGAGTCGGTCCCTCTCCTTGTTCGAGCGGCATTCGGCGGTCGACGTCGCCGGCCTTCTAGCCATCGTCGATCCACTTTTCATTTTCCATTTGTTTTGTCTTTGTTTTCTACGCACCTGGTTTCAATTCCCCCATTACATGTTCATTATTTAACCCTCTGGTTTCTCCCATGTGTGTGTGCGTGTTTGTTTTATTTGCTCAGGCTGTTACTGACGGCTGGTATTTTGTTGCCGGGTTTTGTTAATACGCCCGTTTATTTCGTGGTACCGGTATTTTTCACGCACCATAGTATTGTGTTTAAACTGGTGTTATCTTGTATTAAATACCTTGTCCACGCATCTCAGCTCTCCTGTGCCTAGCTCCTTTCACCAGTTACCCACAGCCTTGACAGCAACACTGAAAATGTTACAAAATCTTGGTGTTGCATTAAAGTTGTATGTTATGCGTGATTTGTAAGTAATGGAAATCTGTCTTATTTCACAGTACACACCATACAGTGCCATTTTGTTGTTTGTCCTAGCCGCTTTACTTCCTTCCTTGTGTTCTTCTTCCTCCAGTCTCTGTTTGACTTGCTTTGAGATTTGGAGCTCCAGCTTGGCAAGCAGACTGGTTCCAACAACACAGGCATAAGATAAAACAAAGTGCTTTAAATTTCAAATTACCTACTTGCAGTAATTAGGGGAAATATTTCAGGAAAAATTGGAGTGCACCCTGGAACTACAGTGTGGACATGTAGAAATCAACAGATTTTCACTTAAATTATGATTATCTTAAAAATTGTAAATTGTTTCTGTATCTTGCTTAAAAGTTCTCCATTTTGAGAGTTTGAAGAGGATTGAGACTTAGGAAAAGAAAATCTGGCATATTATTTCTATCCAGGTGTCGTGTCTTTGGCTATGCCGGATTAAGTGATGTGACATACTCTTCTATAAAATACTTTCTCTGTAATTAATATTACCTGATTGAGCTAATTGTGTAAATGTAATTAACCAGAAAGTCGGGGCACCACAAAATAATATTTATAGAGCTGTTATCTTCTGAATAAACTCTTAAAGATCTAGTAATATTTGACATCAATAGCAGTTAATATTAATCGTCACCTTATTTCAGTCTCATCTGAAAGTTGTAAATTCTTGGTTATCTCACGAACCCTGGCTAACAAGTTGAATCAGCAATACAAAATTGGGATTAATGATTTATTTACTAAATACCTAACTAATCACACAGAATTACATATACACAGAATGAATCATACCTTGATTACAAATTATGTCATAAGGGAAAACGTCCCTAGCGGACGGAACAGATATGACAGTTGGTTACACAAAGAAAGGGGGTCTGGGTTTGAGTGAAAGAGCGGGAAGACTGAAGAACAAAGGGAGAAGCTACAGTGCCTTGCGAAAGTATTCGGCCCCCTTGAACTTTGCGACCTTTTGCCACATTTCAGGCTTCAAACATAAAGATATAAAACTGTATTTTTTTGTGAAGAATCAACAACAAGTGGGACACAATCATGAAGTGGAACAACATTTATTGGATATTTCAAACTTTTTTAACAAATCAAAAACTGAAAAATTGGGCGTGCAAAATTATTCAGCCCCTTTACTTTCAGTGCAGCAAACTCTCTCCAGAAGTTCAGTGAGGATCTGAACCCTTCTGACATCGGACCAACATCCTAATGTACCCGGAACAGGAAATGATATTGTCGTCAAGGCTTTATATAGGAAGGGAGAGGAGGGCGTGTTTCATAGTTTATAACCAATGTCTCTTCACGTGGGCGG
Source organism: Oncorhynchus mykiss (assembly GCF_057628025.1). Taxonomy (NCBI): domain Eukaryota; kingdom Metazoa; phylum Chordata; class Actinopteri; order Salmoniformes; family Salmonidae; genus Oncorhynchus; species Oncorhynchus mykiss. Next base: position 59,874,317 of record NC_143038.1, on the reverse strand, counting down.
GCCACTGAGTCGGGCCTAATTCACTCATGAAAAACAATTCTCACATTTTAGAAGCTAAAATCACATTTCATCCCCTCACAAATAATTTCATATTCAAACATTTAAATTGCACAACAATTCCATGTGAATCTGATAACTATAATGTGTAGACTTTCCACTGTACCGTTTATGTCATCCTATCATTGATGAGAATGTCTCAGATGACAACCGAACTGACATCATATTCATTAAGTACCAATGCATATATATGTTCAACTGGATGGATTACCAAAATATGGTTCATTTCCCCCCACCTTCTGATGTTCCCAGAATCTCTATGTTAACCAAGGGATTTTCAATACTCACATCAGTAGGGTAGAGAGAGGAAAAAAGGGGGGGAGGTATTTATGACTGTCATAAACCTACCCCCGGGCCAGCGTCATGACACAGGTGATGCTGTTCTTCTTCTGCTATGTGCAATGATGAAAGAGTAGTGACAAGTCAGGGAAGAGCAGCACTCTGGAAGGATATATGCCAAGTCATTTCAGCTCCTGGCATTCAGTCAGTGTTTGCATTAAAAACAGTCTACCCTGCAGCTTAAACATACTGCTGTCTCTGTGTTTGTCTCTCTCTCTCTCGCCCCTCACTCACTCTCACCATCTATTACAGGACCAGTGGATCAAATCTCAAAGGTACATGTCAGCCATTCATGTGTTCACCTTGGTTGTTATTCCCCATTGAATGACTGAAGAAAGTTGAGTTGGAGAATGCAGATGCTCTTGAGTGACAACCGTCGTTCATATTCTGCTGTATTCAGAGTCACACTGCTTCAAGAGAAGCCTGTCATAAATTTGAGTGCTATCCCACTCTAGACCTTTGGTCCTCATTCCCGTTGAATGGGACCTTACTCTTGGCTTCCTGTGTGACTTAGTTAGCTGTGTCACTGTGGCTCTGTCAAGTCCTTACCAACTGATGATGGACAGTTCATCCACTGCAGCTGACTGGACTCATCAGCTGGTATTACTTGATGTCTCTATTCTGGAACACATGCAAGCTAAACAATTAAATATATTTGATTGAAGCAGGAGAGCATATTTTTTGCATCATCATTCTTTTAAATCTAACAATTGAATTGACATTGCTTCTTTTGACGTGTCCCTGGGTAAAACTATTTAATAAAATCACAAGTGCCACCACCTTTCATGTTGGAGAGGAGACCTTGAGTTGTAGTCATGACAACCATTCCAATAGCAGATTGAATATTGGCAGTTTACCCACACAGACAGTATGGCCTTGATGCATAAAAAAACATTAAATCCTGTACTCTCCTGTACTCATTCAGTTGCCATGAACATTTTCATTGGATTGGCATTATTTTAGTGACGATATACATTTGTTTAAACTTATTGCACCAGAGCAACGGAGTGTGTGGCTTTTCTTCTCCCACCATATCATTATAATACCTGGCTGCGTATTACTTGAGTGGAAATTGATATTTCGGAAAAAATAAGATATAATGCTTCATCGTCTGCTTAAAGATTACAAAACAACAACAGGTTTGAGACCACTCAAAGGATGAGTATGGTAACGGTGGAGAAGAATGGGAAGAATTGGCGTCACCATAGAGAATACCAGAGAGATATTGTCGTGTTGAGCCTTACCTTGGGGCTTCTAATTTTTTCTCCTGAGGCAATGCTGGTGCTGAGTGACTCATTGAGACTGTGAATGGCAGACTGGGTTTATGAACCTCTCTCTGCCCTCAACACAAGATTTTGGAGGCCACCTCTCTTTCCAAGTCAATCTAACGCACACATACACACTCAGGTACACACAGCAGACACAGCATCTCTTTCACCCTGTAGAACACAGGAGCTGGATAACTATTCTTCTTCACCATGCGGTCCAGCTGCTACCTACTATTCTGTCTACTGCTCGTGTCCCATGGCTCCTCAGCAGTCATCACAGGGGTAAGTGGAAGCCAACAGGTCCTGGGAGCCAACTACACTCTTAGAATAAAAAGGTACTATCTGGACCTTAAACAGTTCTTTGGCTGTCCCAATAGGAGAACCCTTTGAACCCTTTTTGGTTTCAGCTAGGAACCTTTTGGGAGAACCCTCTGTATAAAGGGACAGCCGAAGAGCCCTTTTGGAACCCTTTTTTCTAAGAGTGTAGTTATGAGTGAATGATAATATAGAAAATGTAATATTTTGTTATGGGAATCTTGATTTGGATGAATATGAAATAATTATCATAATTTATCAAAATCTAAATGGGGGGGGTGCACAAAATGTAATAGATTCTTAGTAGATTATCTCAGTGTAATGAGAAGCCTCTCATGAAGACACAATACAGTTACAGTCTGCCTTTATAACATCATGTTGGATTTACATGCATCATTCTCAACTCTAGGCTGGCTATACACAGAGAAGAACATTTGCATTATGTTGCAGCAAGTTGGCTTATTTTTCTATATCAATGTGAGGCTAGCCAACTGTGAGATTGCCTTAGGAACTCATATTGAAGAGCACAATCCTTTCGTTATTGCTGTAAAACAAATGTTATCATGTTTTTTAAGTTAATATTTTACATTAACTGTGTAACCATAATAGTTCCTTCTGGTTAAACCAGTGTCAAATAATGTGTCAAATAAGGTTTTATTTCTCCAACATAGCTCTTCCTATGTGTAATGGAATAATTTTGTCAATTCATTTTCGTTGGAAAAGTTGAATGTGATGGCTTTAACAAGGAAACAGGTTTTAATATAATATTGGTACAACTTTATATAACTGAAAATAAGCTTTTACAGTACGATGCAGGTACGTACACACACATTGTTGCATAGTACCTATGGTACTTCAGGTACCATGCAACGTGTTTGCTATTTGTGTAGTTGCATTGTTTAATATATATACAGTACCAGTCAAAAGTTTGGACACACCTACTCATTCAAGGGTTTTTATTTATTTGTACTATTTTATACATTGTAGAATAATAGTGAAGACATCAAAACTATGAAATAACACATATGGAATCATGTAGTAACCAAAAACGTGTTAAACAAATCAAAATATATTTGACATTTTTGATTCTTCAAAGTAGCCACCCTTTGCCTTGATGACAACTTTGCACATTCTACAATGTAGAAAATAGTCAAAAGAAAAGAAAAACCCTTGGATGAGTAGGTGTGTCAAAACTTTTGACTGGTACTGCATATATATAGTTTTAGCAGAATTTCCTAGGGGTTCCTAATATCTCTAGGTTTAAAAAACATACTTTGTTTTTTCAGTTTCAATGGCAATTTGGTATCCAATTTGTGTATGGAATATAATAGATGAAAAAAAATATGCCAGAACAGTGCAGGCATAGGGATGCTATTATGAACTGAGATTGGTGCACGCAGCCATGAAACAAATTTTCCTCAGAGACTGTCACAATAAATTAGCTCACCCCTCCCTCATCTTTCTCCTTCGTTTCATTTGAAGTGAGAGCAGTCACTCAAGTTGTTCATATCCTTCTGAGCAATTTCCATATATTTTTTTAGAATACACATGATAGGTTTCATGTATTATACAGTGGGCTCCAAAATTACTGGCACCCCTGACTGGCAATGCATAAACAATGCTTAAACAAATATACACAATATAATTATAGAGATAAACTCAAAATACCAACATGTGAGAAATACTGTACTTTATTAATGTTCCAATGGAACCAACCAAAATCATAAAATTATTTAATACAAAATAAATGTTTACCTAAATCAAGGTTTCATAATTATTGGCACTCCTCATTTAGTACTTAGTGCAACTACCTCTGTCAAGGATAACAGCATGGAGTCTTTTCCTGTAATGGTTGACAAGGTTAAGGAAAACATTTGGAGGGATTTTGGACCATTCCTCTTTGCAGATCCTTTCAAAATCATTCACATTCTTGGGTTTGCGCTTATCAACTGCCCTCTTCCACTCAGCCCACAGGTTTCCGATTGGATTGAGGTCCGGTGACTGAAGAGAGAATAAAGTAGACAGTGCGTGTCAAACGTCTGATTTATGACCCTATGTCCGGATATACAGTGCCTTGCGAAAGTATTCGGCACCCTTGAACTTTGCGACCTTTTGCCACATTTCAGGCTTCAAACATAAAGATATAAAACTGTATTTTTTTGTGAACAATCAACAACATGTGGGACACAATCATGAAGTGGAAAGACATGTATTGGATTTTTAAAACTTTTTTAACAAATCAAAAACTGAAAAATTGGGCGTGCAAAATTATTCAGCCCCTTTACTTTCAGTGCAGCAAACTCTCTCCAGAAGTTCAGTGAGGATCTCTGAATGATCCAATGTTGACCTAAATGACTAATGATGATAAATACAATCCACCTGTGTGTAATCAAGTCTCCGTATAAATGCACCTGCACTGTGATAGTCTCAGAGGTCCGTTAAAAGCGCAGAGAGCATCATGAAGAACAAGGAACACACCAGGCAGGTCCGAGATACTGTTGTGAAGAAGTTTAAAGCCGGATTTGGATACAAAAATATTTCCCAAGCTTTAAACATCCCAAGGAGCACTGTGCAAGCGATAATATTGAAATGGAAGGAGTATCAGACCACTGCAAATCTACCAAGACCTGGCCGTCCCTCTAAACTTTCAGCTCATACAAGGAGAAGACTGATCAGAGATGCAGCCAAGAGGCCCATGATCACTCTGGATGAACTGCAGAGATCTACAGCTGAGGTGGGAGACTCTGTCCATAGGGCAACAATCAGTCGTATATTGCACAAATCTGGCCTTTATGGAAGAGTGGCAAGAAGAAAGACATTTCTTAAAGATATCCATAAAAAGTGTTGTTTAAAGTTTGCCACAAGCCACCTGGGAGACACACCAAACATGTGGAAGAAGGTGCTCTGGTCAGATGAAACCAAAATTGAACTTTTTGGCAACAATGCAAAACGTTATGTTTGCCGTAAAAGCAACACAGCTCATCACCCTGAACACACCATGCCCACTGTCAAACATGGTGGTGGCAGCATCATGGTTTGGGCCTGCTTTTCTTCAGCAGGGACAGGGAAGATGGTTAAAATTGATGGGAAGATGGATGGAGCCAAATACAGGACCATTCTGGAAGAAAACCTGATGGAGTCTGCAAAAGACCTGAGACTGGGACGGAGATTTGTCTTCCAACAAGACAATGATCCAAAACATAAAGCAAAATCTGCAATGGAATGGTTCAAAAATAAACATATCCAGGTGTTGAATGGCCAAGTCAAAGTCCAGACCTGAATCCAATCGAGAATCTGTGGAAAGAACTGAAAACTGCTGTTCACAAATGCTCTCCATCCAACCTCACTGAGCTCGAGTTGTTTTGCAAGGAGGAATGGGAAAAAATGTCGGTCTCTCGATGTGCAAAACTGATAGAGACATACCCCAAGCGACTTACAGCTGTAATCGCAGCAAAAGGTGGCGCTACAAAGTATTAACTTAAGGGGGCTGAATAATTTTGCACGCCCAATTTTTCAGTTTTTGATTTGTTAAAAAAGTTTGAAATATGCAATAAATGTCGTTCCACTTCATGATTATGTCCCACTTGTTGTTGATTCTTCACAAAAAAAATCAGTTTTATATCTTTATGTTTGAAGCCTGAAATGTGGCAAAAGGTCGCAAAGTTGCATGTGTGGGAATGTATGTGTGTTTCAAAACAGAAAGGGGTTCGGGGTGAGTGTCTGCATGGGGCGTTTGAAAAGGTGTGTGAGGCTGTTTAGGTTTGTGTGTGCGTTTCTTCAATAGGGCTTGGCACTTTCGATTGATTGATTAACACACATGCCTTTCAAATACGCATTTATCTCACCCTCAAGGACGTGAGAGGCTAAAAAGTCAAACAACCCAGGCAGAATATATCTTGTCGAGACAACCTACTACGGTTTAAAACATACAGTGTATGTTATTTCTAATCAGCGCATATACAAACGGCCCCCCACCCAGGTCTATACATTTATATCGGACACCCCCCAAGCTGCTACCCATGAGGGTGTAGCCAATCAAAAGGAAATACCGGCAGACAGAATATGTCGAGACAACCACCTGTGGTTTTGGGGTCTCTAAACATTCAGGGTTACTATATGGCAATTTTTTGCATACGGATGCCGCTCTGTAAGATCATTACAGAATATCTCTCCTTTGAGCCCCGACCGCGGAGCGAGTGACAGCAGATACTATCCACTCTGTACGAACGCCAAAAGCTCAACTCCAGACAAGGCCAGCAGCCTAGAACAGCTAAAAGTGTGAATCCATCCTAATGGAGCTTTCTGAAGGTGAGTTAGTGAAAATAATATATTAGATTTGAAGGCGTTAAGTATTGTATGGATATTATTGATATTATTGTAATATTAAAAGGGGACAACGATTTTTTTAGGTAATATGTCAAATGCACGTATTCTTATAATTTAAAATGTATATATATATATCGGATAAATATATAATAATATTATATAACGTTTGTAAGCTATCTGTCCTTTACGCAGTTGCTCCGGGGAATAAATTATTTGGAACAGCCTTCATTAGAAGGGGATACGTGGAACAAAACGAATGCAGCCAGTCCCCATCACACTATTGTCCACGTAAATCCAATAATAAAATCCATAATAATATTTATACATTAAAAACAAAAAGTGTGCACCCTACATTAAAAGCTATTTTTCTGTTTACAGCTGACAGACCGCCAAGAAGGATCACGGCTGCATTATGTACTCTGAACGACTATGGTGGAGAAGATGACATAGATGCTATTCTCCCATTCTGTACGAACGTTTTTTCAAACACACCGCAAACTGGCACATCAACTCCCCCAGGAACCTCCACCCGCTTCCTCCATATTCCAGACCCAAACAAGCAATGCACAATTTATGCGCAATGCGCAGAATCACCCCAGACCGAAAAGTGTTACTGGGCAGGAAACGTACTACTTCAAGAAACTTAAACAACACAATGTAACTCCAAGTCAATCACACTTCTGGGAAATCAAACTGTCCACTTAGGAAGCAACACTGATTGAAAATAAATGTCACATGCTGTTGTGCAAATGGAATAGACAACAGGTGGAAATTATAGGCAATTGGCAAGACACCCCCAATAAAGGAGTGGTTCTGCAGGTGATAACCACAGACCACAGACCACATGACCATAACCACAGACCACATGCTTCCTGGCTGATGTTTTGGTCACTTTTGAATGCTGGCGGTGCTTTCACTCTAGTGGTAGCATGAGACAGAGTCTACAACCCACACAAGTGGCTCAGGTAGTGCAGCTCATCCAGGATGGCAAATCAATGCGAGCTGTGGCAAGAAGGTTTGCTGTGTCTGTCAGCGTAGTGTCCAGAGCATGGAGGCGCTACCAGGAGACAGGAAAGTACATCAGGAGATGTGGAGGAGGCCGTAGGAGGGCAACAACCCAGCAGCAGGACTGCTACCTCCGCCTTTGTGCAAGGAGGAGCAGGAGGAGCACTGCCAGAGCCCTGTAAAATGACCTTCAGCAGGCCACAAATGTGCATGTGTCTGCTCAAACGGTCAGAAACAGACTCCATGAGGGTGGTATGAGGGCCCGACATCCACAGGTGGGGGTTGTGCTTACAGCCCAACACCATGCAGGACGTTTGGCATTTGCCAGAGAACACCAAGATTGGCAAATTTGCCACTGGCGCCCTGTGCCCTTCACAGATGAAAGCAGGTTCACACTGAGCACATGTGACAGACGTGACAGTCTGGAGACGCCGTGGAGAACGTTCTGCTGCCTGCAACATCCTCCTGCATTGACCGGTTTGGCTGTGGGTCAGTCATGGTGTGGGGTGGCATTTCTTTGGGGGGCCGCACAGGCCTCCATGTGCTCGCCAGAGGTAGCCTGACTGCCATTAGGTACCGAGATGAGATCCTCAGACCCCTTGTGAGACCATATGCTGGTGTGGTTGGCCCTGGGTTCCTCCTAAAGCAAGACAATGCTAGACCTCATGTGGCTGGAGTGTGTCAGCAGTTCCTGCAAGAGGAAGGCATTGATGCTATGGACTGGCCCGCCCGTTCCCCAGACCTGAATCCAATTGAGCACATCTGGGACATCATGTCTCGCTCCATCCACCAACGCCACGTTTCACCACAGACTGTCCAGGAGTTGGCGGATGCTTTAGTGCAGGTCTGGGAAGAGATCCATCAGGAGACCATCCGCCATCTCATCAGGAGCATGCCCAGGCGTTGTAGAGAGGTCATACAGGCACGTGGAGGCCACACACACCACTGAGCCTAATTTTGACTTGTTTTAAGGACATTACATCAAAGTTGGATCAGCCTGTAGTGTGGTTTTCCACTTTCATTTTGAGTGTGACTCCAAATCCAGACCTCCATGGGTTGTTAAATTTTATTTCCATTGATAATTTTTGTGTGATTTTGTTGTCAGCTCATTCAACTATGTAAAGAAAAAAGTATTTAATAAGAATATTTCATTCATTCAGATCTATGATGTGTTATTTCAGTGTTCCCTTTATTTTTTTGAGCAGTGTATATATATATATATTAGTTATACATATTTTATTATTTATACATTTTTATGATTGAATATGTTAAAACAATGTCAAATAATGTTTTTTTCAGATTCCAACAAGACATGCCCGTCAGAATCTGGAATGCTTGGTGAAAAAAGTCTCGAGCACCCGGTTTCCACGATTCGTCAGAACAGTCCTTGTCAAAAAAGCCGAGGTAATTTAATTATGTTTTGTTAATATATAGTATTATACCTGAAATATATTTGACATTTTTTATGTAATATCTTTTATGTTTAATAACCTATTTTGTATGTATTATTTTCTTTCAGACTTCTACCTGGCGTATAACGGCACAGAAGACCCTACACACCTAGACCACGTGGATGCCCTGGACATTCACAAGAAAACACAAAAACCGGAGGATTTCACCGTTTTAAATGACATTTCCGAGGTAGACAACCTGCTATTATGTGAAGCGGCCAGCCTTCTTGATTCAGCCAATTCTTTGGTGGAAACACCTGAACCTAAAATAGAACAAGCTAGGTTTTTCACAGCCTTTTCCAGGGCTCTAAAATCCCGAAAGGTTTTGCTCCACAAACGAATAGTGGCTTTACTCGAGCGACAGGATCTATCCTTCTGGCATAGAACAATGCCACATTTGTTAAACAACAATCTGATTAAAAAACGCAACGCAGTTGAAACCCTGTTGTCCCAGATACTGCCGAACTCCAAGCTAATAATTAACCAGATGAACGAGGCTGGGGTAACAGACATAATACCGATAGATGAAACCCTATTATCCCAGATTCACACCGAACTCATAGAAATAATTAATCATATGAATGAGTCCGGGACGACCGATGAAAACCTGTTATCCCAGATCCCGGACGCCCTCATATAGTTATTTAACCAGATTAATGAGAGCCTAAGATCTTCTACACCGGACCCCCCACAAACCCCGCCATTAACTCCCATGTCCGAAGAGTCTGAAACGCAATACTATGTTTTTGAGGAATTGAAAAATTGTCTAATAAATCAGGAGGGAGATGGTGTCGATAGAAGTGTTCGGGTTGTGTACCGAAATGCATTCAGCAATACAGAGATTCAACAGTTTTTCAATTTCACATGGCTGAATCAGAATCTTGACTATGCGGTGTTTTATGTAATGATATTGGATACTCTGAATGAACTGATAGACAGGGCAAGAGATTATGGCGAACCTCGTGATGTCTTACAGTGGGAAATGTGTGGAGATACAGTGTTTTGCAGGCTATCTCTTATTTTACCCAATGGCAAACCAGATCTTGAACAATGGAACGACTGGTTCAGTCAAATTTATCCGTCATAGCCGATAGGACCCTCGAGATTGTAGTGCAAATAATACGTCAACTCCTGGGTGATGGGGGTCAGAGAAGGAAACTAGATAGCCTGATGCAATCAGAAATCATAAGCAATAACAGGGCATATCTCATAAACGTTCACAATCCTGGTAATAAGCTGTGCTTTGCAATAGGCCTAGCACATTTACTCAACCCTGGATGTACGGATCTAGCGGCGTTACACAAGGCTAGAGAGCTCCAAACGGCCGTGGGTCTAGGTATACAGGATGCGGTGGCTTTCTCGGACATAGTCCAATTTGAAAACTTTATGAACATCAAGATTGTGGTTTTGTACCACAGTAGAGCTAATGCAGCTCTCTTGAAATTCCAAAACAACCCACAACCTCATCCTCAGATTCTGTACTTTTATGTGCAAAACAATCATTATTATGTACCAACATCACATCATTTTAGGCACACCATATGTGTGTCCATCCTGCCATACCGGCTACACCACTGAAAGGGGGGGCACTCGTGCTGTTATAACTGTTCAGTATGTCTGGATGAAAATTGTCCGATGCAGCCCTTAAACCTGACACCCTGTGCGGATTGTCACCGCACATGTCGTTCGACCTACTGTTATGAAAAGGACAAAATTGAAACATGGCATCCCAAGGCCTGTAAATCTGTAAGCAGTTGTGACATTAACAAGAAATGTCCAAAATGCCATTGCAAATACAACCTTAAAATAGACAGCCCTAAACCTCATGTGTGTGGAATTATACATTGCCCAATCTGTAAAGGGCCTTTGAAAAGCAGAGACGCTGAAGTGGTTCAAGAAGTGCCACACGAGTGTTATATTCAGCCCGTGGCTGAAGATGAACATTCAGAGAAATATGTGTTCTTTGATTTTGAGACAAATCAGCAATCAGGGGGTAATTAGCCTATTTTTGTATCTGCCATGACTTTCAAGGGTGATAAGTGGTCGGCAGAGGGGCCCAATTGTGCAAATGTCTCCCAAAGAGCAAGAGAGATTCATGACGTGGTACGAGACAGTAAGACACAGCACCTTTGATTTCCATAAAGAGATGGAATTATACTGAGGTCAACAAAACCAAAAGAAATGTGTCGAAATTGTACTTAAACTCTCTTTAGGGGAAGATTTTGCAGAGATGCAATATGCTAATTATGTCGATCATTAAAGACCCCAAATAATATTTGGAATTTGTTTTTTTGGACCAATACGAAATTTTACATTTTTCATTCTTGAGTCAAGACATTGCCCTGGTGCAATGGAGACGTAACAAAAAGTGGGTTCTACCCCCGGGTAATGTAAATGTGTTTCTTGCAGCATTTACCACGGCCTATGACCGACTTGAACTGTACACCCTCATGGAGCAGCTTCAGAGGTGGAGTCTTTACTACGACACAGACTCTGCGGTCTATGTAAGCAAACAGGTTGATTGGAACCCCCCACTTAGCAACTATCTGGGTGGTTTAACGAGTGAACTCGCAGATGGTGAACATATCACAGAATGGCACTCCTGTGGTCCCAAAAGCTATGCTTTTAGACTAAAGACAATCATGTGGTGTTGAAAGCCAAAGGCGTGACTCAAAACTATGAAAATGCCCCGCATGTAAACTTGGAATCAATCACACGCTTGGTCAAGGGGTTCATAAACGACCGGAATAGTGACTTGGAGATTTTGAGCTCCTACAAAAAAATTGTTAGGGATAAAAAGGGCTTCCATCTAAGGAATTCCCCACTTACTAAAAGATTCAGGGTAGTCTATGACAAGAGACTGCTTTTGCCTGACGGAACCACATTGCCCTTTGGCTAGTGACTTATGCTACAAGCCCCAGTGTGTCTTAAAGCTTAAGATATAATGACTGCTGTAGAAGGTTTTGACCCCCGGTTGCAACTACCATTTTCGGCCTTAATCACAGGCCCCTCCAATAGTGGTAAAACTTGTTTTGTAAAAACTATTTTAGAGAATTCTGAACATGTCTTTTCTCAAAAGCCTGACAATATTGTGTGGTGTTATTCGTGTTATCAACCTTTGTATGATGAATTGTTGAAGAAATTAAAAATCAAGTTTGTTGAAGGAATACCTAAACCCCTGTCTGATGATGAACTTCTCCCTCCTCATAAAAACAATATGTTGGTTTTGGACGATAAGCTATTTGCAAGTAGCGAACATCCCGAAATTGCACAAGCTTTTACCCAATATACTCATCATAGAAACCTGTCCGTGCTTTACTTGGTGCAGAATGTGTTTCACCAAGGTAAAAAATAGCCGTACCATTAGTTTGAATGCCAATTACATGGTTTTGTTCAAATACCCTAGAGACAAAATACAAATTAACACTCTAGCCCAGCAGATGTACCCGGGAAGGAAATCCTACTTTATGGAGAGCTATGAGGATGCGACCATTTTCTTATTTAATTAGTGGATTTAAAAGCAAATACTCCAGAACTCCTGATGCTACGAACCGGTCTGTTCCCATGGGAGTGGCCGGCTGCGTACATTCCTAAAAAGTAACCGCTATGTCTCTATGTTTAAAAAGAAATCTGCCCCTCTTGAGAAGCCTAGTTGGGGCTACAGCTAAAGAACGGAAGGCCATCTTGGGTCACTGTTCTTCAGATCTCATATTATCCCTATGTGAGTTTGCTTTGAATCTTCTCAAAGGACACATTCCACTCACCCTGACGCAATTTAAAAAATTTAAGAGACAAAAGACAGTGATCAAACAATAAAAGGGCCAGTCTTCAAAAGAAAAGACATAGCATGCAACAGTCTGGGGGGTTTCTTCTGACTTTGCTAACTATAGCTGTGCCCTTCATCACCAGCCTTATTGCTGGCAGACGTAGGGGTTGAACACAGAGTGTTATGGCAAATAAATTGTAATTGGTGCCTCAACAAGAGTTGGATAGACTTAAAAAAACAAATGCAGGGTCCTGAAAATATTAGACAAACAGCGGAAAATGATTTGGATACGGCCATGAAGGATATTTTGAACCAAAAAGGATTGAAACCCTATGATAAGGTCCAATAAATGCACAAACCTCTTGCAAAGGTATTTGGTCTTGGTAAAACAAGGTGAGAGAGAGACCAACCATTTAACGCTTTCCCTACCGGACCCTTTAAAAGATGAAGCGCCTAGCGAGAGCTGAAGATCAAATGCCTGTTGAAGATAAAGTTATAGATGAAATGTTGACACATGTTCCGGCACGTAACAGGAAAAATGTTAGATACATTATGAACAAGATAAAAGACTCAAAGGGGACCACTACTTGGAATGACAAAGGAGAGTTTATCCTTCAGGTCGCTGTTGTCAAGGGTTCACATATGCCTGACTTGCTTAAAAGTACCACAGCAGCCCACAAGGTTGCTGATGACAGAAGACCTCCCCTCCCGGGTGGCGTCAGTTTCTTAAGGCCCTGGCAATCCTCAACATTCGCCTCTCGGGTGTACCCAACTATAAGCTTCGTCAACAGATTCAAGCTTTAAAACAAAAACCTTCAACGAGCTACAGCACCCCTAAAGATGTCCCAACAACCCCTCCCCCCTATGAAAGGGATGATGATAACTCCTTTACCCCCCTGAACGTCTCCAGACCTTTTCCTAATCTCGATCTCTCAGGGTGGTTAGACTTTTGAATGACTATGATTAAATTCAATACATTTTATTTGAAAAATTAAGCAATTTAACATTTTTGGCATTCTTGAAACATTTGATGTGAGCATAAGCCTTGATTATGCCGTCTTAAAGGACATATATCTGAACACTTTTGATATTTTCTAACAAAACAAGTTACTACATTATCATTACTTCTTAAATCATCATTATAAAGAGACATCTTCAAAAGAAACTCCTGGCATAAGTAGAATACACAGTGTTGACCACATGTAGTGGAAAGGTTATCTTGCACTTGTTTGATGCTGTAGTATATATTTGATCCGTTTTTGGTCAAAAATTCTTTAATAGATTTGGGGAAATGTGAAAAACCGGGGGGAAAGCCATAGGAATAAAAAAAGTTGAGATTTTTCTTCCTCCTTCGTCTTCTAATGTCACAGCTAGCCAATGTTCACCCGGCATGTGTTTAGGATGGGTATTGACAATAAACATGGCCGGCCGCTACGGCCATTTCTCAATAGGTAATTCATCACAAGCCCATACTACACAAAATTGTTTTCCAATCAAGCAGGTCATGAGCCCTTCCAACTCTTGTGTATTCATGTTTGCTGAAACAATCCTTAATAATAATCCACTAAGACTTGTCTTTGAGCATTCACTTCCAAGATTGAATCAGAGCATGCATAAACAGTCATGCTAACTGTACGGAAAGGTGTAAAGGTGTACGGAAACACATTTCCAGCCTGAGGTTACCTTGGGACACCACCGACAGATTTCCTGAGGTGTCATCATCAGGTGATAAATTGAAAGCATACAATGTGTAACCCTCTGCAAAAATAATTTCTGTCAATAGGTAAAGAGAGATCTTTTAGATGCCTCCCTGTAGCCAGGAATAGATTGTAAAATTCTCGCACAGATATGTTGTTAATACATTGCGGTTGGAAAGCCTTAGCATGGACCTGACGTTCGTCCTGACAGAGAGCTACATACTCTGCATTGAAGCGTTGAAAATTAAATGGTTTTTTATCTAAGCTGCCCGTATTAGAGGTGTGATTAACCAAACCTATAACCATGTAGCGGGGTAAAGGGCCAAGAAAAAGGTTTTCTTGACTGCAGATTCTACTGCCCACAGGTATGCTAAAGGTTTTCATGGTAATTCTTTGGAGAAGGTAAAGGGCATTTCCTTTCATCAAAGCCTGTGAGTGACCCGGACGAACTGCCGGAGATAGACGCTTTTTTAATAAAAAGCGTTGCCCCCAACACTTTTAAACTAAAGTCACCGTCCTGGGCAGACACCAGACAAAACTCATCCTTGGCCCTAGAAAATTTTAGTCTTAAATCAACCGAATTTAATAGTAAACGTTCTTGAAAGAAAATGTCAGAGTGTATAGTCCCTAGCAGATGAACCTCTCGAGATTCGGCACAGTAGCGAGCGCGTGCATCCAGTCCTTTGTTTGCACTGGTGGAAGGGTCTATCGATTCCATTGAGACTCCTGCAGTATCCTTGCTAAACAAACTGGCGCTGAATTGTGTCTTGATGTTGTATGTATCATGCATGAGGGTTTAAGTTAACCCCCGATGCCTCCACCACATTGCGCTCTAATACCCTGTTGGTCTTTTGAGGCCAGTTTTTCCAGCGGACCAGCACCCATTTTTTTACCATTTTCTCTCTTTTGATCTAGAACCTCCTCCACGTGAAAGACTTTGTCTTTACCCAACTGTACCTTCTGTAATTCCTTCTCATAAAAAGATCCCTCTATAAGCTCCCTGTCATAATCTTTTAACTTGTAGACAGGGGGTATGCGCGGTAGACATTCGGTAACGGTGAACACCTCATGCTGTAACCTTTCTCATATTTTGTGGCAAAAACACCCCTCAACTTGGATGTACGCATCATGTCCCCCACTATGAATTTTAAATCATTTTTTTTTTCTTATGGCGAAGGGGGAACAAACCATACAGATTTTTAAAGACTTGAAAAGAGTTTTCAGAAGAGACCTCTAAGTGCTTCATCCGTATACTCTTATGGTAGCTGTTGTTGTACCCCTTTACTAAATCTTGAACTATATCGATATATCTATGCATGTTGCGAGCTGTAAAATATCACCACATCCGCAGAGTTCTGTTAAAGCGTTCAACAACGGAAGCTTTCAAATCCGAGCCTGTAGCAAAATGTACTATATTATGCTTCTTCATGAATTTCTGAAAAGTATTATTAAAAAATGATTTCCCGCCATCAGTCTGCACTTTCTTGGGGGCTCCTCCTTCCTTCAAGATAGAGTCAAAGGCCCGGGTCACCTCGGCCCCGCTCTTATTTTTATTTTATTTTTATCTTACAAATGCTATTTTAGAGAAAATATCTATAACCGTTAGCATGTAGCGATTTCCATCATTTTTATCTGCAAAGGCCTGCATGTCACATAGATCCGTCTGAAACTGGGACAAGGGATGAGTAGAAAAAACTATATTTATTGGAAATTGTTTTCGTACAAGTTTATGTAGAGTATGAGCATCCTGCTCTGATAACCACTTATTCACTTGAGCAGCGCTTAACCGGCTACCTGTTTCTTCGGCTATAGCTCTAACCCAGGGTTAGAGTGGGTATAATATGTTTTTCAACATCTGCTCCGCCATCCTTCTTGCCTCTCTGAGGTACAATAATGTTAATGAGCCACTTTCAAATAACGACAAAATTTCATTTTAGAATTTTTATTTCTGCAAACATCAAGTATTACGTATACAGACAATTCAGGATTTGTTGCAGGATACTTGTCCCCGTTTTCTCAATGATCCAAGCATGCAACACCCTGTATATTAGGCTTGTGTCGCTGAATTTTTAAAACACACTCATCCGCTATATAAGTATATAAACAACAAATATGATACATGTTACAATTAAACAGTGTTTCAAACAAATGAAGTAAAATCTTAGACAAAGTTGTTTCTAGTTCTTCAGAATCATCCACAAGACGGGATACCAGTTGTGTCCATTGTAGACTCTCACCCGTATGTCGTACATGATTCATGATTTGCTCCATTTTTAGAACACGCTCTACATTAGCCCAGGTATTGTGTGTTGTGTAGAACGATACATTTTTCACTTTATTTTCAATAATTTGACGCATAACATTTGTAAGTTCTCACAAAATAATAAATGTATTTATTCTCTCTAACATCGTATGCATATTGCTTTACATCTAAATAACAAATATGTATTGTCACTCGGTCTCTTGGGGTTTATTGAGCCAGAAAGTCATCACATCAGCCACCACAGCCTCCCTGTATTTGTTGTCGTCCACCAGGGTGTGTCGGATTTCTTTGAGTTTCTCGTGGATGTAGATCGCCTCCTTCAGTTCATGTAGGAAAGCCTCAGTTACCCCGAAAAGTCTGGGAATAGACAGCACAAGACCCATAGACTCCAGGGCTCTGACCAGCGAAAGCATAAACCTGCAGGACCACAGTCTTTTCACCAGCTCCTCAAAATGGTTGAAGAAGTAGAATATTGGGGGCTCGTATAGGCACGGATAACGGCGCTGGCTGGGGTGATTGATCTCACAACGATGCATTTTTTTCTAATATACTCTCCAATCACCAAGTCTAAAAGTGTGGCTACAGAGGCCTTGATGGTGTCCACAAAAATTGTACTAACCACCCCATCAAACACATCCTCAGGCTGTGTACATGTAGGAGGTGTCGGGTGTCTTGCCTGGGGGGAGTAGAATGGTGGGCGGCGTGGCATAGAGTCCTTAGTATCTGGCCCCCAGGACGTATCGGAGTCCTGGTATGTTGTATGAATATCCATGGTATATGCTGAAATGAAGAACTGGAGGCTTTATGGGCACTCCTTTTATTGTTGAACCAGTCCTTTGGGTATCAGGGCGTGGTTAACGCAGCCGCGTACTTAGTTTTCTTCGGGGGCTGACCCTTCTGAGGATGTACCTTCTTGGGGTTCCTTTGAATCATAATCCTCAGGATTCGTATATATTATGCACTTCCTTAGCCGAACAATGCTCTGCCACTGTTGGCTCTGTACAAAAAGAGCGTCCAACAACTCTAACATTTTCAATTCCGTTAGATCCCAACTTTTAAAAGGAATAAGCATGTGCAATCTAAAATCCCCAGTCAGGCCACCATCACGAATGTTTTGGTTGCGGGTTTCCTCGTTACTGATATAGAACTCCACGCATCCACATGGAAGTCCATTCTTTCTTTGTATTTTCACCCTGTGAAATACTCTTCCTGAGGAGTCAGGGGTACCTTCCCAACGGGTCTCGTAGCCCGTGAACATGCTATACCCCTTTGTGATAACTCTCAGTTCGGGACACAGAACCTTGCGAAAAACCGGCCAATCTTCAAGCCCGTAGTCCACTCCTAAAGTCTGGTCTGTATATTCTTCTCCTTCGGCTACGGTATAGTTTCACTCTACAGGCCTGGTAATCAACCTGATACCCCCATTGCTGTCCATTAGACATCAGCACTTGATCTTTCAGCACAGTTGCGGGCGGTATCTGGGTTCTATACACACTTAGAAACCGCTTTTTTGGCGCATCGTATATTGTGGCTTTATACTTGGCCCTTTCTCTATGTTCCAGCCGCGGTCCTGCTTCCGTTGTTACGGTCATTACTGCTTTGCCACTGATCACAAAATCCATATTTATTTTTTAAATCATGTTTAGTGTTCTGGGGTCGCATGTGTTGTTCTGTGCTTTATTTATAATGCGTCTGCCGCAAACACAATCCCCCCCGGACATTCCTGCTTTGTAAACAACAACCCTAAGGGCAATAAAATAGGTGGGGTGTGGGGCCATCCTCTGAAATGTTCAAACACATCCCTCCCAGTTCAACCAGGTTCCTACACATCAATCATCATGACAACTTCAAAGGAATAGATGCAATATATATATAAAATAACACACCCTCTAACACGTGACAACAGGAACAGGATGCACTTATATGGCCATAACCATGTAACACCTTCCCGCAAGGATGTCCTGGCCGGATGCCCATATTTGGGCATGTACGCGTCATCCGGACACAGGGTCATAATTTGACGCTCGCTGTCTACTTTATTCTCTCTGACTGAGATGGCCATAGCAGAACATTGATTTTATTGTCACAGAACCATTTCTGTGTGGATCTTGAGGTATGTTTCGGGTCATTGTCTTGTTGGAAAGTCCACCTACGGCCAACTCCCAACCTTCTGGCAGAGGCAACCAGATTGTCAGACAAAATTGCCTGATACTTGGTGGAATTCATTATGCCATCAATCTTAACCAGTGCCCCTGGACCTCTGGAATTAAAACAGCCCCAAAACATCACTGACCCCCCTCCATATTTCACCATGGGTATGAGGTTCCTCTCCTTGCATGCATCTCTGTTTCGACGTCAAACATGCCGATGCTGTATCTGACCAAAACGTTCAATTTTGGTCTCATCGGACCAGAGCACTTTCTTCCAGTCATAATTTAAATGACATTTGGCAAACTCCAAGCGCTTGCGTCTGTGTCTTGGGGTCAGAAAGGGCTTTCTTCTGGAAACTCTTCCAAAGAGCCTGTGGTTGTGGAGGTGGCGTCTGATGGTGCTTTTTGAAACCTGGTGACCCCAAGATGCCACCAATGCCTGCAAATCTTTCACAGTGATACTTGGGGATTTTGTTGCTTCTCTCACCATCCTCCTCCCTATCCTGGGGGGCAAAATGCATTTGCGTCCTCTATCCGTGAGGTTTTCAACTGTTCCATATCTTTAGAATTTTTAAAGAATTGCCCTGACAGTGCTCAGTGGTATATTCAATTGTTTGTGGATCTTCTTGTAGCCATTAGCAGATTTATGAAGTTCTACGACCATCTGTCTCTTTTGAACTGCCAGTTCTTTTGTTTTCTTCATGGTGTTGGATGACAGCGGGATATGGCATGTGTTACCTCATTTTTATACCCTAGTGAAACAGGAAGTGATGTAATGGCTCAATACAGTTCCTTAAGACTTAGATGAACTTAAATAAGTACAATTTAATTGATGGTTTAATTTTGGTAGATGTTATTTACAATAATCTTTAAGGGTGCCATTAAATTGTGAAACCTTGATTTGAGTTTAACTCTATAATTATGTTGTTTATATTTTTTTAAGTATTGTTTGTGCATTGCTAGTCAGGGGTGCCAGTAATTTTGGAGCCCAATCTTTACCAACATAAATCAATTACTGTAGAAATGCTTTGGCTTCTAGCAATGTTCTCACTTTTAATGCCTCTCAGTTTTCTTTAAAGTTTGCTTTTCAACTCTATTATATTTTGTGTGATCTCTTCAGGCCTGTGAGAAGGACTCTCAGTGTGGAGGGGGGATGTGCTGTGCGGTCAGCTTATGGATCCGAAGCCCGAGGATGTGTGCCCCTCTGGGACAGGAGCGAGACGAGTGCCACTGCTTGAGTCACAAGGTGCGCCAAGTTCTGTACATCATATCTCACTAGTCAATCTCTCAGTCTCTACTGAAAGTTGGAACGACAGAAAGAGTCCAGATTTCATTACAAAAGATGCCATATAACATATTCGTTCACCTACTGTATGTGTTTCTGTCTCTGTTTCCAGGTTCCCTTCTTTGGCAAAAGACTACACCACACATGTCCAAGTCTTCCAAATCTGGCATGCATCACCACATCCAAGGGCAAATCAAAATGGCTTTCCCCGTACATGTACCAAGAATACTACCTCTGAGGACAACCACCAAAAATGCAGCTAGTGATTTACTATGCCTACATTAGCAGTTTGGAAAATAATGTTTTCAGGACATTTATTAAAGATACTTTTCAGGTTGTCTTAGATTTGCAAAGGACAATTTGTTTATCCTCCTTAAAAACAGGCTCCGGAACTTTGGCAACTACTAAGTACATTTTAAACCTCCCGCTTTGGGCTGGATGTGTCAATGTGTAGATCATACATGCATAATCTATGAGTAGAATTACTCAATTAGCCATGAAATCCCTCGTTTGAAGCAACTGGTTTTCTGGAAGCTGTGCTATTTCATGGCTAATTGTGTCATTCAACTCATAGATTATGCATGTACGATCTACACATTGACACATCCAGCCCAAAGAGGGAGGTTTAAAAGTATTTAGTAGTCGCCAAAGTTATTTTTTTTTCTGGAAACTGACATATGCCATTTTCCCCTATTGTGGACAGCCCCCTAGCAATTTGAGTTTAACCAATTAGCTTCAGCCCCTTGCCATATGAGTGACATGCACATGATGGAAGGAGAGAGAGAGAGAGAGAGAGAAATGATTTGGTGTACATGTCTGCACATAATGTTACATAGTACGCCATTTACGGGGACATATTCCTATATGGTATCCACAACCAGGGACTTCACTCTATACCATGTTTCTAGGGCCCACAGTTTTTACTGGTCAGATTGTGTGGTCAGGAAAAATCCTGGGCCCAAAGCATGTTGTACGTTTGAAATAACTGACCCATACTTCACTACTACTGTAGTTAATTATTAATATATATTTTTTATTTTATTTAACCTTTATTTAACTAGGCAAGTCAGTTAAGAACAAATTCTTATTTATAATGACGGCCTACCGGGGAACACTGGGTTAGCCACCTTGGGGTGGCAGGTAGGCTAGTGGTTAGAGTATTGTGCCAGTAACCAAAAGGTTGCTAGATCAAATCCCTGAGCTGACAAGGTAAACATCTGTTGTTCTACTCATGAACAAGGTAGTTAATCCACTGTTTCTAGGCTGTCATTGTAAGTAAGAGTTTGTTGTTAACTGACTTGCCTAGTTAAATGAAGGTAAAATTCAGGGGCAGAACAACATATTTTTACCTTGTCAGTTCAGGGATTCAATCCAGCAAGCTTCCAGTTACTGTCCCAATGCTCTAACCACTAGGCTACCTGCCACCCCAACAAAGCAACAAAGTAGCATCTTAGCTTCCCAATAATTTGAAGAGTTTGGGCATTTAGAGGTTAAAACAGAAAGTGCTATTTGCCACTCAATTTAACAAAGAGCTTTCTCTGTTAATAAGAGGGAGCAGGTCTCCAGAAATCCGACAGCTATGAAATTGTGTAATTTTCTGGGTACATTTTACAGGGCATTTATTTATAGCTCAAAGCTATAATTAGATTTGTCCGATGTTCGGTGACTCATATTAATCTCATTCTTTATTCATGGGAAACTGTGTTATTCAGATCTAGTTACATTTCAGACAAGTTTCTCAATATTCATAAAGCTTGGCTTCTTAATGGAGCAATCTCCCAATGTCCCAAATATAGAGCGTACTCACAGATGGGGTGGGTATCTTCTGCAATTAATATAAATGAATTGGTCAAAGCTGACAGTATCTGACAGACCGTAAAATGTGTATCTCAATAAGTTGATAATCTGTTTATTAGGTCCAAGTAGTGTACCATAACATAATGTACAGAAATTCTTCTCTAGATGGAAAAACAAAAAATATAACCAAGTTTTCTGTACAATGATGTTAAGCTGAGAGATGAGCTATGCCATAAATGAAGCTGTGGTGCAGTTTGGGTAATGCAAACACAGCCTATTACAAAGCCGATAATCAGATTTTACGAGCCAAACAGTCCCTCCCATGGTAATAGAACAGTATACAATTATGACATTGGCTTGTATAAGCCACAACGTGTAGAGCCCTGCCATTTCAATGTAGGTATATTCAGACAATGGCACCATAAACTCTTTGCAATAACTCAGACTTCATCCGAACTTACTCTGGGGATGAAATGTTATATTGCATTTTGAACATATTTCAGGTGTGCAAAACTGCCTCTGAGAAACTAACAGAGGCAAATGTGGGGTCAACAATATGGCCGTGTACATGCAAAAATGTTCAAGAGGCACTTCTAAGCAAAACAAAGCAGCAGAGAGAGTTCTCCTGGGGTAGAGCTGTTGTATAAAAAATGTCTGATCTGAAATTATACTGCATGAGAGAATTCACAGGTGAGAACGTTTCAGTCGTTCAGAAGCAACAGAGTCATGCTGGGAGTAGAGCGGAGCAGGCATGTTGTGATGGTAATGGTTATGAATGCAGTGATGCTGGGCCGGGCCAGGCCAGGGAGGGAGGGTGCACAGTAGGTATACTGTAGGTACACCGGGATGCTCTACCCAGAAACATCAGCTCAGCAGTTCCCACTCTATCCCACTTCTCCCTAGGGAAGTCAACCCGGGCTACAAAGATTAAGGACTACAGTTAGCTGACAAATGTTCATTTACATGCCTGCAACTGAGATGAGCAGTGATCAGAATAATGACTCTATTATACACGGTTGGATTTTTTACATACTGAAAGGTGCATGCTGGTTAGTTAAAGTCTTATGAGAAGAATGGAGTGTGTAAGCAGAGGCAAACTGGACTCTTGCTGCACTGCTTTTTCAGAAGCACAAACTTTCTAAGGCCGGCTAAATTCTCGGGGACATGAATGATGGTAGCATTTTACATTACAGTGCAGAATAAAGTGGTAATAACATGGTAATAGTATGGTAACAAGTTAGCTGAGCACAAGGAAAACATGATCTGCCCAGATACCCCAATTTTAGTATAATTATATTATTGTTTCAGGGTAATACAACCCCCCACATGTTGTGCTATAGAGGAGGTAATGATACAACAAAATATGGTCAATTGTTCAGTTAGCGTTTGAGGATGAGTGGTAGAAAATAGGATGTGTCTATATCGTTATTGGATTGAAACACATAACGGATATTGTTCAGTTACCTGTATAACAGAATAAAATCAATACTAATCATGAATCTGTTGTTTATTTACTCAGAAGTACAAACATTGCAAACATCTCTCTGCAGCACTGATGCTTTGCTTCTTTTAGAGTTCCATCGTCCTTGTCCATAGAAAAAAACATGTCATGTGTCTTTTTTACAGGGAATGTGCAAGGTATACATTTTTATCAACACATGTTATTAAAATCCAGGAAGAAAATGTATTTGCAAAAGACTGTAAAAGTTTGTTTTATCACCTTCTCCACACAAATAATTATATGAAGATTTTATGAAAGCTACAACATATTTGATTTTTTTTAAAGTTCAGAAATAAACAGCTTTAGAGAATGTACAGAATTGTCTTATGCTCTTGTAACTGAATTGCCATAGGCCTACATTACTCAAATAATATCCCAATGAGATTCTTCAAATATGCAACATTATTAGTAGGCCTATTCGAAATACAGATTGGCAACATTTTGCACTTTCTGTAAGTGCAAATCACAAAATATGGCCAGCCTGTGTGGGAAAATTGGACAAGCTTAGCAACAGAGTAATATCACCTAAGGCATCAAAACCAACATGACAGTTCTGTTATTTTCCCCTTGTCTAAAACAACAGTAGAACCTATCAGATGACACAGTATGGCTCCATAGACATAGGCGTCTGTGTGCTGAGACAACATGGGAAACTGGCTCTGAGGCGCGATCTCAGCTCCTTGTTGAATATGAAACAAATAATGGGATTCGCCCCCGCCTGAACGAACGTCATCCACACGGCTGCAGTCAGGTAGACCTGTGGAATTGTGCCTCCTTTAACAAACACTCGAATGTAGCAAGTAACAATGTACGGGGCCCAGAGGATAAGAAACGCCAGGGTTATCATGTAATACATTTTCCCTATGCGTTTTTCCATTTTAAATTCATCCAAGACAAGCAGCCTTCTGTTTCCATTATGCGAAGTTTGTCTGATTCCCACCAATGTTGGTGGGGTGGGACCACGTCCAAATCCTGCTATCCAATTGGCGGCTGCCTGCCCAGTTGCACCTGGCCCGTGAAAGGTCCAGTTTTGGCTTATTGCTGGGACAAGCTGAGCGGGTTTCATCTTCCGATGGTCGTACACGAAACACAACATTTTTATGTAAACAACGTGCGTTGTTCCCACGATGACAGCCAGCATCAACATGAAACCCAGGGTGTCATTTGCTTTCACATATCGGTGCTCAAAAATGCATTGTTCCTCTTCATGGATGAATTTGTAGGTGCCAACGTCAAATACAGGGGGGAAAGCCATAGCGACAGAGAGGGTCCAGACCATGCAAATCACTGCCACACATGTCCACAATGTCATTCGTTTGGAATAAAACCTGTGGTGTGCAATCGCCATGTATCTGGTTACACTGACGCAGAAGAGCATAAACGCTACATGAAAACAAAAAAGGACCGAGAGGAACGCGATCATTTTGCAACGTATAATGCTGTACGTCCAGGTGGAACGGTTGTTGATTGATATCATCACAAACGGCAAACACACGGCAGACCGTATTACATCTGCCAAGCACAGATCAAGTAGAAAAAAATACGGAGCCTTGTGAAGGGAGATGTCTTTCAGCACCAGCAGGGACAACGCCGCATTCCCGAAAAGGCTGATGCAAATGACCAGACCGAGCGAGGCCAGTTTCACCGCAGAGGCGGTGATGGCATAATTATGTAGTGTGGGACTGCTTTCCCCAAACTCGCTTGAATTTGCCATCTATGTAACCAAGCTATTGTCAAAGGCGCGTGTATTCTATATCCCCACATCAAGTGGTCGTGCTTTCCCCGGTCGAAGTAGGCCTATCAATGATTGATAAAAATTGGCCAGCAAGAAATTAACATGATGCACGATTATGTTACACTACCTCACGGTGAACAGCATCTAGGTTTTAACCGTTTTAGAATATCATTCATTATTCTCCTGGATTTGAAGCATTGCCTGATTTCAGAAGCGACTGAGGTCCATCGAAATGTATTTTCTTGTTATCCTTCATCTCACACGTTTCCGTTTTGAATATGAAATAGGCTACACCCATGTTCGTAGTTCCATTTTCTGCTGATAGCAAACAAATTGCTCTGAAACATGCCGTCTTTGCACACACCATCTTAAATGGATCCGTTTAACTGCCAGACATTTCAAGAACACATCTCCATTTCCACTGATGCTGGGGTTCTCGTTCGTCTTGAGGAATAAATAAACATAAATCGGAGGACAGGCCGTCATCATCTCTTCAGCACGCAATTAACAGGGTTGGGTAGACTATAGCCAAACCACTGTTCAGTCCACTCAATCGAAGGCATGGCGTACGAATACATCCAGCAATACAAACTAATGCATATCTATAAACTACAACCGTTGGTTTGCATTTGAGGAAAAGCCTACACTTTACGTTTTCAAACGAGGTTGAATCGATTATGATAAGGTGGAGAGACACTGAACAGCGCCGGCTAATGTCGAGATAGATTAAATGTAGGCTCATCCACGTCCTCGGATCAGAAACAGTTGTCCGATCTCCTGTGCGCTACATTAGTCTGCGGCGCTACATGGAATCATTCAATAATTAGATCCTGTCTCGTGCATTCCCAAGGCATGATTTTCCATGTCTAGAAAGGCTTGTCAAATTCAATCGTTTCCGAGTGCTCAGTTCCTTTTACACTGAGGCAACTTTAAAGGCACAGTCATGTGTTTACAACCAACCTAACCTAAAATCCTCTCATTTGAAATATAAGTAATTGAGTCAATGCATAGACATACAGGTCATACAGGACAGCTGCATTATGAATAATGCCACCACAGTAGCCTATATAAAGGGTTTCTATTCCGGTTTCTACTGTTTTAGTCTTATATTTTCAAATTAAATCCCATTTTGACTTGTCAATATGCAGGGTAGGCTTACACAATTTTGCCAACATGATTGGTTGGCACCACCAAGTATGCTAAGCCTATTACACTATATCCCCACGATTGTTTTTAACCGACCATAATATGACAATTTAATAATTATAAGACAGAAGCCCACATATTACTATCACCAATTAATTATATGTGATGTGTTAGATGAATATCTATCTTATTTAACAAACTGTATGCACATACTGTAATATGGCACGATATAGGATATTTGACTCCATTAAACATTAGCACGTCAATGGAGTTGATAACACAAATCTGGCAGCTGTGATTCACTAGTGCCATCTGCAGCCTACTTGTGTGAGAGATAGAGAGAGAGAGAGAGAGAGAGAGAGAGAGCAGAGAGAGAAAGAAAGCAGAGAGAGAGATAGAGAGAAAGCGGAGAGAGAGAGAGAGGTCCATTAAGGGTCCATTTCCTTTAGCTCATAATTTGAAGGAAAATAGCCCTCTATCCTAAAAACCTAGATACAAAAGACTGAATAAGTAATGATCAATAAAAAGATAGGCAATAACTTGGTGAATGGCAGGTGACTCTGGATCACAGGGAGAATAAGACATCAAATGTATGGGCTATGCCCAGGAAGTAGTGTTTAGTCTTGCCTGCTGGTGCTCATTTAATTTAATGTGATGTACATTGTCTGTCTGTGGATTTTGTACACTAGGGGAACTCTTTACATGGGGTTTTAGGTCACTGGTCACATGTACAGGTATGTAGCCCATAGACCATATATAGTATATACAGTGCCTTCGAAAAGTTTTCAAACCCCTCCACATTTTGCTAAAAAAAACAGGTTTTTAGATTTTTTTTACAAATATACAATAAATATATCAAAACAAAAAATATCACATTTACATACAGTGGTGGAAAAAGTACCCAATTGTCATACTTGAGTAAAAGTAAAGATACCATAATAAAAAATGACTCAAGTAAATGTGAAAGTCAACAAGTAAAATACTACTTGAGTAAAACATCTCACTTGGGTTGAGGTCAGGTGATTGTGGAGGCCAGGTCATCTGATGCAGCACTCCATCACTCTCATTGGTCAAATAGCCCTATCACAGCCTGGAGGTGTGTTGGGTCATTGCCCTGTTGAAAAACAAATGATAGTCCCACTAAGCGCAAACCAGATGGGATGGCGTATCGCTACAGAATGCTTTGGTAGCCATGCTGGTTAAGTGTGCCTTGAATTCTAAATAAATCACAGACAGACATTGTCACCAGCAAAGCACCCCCACACCATCACACCTCCTCCTCCATGCTTCACGGTCGGAACCACACATGTGGAGATAATCCGTTCACCTACTCTGCATCTCACAAAGAAAATGGAGGTTGGAACCAAAAATCTAAAATTTGACCAAAGGACAGTTTTCCACTGGTCTAATGTCCATTGCTCGTGTATCTTGGCCCAATCAAGTCTCTTCTTCTTATTGGTGTCCTTTGGTAGTGTTTTTTTTGCAGCAATTCGACCTCGAAGGCCTGATTCACGCAGTCTCCTCTGAACAGTTGATGTTGAGATGTGTCTGTTACTTGAACTCTGTGAAGCATTGATTTGGGCTGCAATCTCAGGTGCAGGGGGACACGTCTGGCACTGCAGGATTTGAGTCCCTGGCGGCGTAGTGTGTTACTGAAATATCAGCAACAATGTGTGAAAACCTTGTGAAGACTTACAGAAAACGTTTGACCTCTGTCATTGCCAACAAAGGGTATATAACAAAGTATTGAGATAAACTTTTGTTATTGCCCAAATACTTATTTTCCACCATCATTTGCAAATTAATTTAATAAAAAATCCTACAATGTGATTTTCTGGATTTTTTTTCTCATTTTGTCTGTCATAGTTGACGTGTACCTATGATGAAAATTACAGGCCTCTCTCATATTTTTAAGTGGGAGAACCTGCACAATTGGTGGCTGACTAAATATTTTTTTCCCCCACTGTATATAAAGTAATCAAGGAGGTGATGGAGTCCAGGTGAGTGTCATATTGCGCTAATGTACGTAACGATGGTGACAGGTGTGCGCCTTAACGAGCAGCCTGGTGACCTAGAGGCCGGAGAGGGAGCACCCGTGACACCAATTATCTCCTGTGTATTTATACCTGCATTTTCTGTTTGTCTGTTGCCAGTTTGTCTTGTCCCATCAAGTCCTACCAGCGTGTTCCCGTATTTCCTCTGCTCTAGTTTTTGTTTTCCCCAGTCTACCCAGTTCTGACATTTCTGCCTGTCCTAACACTGATCCTGCCTAACATCCTGTACCTGCCTGACTCTGATTTGGATTACGACTCTTTGCCTGCCTTGACTTACCTTTTGCCTTCTTCGTTCCCCTCGGACTTCTCGAAGATAGAGAATTTGATAACACTGACGTCCGGGAGGGAACTCACCTGGGCTACAGTGGTGTGGGTGCAACAGTCCACCGTTTGCCTCAATCTGGAGGAGTTCATGGTGGTGGAGGTACATAAAGTGTTTGATTCTCCATTGTCAGGGAGAGAGGCTGCTCGTAGGATGCTCCAACTACGCCAGGATTCCTGTAGTGTGGCAGACCACGTGGTGGATTATAACACGCAGGCGGCTGAGAGTGCCTGGAACCCGGAAGCCCTGTTCGACACGTTCCTTCACCGGTTATCGAAGGTGATTGAAGATGAGCTTGCAGCCCGGGAGTTGCCCACGAAGCTCGATTCCGTCATAGCCTCGACCATCCAGATCGATGAGCGGCTACGGGAATGTAAGGAGGGAGAGGGAGACTGTTCCCTGTCGGCCTCGCTCGTCCTCAATTTCTACCTTGCTTCCGAGGAATCCCGGAAATCCCCAAAGTCTACATTTCCAAATGGATCGTTGTCACCCGAGTTCTCTCGTAAATCACAGAGGGCTCTCGACTTGCCTCCTCCGGAGCCCATGCAACTGGGCATGGCTAGATTGTCTCCTGCTGAGTGCTTACACAGACTAAACACCAAGAGCTATCTGTATTGTGAAACTACGGGGATTTTCTTATCTACCTGCCCATTAAAAGACCAGGCTGATTAGTAGGTATGGGGATGGGCCTGGCTAACCGGATGTTTGTAAAGGATTCTGCCCATGCTCCGGTTCTGGAATGGGCATATTCTTTGAGGCTCACCTGTATTTCTGGCTCCCGTAAGACCTTGGCTTTCGTCTGACAACGTTTTTGATGGCCCACCATGGTTCCTGACGGCTCCGCATTCATGCACCGTGTGTGCGCAGAACAAGACTCTGCGGCATGCTCTGGCTGGCCTCCTTCAACCACTCCCTGTTCCTCACCTCCCCTGGTCCCATATATTATCGGTCTTCATCACAGGTCTCCCTCCGTCAGATGGCAACACCACCATCCTTACAGTGGTGGATAGCCGCCCATTTTATCCCCCTTCCTAAGTTTCCTCAGCTAAGTAGACGGCCCAGCTCATGGTATAGCACATCTTCCGGATCCATAGACTTCCGGTCAACATGGTCTCCGATCGCGGTCCTCAGTTCTCATCCTGGTTCTGGAAGGCGTTCTGTTCCCTCATTGGGTTGTCGGCCAGCCTGTTCTCTGGTTTTCATCCCCAGTCTAACTGACAGTTGGAGCAAGCCAATCAGGACCTGGAGACAACACACACAAAACTGTTGAGCGTGAAAAACCCAGCAGTGCTGCAGTTCTTGACACACTCAAACCGGTGCGCCTGACCCCTACTACCATACCCTGTTCAAAGGCACTTCAATCTTTTGTCTTAGCCATTCATCCTCTAAATGGCACACTTGCACAATAGATGTCTCAATTGTCTCAAGGCTTAAAAATACTTCTTTAACCTGTCTCCTCTTTTTCTACACTGATTGAAGTGGATTTAACAAGTGACATCAATAAGGGATCACAGCTTTCAACTGGATTCACCTGTCCGTCTATATCAGGCATGGGAAACTGGCAGCCACGCGGCCCACGGCCCCCCTTTTGTAGGCCCACGGACCATTTTTTTTATTTATTATTTGTTAAAGATCTCAGTCGGGGTCTCAACTTACTGTTTAGAGTTAGAATAATAGACAAGGTGCAATTTCAAAATTTGTTTGTGCATCAGCAGCCACTCAATTAGCCCATGTTAGCAATTTTGCTTCGATTAGTAAATTAGTCTAGGGCATAGCTATCTAAACTTGTAGTAAGCATGGTCGAATTACTGACCTGGGTTGGGCCCATCAGTTATTATATTAAAAACGGCAAAGATTTGCCTCCACCCTATACTGCCCTGCCAAGTAAAAAGGCTAATAGAGTGGAACTGGTTTCACAGTGACTTTATGCAGTTACTGCTAACATGACCCCCATTTTCTCCAAAACAGAATACAATAGAGGCAGGATACTTGTCCACATGATTAAGCATGTATTTAATGTAGCAAAAATGACATTAATTAATTCTCAACCAAATTAGCTGTACAATTGCACATTTTTCTGCCCCATAGCAAAATGTGTAGAATTGCAGGAAATAAACTTTAACCTCTCTGGCACAGGCATGCCGCTAGCGACCCACCTCAACAACATCCGGTGAAATTGCAGAGAACTAAATTCAAAATACAGAAATAGTCATAATAAACATTCATAAAAATACAAGTGTTATACGTCGGCTTAAAGATTAACTTCTTGTTAATCCAGCCACTTTGTCAGATTTCAAAAAGGCTTTATGGTGAAATCATACCATGTGATTATCTGAGGACAATGCCCCACTTACAAAAGCATACAAACATTTTCCAACCAAGTAGAGGAATCACGAAAGTCAGAAACAGCGATACAATTAATCACTTACCTTTGAAGATCTTCATCTGGTTGCAGTCACAAGAGTCCTAGCTACACAATAAATGTTTGTTTTGTTCGATAAAGTCCCTCTTTATATCCCAAAAACTTTTGTAGGCATGTTTTGTTCAGTAATCCACTGGCTCAAAGGCGATCAAATCATGCAGACAAATACATCCTAATAGTACCGGTAAAGTTCGTCGAAATATGTCAAACGATGTTTACAATTAATCCTCAGGTTGTCAATTGTCTAAATAATCGATAATATTTCAACCGGACAATAGCATATTCAATAGAAAGGAAAAAGGACAAAGGGCGCTCACACAGCCACGCTCGCAAACCAGCACTGCATGCTTCCTCAGTCCCCTAACAGGAAGGTCTCATTCTTCTTCATTTTTGAGAAAACAAGCCTGAAACAATGTCTAAAGACTGTTGACATCTAGTGGAAGCCATAGGAACGGCAATCTGGGTCCTATTAGATACTCAATAAGCATTCAATTGAAAACCCCCCACATCAAAGAAATACCACTTCCTGGATGGATTTTCCTCAGGTTTTCGCCTTCCATATCAATTCTGTTATACTCACAGACATTATTTTAACAGTTTTGGAAACTTTAGTGTTTTCTATCCAAATCTATCAATTATATGCGTATCCTAGCTTCTGGGCCTGAGTAACAGGCAGTTCACTTTGGGAACGTCATTCATCCGAATTTCCGAAAAAACTTAAATCTAAAAACATGTTCTCTTCGGTGTCACAAGGTGGGAACGCAGACCCACGAGCCACTGCGGCCCCTCATGATGAGTTCTGTTTTTTTTTGTGGCTCCTACCCCCATCAAAGTTGCCCATCCCTTTTCCTACCCGACCTCCCTTTCCTCTCCTCATTCCCTATCTCCCTTTCTTTATCTAATTTCCTTTCCTAGCTCCTTTTCTCATTTCCTAGCTATCTTTCCTAACATCATTTCCTTCTTCCTTTCCTTCTCTAATTTTCTTTCCTAGATTCCTTTCCACCATTCCTAGCTCCCTTTCCTTTCCTCCTTTCCTAGCTTCCTCTCACAGGTGGCTGGTGGCACCTTAGCCAAACTTTCATACCATAACCGCTAACCGCTACACACAGCCTACATCGTTGTCACCATATTAGCTAATGTCATAGTCAACATAGCTACTAGAACTAATGCGTTAGTAAACCTGCTACAATCACGTAGTACAGTGTATAGCAAGCAGGTTGGTATTTTATTAGGAGCCCTATTAGCTGTTGCAAAAGCAGCACCTACTCTTTCAGGGGTCCACACAAAATATTAAACATGACATAATACAGAACATTAATAGACAACAGCTCAAGGACAGAACTACATGTTTTTTTATATATACATATTTTTTACAAAAGGCACATGAAGCCTACGTATTAATACATACACGCAAACTATCTAGGTCAAATAGGGGAGAGGTGTTTTTTGAAACCAGGTTTGCTGTTCATTTGAGCAATATGAGATGGAACGAAGTTCCATGCAATAATGGCTCTATATAATACTGTACCCTTTCTTGAATTTGTTCTGGATTTGGGGACTGTGAAAAGGCATGGTGGCATGTTTGGTGCGGTAAGTGTGTGTCAGAGCTCTGTGTAAGTTGACTATAACAATTTGGTATTTTCAACACAATAATGTTTCTTGTAAAAAGAAGAAGTGATGCAGTCAGTCTCTTCTCAACTCCTAACCACGGAGAGACTGGCATGCATAGGATTTATATCAGCCCTCTGATTACAATGAAGAGCAAGACGTGCAGCTCTGTTCTGGGCCAGCTGCAGCTTCACTAGCTCTTTCCTTGCAGCACTCGATAACACAACTGAACAATAATCAAGATAAGACAAAACTAGAGACTGCAGGACTTGCTTTTTGGAGTGTGGTGTCAAAAAAGCAGTGCATCTCTTTATTTCAGACAGACCTCTCCCCATCTTTACATCCATTGAATATATATGTTTTGACCATGACAGTTTACAATCTAAGGTATAGACCATGACAGTTTACAATCTAAGGTAAAGCAAAGTAATTTAGTCTCCTCAACTTGATCAACAGCCACACCATTCATTACCAGATTCAGCTGAGGTCTAAAACTTAGGCAATGATTTGTACTAAATACAATGCTCTTAGTTTTAGAGATTTTCAGGACCAGTTTATTACTGGCCACCCATTCTAAAACAGACTGCAACACGTTGTTTGTCACACCGGGATCTGTTTCACCTGCCTTGTACTTGTCTCCATCCCCCACTAGGTGTCTCCTATTCTTCCCCATTATCCTCTGTGAATTTATACCTATTCTGTATGTCTGTTGCCAGTTTGTCTTGTTTTGTCAGGTCTTACCAGCGTGTTTCCCGTTTCTCCAATTCTCATTTTCTTGTCTTCTGCTTGTCCTGATCCTGCCCGCCATTCTGACCCTTAATGACTCTGCCTTGGATTACGAACATCTGCCTGCCCTCGATCTGCCCCTTGGTGTTAATAAATACTCAGAGAATCTAACTACCTGCCTCCTGTGTCTGTATCTGGGTCACATCCTGAGTCGTGATATTGTTAAGGGTTTCAGTGACTTCATTAGCTGTGGTTGCTGATGCGTATATGTTTGAATCATCAGCATACATGGACACACATGCTTTGTTAAATGCCAATGGCAGGTCATTGGTAAAAATAGAAAATAGTAGAGGGCCTAGAGATCTGCACTGCGGTACACCACACTTTACATGTTTGACATTAGAGAAGCTTCCATTAAAGAAAACCCTTCATGTTCTTTAGATAGATAGTTCTGAATCCATGATATGGCAGAGGTTGAAAAGCTATAACACATTTTTTGAACAACAGATTATGGTTGATAATATCAAAGGCTGCACTGAAATCTAACAGTACAGCTTCCACAATCTTCTTATCAATTACTTTCAACCAATCATCAGTCATTTGTGTCAGTGCCCTTCTTTATAAGCATGCTGAAAGTCTGTTAATTTGTTTACAGAGAAATAGCATTGTATTTGGTCATTTTTTCCAACAGTTTGCTAATAGCTGGCAGCAAGCTCATAGGTCTGCTGTAGCAACCCGCAAATGCCGGTTTACCACTTTTGGGTAGCGGAATACTTTGGCTCCAGGCCCGAGGACAAAGTCTTTCCTCTAGGCTTAGATTAGAGACATGACAGCTTTCCATCTAAATTGTCAATGCCAGGATGTTTGTCAATATTGATCGATAACAATAATTGTTTTCACCTCTCCCAAACTAACTTTACAAAATTCTAATTTGCAACGCTTTTCTTTCATTATTAGTTTTTTATCCATGAATACGATGGCTCACTGTTAGTTGTTGGCATTTCCTGCCTAAGTTTGCCCACTTTGCCAATGAAGTAATCAGTAAAATAATTGGCAACATCAAATAGTTTTGTGATGAATAAACCATCTGATTCGATAAAAGGTGGAGTTGAATCAGTCTTTCTGCCCATAACTTTATTTAAAGTACTGACGTTTTTTTTTCATCATTCTTTATGTTATTGATTTTGGCTTAATTATACGGTTTCTTCTTTTTGTTGTTGAGTTTAGTCACATAATTTCTCAATTTGCAGTAAATCAGCCAGTCAGATTATAAACCAGTCAGACTTATTATCCACTCTTTTTGCCCCATCTCTTTCAACCATACAGTTTTTCAATTCCTCATCAAGCCATGGAACCTTAACAGTTCTAACAGTCAGTTTCTTATTAACAGGCTCATGTTTATCAATAATTGGACAAAGCAATTTCATAAATTCATCAAGTGCAGCGTCTGGATGCTCCTTATTAATCATATCAGACCAACAAATATTTTTTACATCATCCACATAAGAGTCACTGCAACATATATATATATATATATATATATATATATATATATATATATATATATATATATATATATATATATATATATATATATATACAGTACCAGTCAAACGTTTGGACACACCTACTCATTCCAGGGTTTTTCTTTATTTTTACTATTTTCTATATTGTAGAATAATAGTGAAGACATAAAAACTATAAAATAACACATGTGGAATCCTGTAGTAACCCAAAAAGTATTAAACAAATCAAAAATATTTTATATTTGAGATTTTTCAAAGTAGCCACCCTTTGCCTTGATGACAGCTGTGCACACCCTTGACATTCTCTCAACCAGCTTCATGAGGCAGTCACCTGGAATGCATTTCAATTAACAGGTGTGCCTTGTTAATAGTGAAATAGTGGAATTTCTATCCTTAATATGTTTAGCACAATCAGTTGTCTTGTGACAAGGCAGGAGTGGTACACAGAAGATAGCCCTAATTGGTAAAAGACCAAGTCCATATTATGGCAAAAACAGCTTAAATAATTAAAGAGAAATGACAGTCCATCATTACTTTAAGACATGAAGGTCAGTCAATGCGGAAAATACAAGAAGTTTGAAATGTGTCTGTGTGTAGCTGGTGAGATGAGTCAGGCGCAGGAAAGCAGATATGAGTAATGAAAGCAATTTTACTCAATACTATAACAATACACGTCGTATAAATACAAGGCCACAAATACGGACCGCAATACAATAAACAATTACTCACAAACAAACATGGGGGAACAGAGGGTTAAATAATGAACAAGTAATTTGGGAATTGAAACCAGGTATTGAAACAAGACATAGACAAAACAAATGGAAAATGAAAAGTGGATCGGCGATGGCTAGAAGGCCGGTGACGTCGACCGCCGAACGCCACCCGAACAAAGAGAGGGACCGACTTCGGAAGAAGTCGTGACAGTACCACCCGCGCAGCTCCAGCCGCTGACCGATACCGACCTCAGGGACGACCCGGAGAACGAGGCGCAGGGCGATCGGATGGAGACGTTGGAACTCCCGCAGCAACGAAGGTTCCAAGATGTCCTCCACCGGCACCCAGCATCTCTCCTCCGGACCTTACCCCTCCCACTCCACGAGGTACTGAAGGACCCGCGCCCAACGCCTCGAGTCCAGGATGGCTCGATCAGCATACGCCGGGGCCCCCTTGATGTCCAGAGGGGGCGGTGGAACCTCCCGCACCTCAGACTCCTGGAGTGGACCAGCCACCACCGGCCTGAGGAGAGACACATGGAACAAGGTATTAATAAGGTAATCTGGGGGAAGCTGTAACCTGTAGCATACCTCGTTCAGTCTCCTCGGGACTTTGAAAACCGATCCACAACGACCAGGATCATGGTTGCCCTGTGAGGGAGGAAGATCCGTCAGGAAGTCCACCGACAGGTGCGACCACGGCCGTTGTGGAACAGGTAGGGGTTGTAACTTCCCTCTAGGCAGGTGCACCAGTACTTCACACTAAGGCAACACACCGTCCAACCGATTCCAGGGTCACCAGAGGAGGGTGACGTGTGGGCCCAATAGATCAAACGGTCGCGGACAGCAAACGGAATGTACAGGCGCCCAGCTGGACACTGGGGGGGGGGAGTGGGCTCCGTGCGTAACACCCGCTCGATGTCCGCGTCCAGCTCCCACGCCACCAGGCAAGAGGCCGGAAGTATGGGAGTGTGATCCATGGACCGCTCCTCTGTGTCATACATCCGGGACAGTGCATTAGCCTTAGCGTTCGGGGAACCTGGTCTGTTGGACAGAGTGAAAACAAAACAGGTAAAGAACGGCCCACTTTGCCTGGTAAGGGTTCAGTCTCCTCGCCACCCGGATGTACTCCAGATTGCGGTGGTCAGTCCAGATGAGAAAAGGGTGTATAGCCCCCTCAAGCCAATGTCTCCACGTCTTCAGAGCCTTGACAACAGCTAACAGCTCCTGGTCCCCCACATCATAGTTTTGCTCCGCCGGGCTGAGCTTCTTCGAAAAGAAAGCACAGGGGCGGAGCTTTGGTGGCATGCCTGAGCACTGAGAGAGCATGGCTCCTATCCCAGCCTCGGAAGAGTCCACCTCCACTATGAACGTCACAGAGGGATTGGGATGAGCCAGCACGGGAGCCGAGGTAAACAGAGCCTTCAGGTGACCAAAAGCCCTGTCCGCCTCAGCCGACCACTGTTAACGCACCGGTCCCCCCTTCAGGAGTGAGGTAATGGGAGCTGCTACCTGACCAAAACCCAGGATAAACCTCCGATAGTAGTTGACAAACCATAGAATCCACTGAACTTCCTTTACCGTGGTGGGAGTCAGCCAATTACGCAAGGCTGAAATGCGGTCACTCCCCATCTACACCCCTGAAGTGGAAATGCGGTACCCTAGGAAGGAGATGGACTGTTGGAAGAACAGACATTTCTCAGCCTTGACGTACAGGTCATGCTCCAACAGCAACAGTCGACCAAGCACCCCGCGCACCAAGGACATACAGTGGGGCAAGAAAGTATTTAGTCACCCACCAATAGTGCAAGTTCTCCCACTTAAAAAGATGAGAGAGGCCTGTAATTTTCATCATAGGTACACTTCAACTATGACAGACAAAATGAGGAAAAAAATCCAGAAAATCACATTGTAGGATTTTTAATGAATTTATTTGCAAATTATGGTGGAAAATAAGTATTTGGTCAATAACAAAAGTTTCTCAATACTTTGTTATATACCCTTTGTTGGCAATGACAGAGGTCAAACGTTTTCTGTAAGTCTTCACAAGGTTTTCACACATTGTTGCTGGTATTTTGGCCCATTCCTTCATGCAGATATCCTCTAGAGCAGTGATGTTTTGGGGCTGTTATTGGGCAACACGGACTTTCAACTCCCTCCAAAGATTTTCTATGGGGTTGAGATCTGGAGACTGGCTAGGCCACTCCAGGACCTTGAAATGCTTCTTACGAAGCCACTCCTTCATTGCCCGGGCAGTGTGTTTGGCATCATTGTCATGCTGAAAGACCCAGCCACGTTTCATCTTCAATGCCCTTGCTGATGGAAGGAGGTTTTCACTCAAAATCTCACGATACATGGCCCCATTCATTCTTTCCTTTACACGGATCAGTCGTCCTGGTCCCTTTGCAGAAAAACAGCCCCAAAGCATGATGTTTCCACCCCCATTCTTCACAGTAGGTATGGTGTTCTTTGGATGCAACTCAGCATTCTTTGTCCTCCAAACACGACGAGTTGAGTTTTTACCAAAAAGTTATATTTTGGTTTCATCTGACCATATGACATTCTCCCAATCGTCTTCTGGATCATCCAAATGCTCTCTAGCAAACTTCAGACGGGCCTGGACATGTACTGGCTTAAGCAGGGGGACACGTCTGGCACTGCAGGATTTGAGTCCCTGGTGGCGTAGTGTGTTACTGATGGTAGGCTTTGTTACTTTGGTCCCAGCTCTCTGCAGGTCATTCACTAGGTCCCCCTGTGTGGTTCTGGGATTTTTGCTCACCGTTCTTGTGATCATTTTTGACCCCACGGGGTGAGCTCTTGCGTGGAACCCCAGATCGAGGGAGATTATCAGTGGTCTTGTACGTCTTCCATTTCCTAATAATTGCTCCCACAGTTGATTTCTTCAAACCAAGCTGCTTACCTATTGCAGATTCAGTCTTCCCAGCCTGGTGCAGGTCTACAATTTTGTTTCTGGTGTCCTTTGACAGCTCTTTGGTCTTGACCATAGTGGAGTTTGGAGTGTGACTGTTTGAGGTTGTGGACAGGTGTCTTTTATACTGATAACAAGTTCAAACAGGTGCCATTAATACAGGTAACGAGTGGAGGACAGAGGAGCCTCTGAAATAAGAAGTTACAGGTCTGTGAGAGCCAGAAATCTTGCTGGTTTGTAGGTGACCAAATACTTATTTTCCACCATAATTTGCAAATAAATTAATAGAAAATCCTACAATGTGATTTTCTGGATTTTTTTTCTCATTTTGTCTGTCATAGTTGAAGTGTACCTATGATGAAAATGACAGGCCTCTCTCATCTTTTTAAGTGGGAGAAGTTGCACAATTGGTGGCTGACTAAATACCTTTTTCCCCCATTGTATGCTCGGCGCATGTAGCGGAGTATATCAGAATGTTGT
The DNA here is from genome assembly GCF_057628025.1 of Oncorhynchus mykiss. Classification (NCBI taxonomy): domain Eukaryota; kingdom Metazoa; phylum Chordata; class Actinopteri; order Salmoniformes; family Salmonidae; genus Oncorhynchus; species Oncorhynchus mykiss. The sequence continues at coordinate 59,835,436 of NC_143038.1, read as the reverse complement.
GGATATACACCACTACACCCTGCACGTGCAGTTCCCGGATACTCTCGTCAACAAAGGCCTGGAAGACTGAAGGAGCATTTCTCAACCCGTACGGCATGACGAGGTACTCATAGTGCCCTGAGGTGGTACTAAATGCCGTCTTCCACTTGTCCCCCTCCCGGATACGCAGCAGGTTGTAAGCGCTCCTGAGATCCAATTTTGTGAAGGCGATGAGAGGCAGCGGGTAGCCGTACCTCACAGTGATCTGATTGATACCTCGATAGTCAATACACGGGCGCAGACCCCCATCCTTCTTTCCCAGGGATTCGGAGACATATGTTTCCATAGCCGTCGTCTCCCCCCTGTGACAGAGGATACACGTGACTCCTGGGAAGTGCTGCGTCTAACAGGAGATTTATCGCACAATCCCCCTGTCGTTGGGGTGGTAACTTAGTCGCCCTCTTCTTACAGAAGCCGAGAGACAAATTAGCATATTCTGTAGGGATGCGCACGGTGGAGACCTGGTCTGGATTTTCCACCATAGTCGCACCGATGGAAACCCCTACGCACCTCCCTGAGCACTCTCATGACCACCCCTTGAGAGCCCTTTGTTGCAACGAAATAGTGGGGTCATGACAGGCCAACCAGGGTAGGCCCAGCACCACGGGAAACGCAGGAGAATCAATAAGGAAGAGACTGATTCTCTCCTTGTGACCCTCCTGCGTAACCATGTCTAGTGGAGCGGTGGCCTCCCTAATTAGACGGCCACAGATGGTACAGGGAATGACCCCTCCTCCTTTCACCCTAAGCGGAAGAATCCGCGGTCCCAGCTACAAGCGCTAACCGCGTCACGGGCTGCGTTCAAGCCCTCAGGAAACCCTGGTAGCTCGATAGGCAGATAGCTAGCAGTTAGGCTAGCTGCTACGCCAAATACCTCCTCAGACCCGGCCTTGGTCGGCAGGATCACTGGACAGAAAGTAGCGTTCCCAGCAACTGACACCAACTGCAATTGATGCCAGGATGCAAACTAAAAAGTTAGTTAGCTACTAAGAAACTTTCCAGTACACTTTTAAAACAACACATTTTCCAAAACAACAAACCTTGACTTGGAAGAGTTGCAGTGCTGAATAGCTTTAGCCAGCAAGCTAACATAAATAGCATTCCTTTCTGTTTGATCCAGGTGTTTGAGTAGGCTAACTTAGCTAGCTGCATTAGCTAGCTAGGGAAGTTAAAGTGAAAAAAGATATAATAATATAGCCAGCTCTCTCTCTCTCTCTCTCTGATACTTCTCCTTAATTTTGGAGGAAATTACTTTATGAAAAACTCTTCAACTATTGTTTTTCGCTCTCTTTTATTCAATGACTCAATTCTCTGATCCTTTGATTGGCTGGACAATATGTCAGTTCATGCTGCAAGAGCTCTGATAGGTTCAAGGACGTCCTCCAGATGTCATCATAATTAATGTGTAAGTCTATGGAAGGGGGTGAGAATATATTTAGTATAGTTTTATCTAAATATGATAACTTTTTCATGTTTCACTATAAAAAATAAAACAATTGTTCACTGAGTAGGATGGTCCTCCCCTTCCTCCTCTGAGTAGTCTACAGTTACAGTCTACAGTGTATTTCTGATCAAATGTTTAAAAAAATAATGGACAAAAAAAATTGCTTTTCTTTCAAAAACAAGGACATTTCTAAGTGACCCCATACTTTTGAACAGTAAAGGTGTACCTTTGCAAAAATGTCTAAAAAACAGATTTTGCTTTTTATTATGAGGCATTGGTAGTAGATTGATGAGGATTTTTTTAAATTCCATTTTAGAATAAGGCTGTAATGTAACAAAATGTGGAAAAAGTAAAGGGGTCTGAATTTGATCTTTATTTAACTAGGCAAGTTCGTTAAGAACAAATTCTTATTTGTTAGGTTAGAATGGTATATAAACTAATGTACATGGTATTTTGAGCAGAGCTCTCGGGAATAAAAGCTATTGATTAATGTTGAGACTGATCTTTGTCTATTTTATGCAAATAACAACCTTACAAACTTACAAAATAAAAATGGACAAAGTGTTTTGCTTTGTTATAATTGAATTGGTTAACGAACATATAGGAATTACATTCCTCTAACAATGGGGTAATGATGTTAGGGACAATATAGGGTTAATTACAAAAAAATATTTGCTAAAATAATAATTGCTTGGCAAAAATATAATTTTTGTAATGGCAATCCTGGTTATAAAGTGCCTTTGGAAAGTATTCAGACACCTTGACTTTTCCAGATTTTGTTACGTTACAGCCTTATTTCAAAATGGATTACATTTTTTTAAATCCTCCGCAATCTACACACAATACCCCGTCATGAAAAAGAAAAACAGGTTTTTATAAATGCAAATTTATACAACATTTTAAATTGAAATACCTTACTTACATAAGTATTCAGACCCTTTGCTAGGGGTTGGGGCGGCAGGTTGGACAAGTAACCCGAAAGGTTGCAGGATCGAATTCCCGAGCTAACAAGGTGAAAATCTGTCATTCTGTCCCTGAACAAGGCAGTTAACCCACTGTTCCTAGGGTATCATTGAAAATAAGAATTTGTTCTTTACTGACTTGCATAGTTAAATAAAGGTTAAAAAAATGAAATTCAGTTCAGGTGCATCCTGTTTCTATTGATCATCCTTGAGGTGTTACTACAACTTGATTGGAGTCCACCTGTGGCAGACATGATTTGGAAAGGCACACATGTATATAAGGTCCCACAGTTGACAGTGCATGTCAGAGCAAAAACCAAGCCATGAGGGCGAAGGAATCGTCCATAGAGCTCCGAGACAGGATTGTGTCGAGGCACAGATCTGGGGAAGGGTGCCAAAACCTTTCTGCAGCATTGAATAACACAGTGGCCTCCATCATTCTTAAATGGAAGAATGACTTAGTAGCAATGCAAATATCATGGTACAGCTATATGGATACTCAATCACTATGGTACTTTTTATGATATATTATGATAAATAGAATTGAAACTTGTATCTTTTTATGGTAAATGGTGAAATAAGTATAGCAAGTTATAATTGTAATGACTTAGATAATAACAAAAAACGATGAGTATTTTCCTGGCTAAAAGCAAAGTAATATAATATCTATTGTTGACAGGAAACTTATTCAACCATTTTAGATGAAGTTGTGTGGAAATATACAGTGCCTTGCGAAAGTATTCGGCCCCCTTGAACTTTGCGACCTTTGCCACATTTCAGGCTTCAAACATAAAGATATAAAACTGTATTTTTTTGTGAAGAATCAACAACAAGTGGGACACAATCATGAAGTGGAACGACATTTATTGGATATTTCAAACTTTTTTAACAAATCAAAAACTGAAAAATTGGGCGTGCAAAATTATTCAGCCCCCTTAAGTTAATACTTTGTAGCGCCACCTTTTGCTGCGATTACAGCTGTAAGTCGCTTGGGGTATGTCTCTATCAGTTTTGCACATCGAGAGACTGAATTTTTTTCCCATTCCTCCTTGCAAAACAGCTGGAGCTCAGTGAGGTTGGATGGAGAGCATTTGTGAACAGCAGTTTTCAGTTCATTCCACAGATTCTCAATTGGATTCAGGTCTGGACTTTGACTTGGCCATTCTAACACCTGGATATGTTTATTTTTGAACCATTCCATTGTAGATTTTGCTTTATGTTTTGGATCATTGTCTTGTTGGAAGACAAATCTCCGTCCCAGTCTCAGGTCTTTTGCAGACTCCATCAGGTTTTCTTCCAGAATGGTCCTGTATTTGGCTCCATCCATCTTCCCATCAATTTTAACCATCTTCCCTGTCCCTGCTGAAGAAAAGCAGGCCCAAACCATGATGCTGCCACCACCATGTTTGACAGTGGAGATGGTGTGTTCAGCTGTGTTGCTTTTACGCCAAACATAACGTTTTGCATTGTTGCCAAAAAGTTCAATTTTGGTTTCATCTGACCAGAGCACCTTCTTCCACATGTTTGGTGTGTCTCCCAGGTGGCTTGTGGCAAACTTTAAACAACACTTTTTATGGATATCTTTAAGAAATGGCTTTCTTCTTGCCACTCTTCCATAAAGGCCAGATTTGTGCAATATACGACTGATTGTTGTCCGATGGACAGAGTCTCTCAACCTCAGCTGTAGATCTCTGCAGTTCATCCAGAGTGATCATGGGCCTCTTGGCTGCATCTCTGATCAGTCTTCTCCTTGTATGAGCTGAAAGTTTAGAGGGACGGCCAGGTCTTGGTAGATTTGCAGTGGTCTGATACTCCTTCCATTTCAATATTATCGCTTGCACAGTGCTCCTTGGGATGTTTAAAGATTGGGAAATCTTTTTGTATCCAAATCCGGCTTTAAACTTCTTCACAACGGTATCTCGGACCTGCCTGGTGTGTTCCTTGTTCTTCATGATGCTCTCTGCGCTTTTGACGGACCTCTGAGACTATCACAGTGCAGGTGCATTTATACGGAGACTTGATTACACACAGGTGGATTGTATTTATCATCATTAGTCATTTAGGTCAACATTGGATCATTCAGAGATCCTCACTGAACTTCTGGAGAGAGTTTGCTGCACTGAAAGTAAAGGGGCTGAATAATTTTGCACGCCCAATTTTTCAGTTTTTGATTTGTTAAAAAAGTTTGAAATATCCAATAAATGTCGTTCCACTTCATGATTGTGTCCCACTTGTTGTTGATTCTTCACAAAAAAATACAGTTTTATATCTTTATGTTTGAAGCCTGAAATGTGGCAAAAGGTCGCGGGGGCCGAATACTTTCGCAAGGCACTGTACTTCTCCCATGGACAAAGAAACTCAAAAGGGTGATGATATTCATTAACAATAATTTTGATCCGAGTGTGCAAATTTTCCAAACAGATCCGCAAGGTCGATGGATGATTTTAAACATGTTATTGGACCATAAACAGATATGGCTCATTCATCTATATGGTCCAAATAATGATGATCCACGCTTCTTGAAAATATATATAATACCGTATCAAACCTACAAGCAATACAATACTCTATTATCATGGAAGGAGATTATGGTTTTATGGTTTTAAATACCTCAATGGACCGTAAAGGAAATCACACTACAAACTATCACCCTCATGCACTTAAGGAAATCACAAAGCTCATGGATATATTGGAACTAGGGGATATATGGAGTCTTAAATATCCTGACCTAGTGAGATTTAAACATGGTGGAGGCTCAATCAAGCTAGTCGTCTTGACTACTTTCTTATGTCATTCTCAGGTGGCACCACAAGTTTAAAAAAAAAAGTGTTGGTAGGGGACAGAATGTAGTCGGATCATCAAATAATTGGCATATACATTATTCCTTTAGAATGTTCATGTAGATGAGGATATTGGAAATTTTATCAACGCCTATTGGATGATAACTTGTTTTTAACTAAGACAGAATAATTTAAAACAGACTTTTCCCAACATAACATAGGTAAAGCAGATCCCCTTATTGTATGGGACACTTTTAAATGCGCCTTTAGAGGCCATGCAATTCAGCAGTCATCTCTAAATAAAAGCAATTTAGGTTAAAAGAGTCCATATTAACAGTAACAGTACAGATAGATAGCAGTAAAAACTGTACCATAGAGGGACAGAATTAAGTCAGAGGAAAAACAAAAATAAATAGAGGAACTTATTCAAGAAAGATCAAGTGTAATATATTATAAAAAAAATAAAGCGAACTGGATGGAAAATGGCAAAAAATTCACCAAATTATTTTTGGATCATCGACATAGAAATGCTACCAAAAATGATTTACTGAAACTTGTTACAAATGACGGTCACCCATGATTCACCAAACAATATTTTGAAAGAGGAAGCAAAGTACTTTCCTCTATCTCCACAACTTTTTCACACTGACCTTTGTCGATAGCGCCTGATAAATTCAGGTTAGCAATGTTATTGGGAGCAGTAGCAACATATTTTCCATTCTCCATGGCTGACATATTTTTCAAAAAACTGCAGTTTATCTATGCATTATGGCAGCTCATTTTATAGACAAGACGCTACACTGCAGACCAATCCAAATTCATCTCTCTGCATGTCCAGCCCCCTCATTATTTCAGCCAATCATGGCTAGTGGGAAGGTTGCTAACTTTTTCTGTGGCTAAACCAACTAGGCTCGTAATTTAACAATTTTATTCATATTTACAGATGGCATACAAGTTTGATATTAAAGCACATGGCCGAGAAGGCATTTCTGCCAAAAAAAGGCATTTTGATATAAATGTTTTTTTTTATGTTCAAAAGGCTCTTCTGTGAAATCGTGACTTGCGACATATGCTTAGTTTCCTGAATAGGGTCACAAATGTCACCATGCAAACTCTTATCAACAAGTAGCAAGTAACCTAGCAAGTAGAAATTATAGCCTTTTTAGTTTCTTGTGTAAATCATTTATATGATGTATTTCTTGTGTGTATTCTTGTTTATCATTTTTCCAAATTACCTAGCTAGCTACATGCCCGTTGTAGCTGACTAGATAACCTTAGGTTTCTCCGTCGATCAGAAGCAAGGATAGTTCTGTGCTACGTACCGAATTGTAACCACTATTCTGATAAGCACACATGTGCATTTTATCCTTTTCCAGCCTCTGTAAGCGTGAGGTGTCGCTGGAGCTGTGTGATAAGGTAAGCCATGTTTGCTAGCTAGCTGCTAACAAGCTATTTTGGTTATGTCAAAGATCTGTGGTTAGGTAGCAGTTAGATGCTTATGGAATTGTGCTAGATAACCACTGACTGTAGTTACATGTACAATGCACGTTTCTTTCCTTACAAGTAAAAAGAAAACCAGCATAGGCTAGCATAACGCTGTTGTGACCTTTTATTATTGACAAGTCCTTTGTGAGCCAGCGAGCTAGTTAATGTTAGCTCACGGCTTGTGTCGTCATACTTTTTCACGTGGTGACATGTTAGCTAACGTTAGCCCACAAGGGCAGGGATATAGCTAGCTAAATATCGCTTGGTGGGATAGCTAGTTATAGGCACCTTGGTTGGCTAGTTGGCTACATTAGCTAATGTTAGCTAGCTAACATTGCACCGTATCTCACCATGGTGTAGTCAGACTTTCCCGACAGGCGCTGACATGCTAACGAATGTGCCTAACGTTAGTGAATAGAGCTAACTAGCTTAAGTTAAATATCCCTGCCCTGGTGGACTAGCTAGCATGTCACCACCCATGTGGTCTTTGTGAAGAGTCTGACTACAGGAATGATGAGCTAACGTAACTAGCTAGCTAAATGTTAGCTAAATATTCCTGCCCTGGTGGGCTAACATTAGCTAGCATGTCACCACATGGAAAAGTGTGACTACACAAACAAAGAGCTAATGTTAACTAGCTGGCTAGCTAGCTCACAAAGGACTTGTGGGCTCAGTTTTCCCAAGCAAATCAGTAACGGTTTTGTTCCACAAGTGCATATGTTGTAAATGACTGTCGTGTCTTCACTATCATTAACTGAAGACTGAGTTTTTATCAAAGATTCTCTGTAATTAGTTATTACGCGATTAGACTGATTAATCATGTAACCGTAATTACTAGGAAGTCGGGGCACCAAGGAAACATTCAGATTACAGTTATAATTTCCTAAAATAACATTTCAGATATTTTATCTAATCAATTAGTCTTCGAATTAATGAATTATTTACTTTACCTCACATTAGTCTCATTCCAAACGTCGTAAATTGTTGGTTATCTGCACAAACCCAGTCTTCACTATGAGTCATCCATACATCAATTGACTTAAATCATTTATTTATTACTAACTAAGTAATTCACATAAATGCATAAACAAACAAACAAGGTAAATGTGGTTACATGAAATGATTGGAGAATGTGCCCTAGTGGGCTAAACCGGCATGGCGGCTTGTTTGACAAAAGGGGAAGTGGGGGTCGACTAAGAAGTCACTACAGAGTGATAATTATAACAATTGAAATGCTAATCCTTTGCACATGAATGCTCACTCATTCGGGAACAATTGCAATCAATTTATATATTTACACTCAGTGTGTCGTCTTGATCGCTGGTGAAAAATTAATTTATTTTGTAGAATTGTCCGTCTCTCTCCCTCTCGGTTTTGGTTAGAGGGGATTGTTCAGAGTGACATTCATTATAGAATGGATGTTTCGGCAGTTGTCGTTCTTCGCGTTCAATGATACCGAATTCCTAGCTGCAGACTAGTAATTCATATCAAAGACTTGTTCTTATTCTGTCGGTATCGATAGTCTAAGAGTTTAACCACGTGGTATGGCTAAAAGATTCAGCAATGGTCTACAACCTTTGTCCTCCTAATGGAGAAAAACATGGTCTGCAACCTTTAGCCATCTCGTAATTGAGGTAAGCTCGGTCTGCTGATCGAAAACCCAAGTGGGTTTTTTATTTGGAATGGCAGAAAAGGCTGTCCCAGGATGTCTGACCCTAACTGGGCTCAGGGGCGGTCCTCTGATTTAGTTCAAATCCAATTCCCTTTTTGAGTTTTCCTTCATTAAACAGTCCAAAATCACATTGTAAAATTGTGTAAACAGTATCATACTCACTCATTCATCTTATACAGCAATTACATGTAAACCCTATATCTGGGGCTATTATATAAACATCTTTATGGTAATGTGGCCACACCGTCTCCCATGAGCTTCCCAAGTTGTGACAAACGGACCAGTTCGTAGCTGGATTCTTCACCGATCTTTTATACTTTCTCCGGAACATGAAATTTGTTTGTACCTCAAGTTCTGTGAGGTGGAAGGATTTCCTTTGTCCTCTATGAAAATATACTCTCTCTATACTATGTGGCAGGGTCTTCTCAGGAATTTACGACTTCTGACCACAGCAGCCTAGTTGAAGGAGGTAAGGGGGAGGCAGGGAGAGGGGGATGGGGTTGCTATACCCAAAGAGGCCAACGTCATGACATGACTAATCAAATGACCTGTGAAGTCAGTTATACATGGGATGGAAATTAAGCATACGTTTCAGACTGGGCTAGTAGACAGTGTGCCAAACTAGCCTGACACAGCAGTGAAATGGCTATTAGAAAACATCCTGTTGCAGTGTGATACAAGCACAAGAGTCCAGTTGTAGAGACTACAGCAGATTGAGCCTGTGAACGGACAGTTCAGTAACTCATCAAATGTGATACAATATTGTGTACAACAATACATTTGTAGATATATATATATGCCTAGTATGTTTGCCATGTTTGTGTACGGTTCTCTTGACTTAAGATTGGTTGTTAACCTGTAGTGACACCCCATCCCGTGAACGGGACCGTTGTCATCATCTGACACTAATTAGCATAACGCAACGGACATAAATCTTCCTAGAAAATATTCCTATTCATGAAAATCACAAGTGAAATATATTGGAACACAGCTTAGCCTTTTGTTAATCACCCTGTCATCTCAGATTTTCAAAATATGCTTTACAGCCAACGCTAGACAAGCATTTGTGTAAGTTTATCATAGCCTAGCATAGCATTATGCCTTGCTAGCAGCAGGCAACCTTGTCACAGAAATCAGAAAAGCAATCAAATTAAATAGTTTACCTTTGATGAACTTCGGATGTTTTCACTCACGAGACTCCCAGCCAAAGTTCATTTTTTCCCAAAATATTATTTTTGTAGGCGAAATAGCTCCTTTTGTTCTTCAGGTTTGGCTGAGAAATCGCCTGGAAATTGCAGTCACCACAACTCCGAAAAATATTCCAAATTAGCTCCATAATATCGACAGAAACATGGCAAACGTTGTTTAGAATCCATCCTCAAGGTGTTTTTCTAATATCTATTCGATAATATATCCGTTGGGACAATTCGTTTTTCACTAGGACCGATTGGAGTAATGGCTACCTCTGTATTTTACGCGAGAATCTCTCTCGGAGCCACCATGTGACCACTTATAGCCTACAGCTATTCTTCAACAGAAATGCGTAAAACTACGGCACAATGCTGTAGACACCTTGGGGAATACGTAGAAAGCGTAAGATCGTTGATGGTACATTCACAGCTGAATAGGGAGTCAATGGAACGCAGCGCTTTCAAAACCTGGGGCACTTCCGGATTGGATTTTTCTCAGGCTTTCGCCTGCAATATCAGTTCTGTTATACTCACAGACAATATCTTTACAGTTTTGGAAACGTTAGAGTGTTTTCTATCCAAAGCTGTCAATTATATGCATATTCTAGCATATTTTCCTGACAAAATATCCTGTTTAAAACGGGAACGTTTTTTTTCTCCAAAAATGAAAATACTGCCCCCTAACACCAATTAAGGGACAACTTGTCCAGTGTTTGTGTTATGATAATGTTTTATGATAATGTTATGATGATGTTTTCTGTCCAGATAAAGATGGTGATACAGCATTGAAAAATACCTACCATAGACCAAATATCTCGTTGTTTTCCAGTCCAACAGGAGTACATCCTTCAGGCCATCTGGTGCATGGACATCCTGTGCCAGTGTGATCCGAGCACAAGCATCCAGTTGTGGAGACTACAGCACAACGAGCCAGTGGACGGACAGGGCAGTAACTTATCAAATATGATACAACTTTGTGTAAAACATTGAATTTGTAGATGCATCGAAATGTTGACTTTATATCCCCTTTTGCCCATGTTTTAGAGATGAAGGACATCAGGCTCACCCCACGAGAAGCAGTGCATGATCAACGCCACCCTCAGCAAGGAGATCTGCTAGAACTGATGAATCTCCCATCTTCTCTCTCTCTCTCTTTCACTCTGTCTCTCTCTTGCTCTCTCTCTAGTTAAGCAGTCCAGATTATTTTTGTAGGGTGTGTCCTATCCAACTCTACTTACTTCTTATTTGGAGTTCAATGGAAGCATTGAAGTTCCAAGCATGAGGGATGGTGTCGGGATAGCAGGTAGCCATTTGCTTTGATATTGCTTTGCTTTGTTGGTGGCAGTTAATTTGAAATATTGTCAGTTCAATTTAAATGTTGTCAGCTAATCATTCCACAAACTGGCTGCCTAGTGAGCTGACAAACTAACATGCTGTGCAGAGATGAACTATTACTTTAGTTGGCTGCTTTTACCAAAACTTTAATGTAATTTAACCTATTCTAGGAGCCTATTGTTTGTGTATGAAATGTATTCATTGTTCACTTGTTTTTCAACAATGTCAGGTACAGGCAGGGATGCCTGGGGCCTTCAGCAAGTAAGACCCAGGTAAGAAATTATTTGAACATCACAGATATACAGTAAATTCCCACTGTTTCCATTATAAAGTTAACTACATTACTTTAGTTGGCTGCCTTGATCAAAACTTGTATGTAATATAACCTATTATGGGAGCCTAGTGTGTGTGTGTATGAACTATGTTGAATATTTTTGGATCATTGCCTTCCCTAAAAACAGGTACTGACAGGAGACGCGACGAGAATGTTGATCCAGTGTCCCATCCCCAAAACTGATTGAAATAAAACCTCAAGGTAAGATAAAAACTGATGTGTGCAAAAACTATTTAGATTATATTTACAGATGTTCACTGTTGCAGTGCCAACTTTGGGAGCATGTGGTCCTTGAAAAACTCTTCTAGTCCAGCAATTTGAGTCTGCCTGAGGTCGTCACGATGGATGGGGATGGTGATTGTGGCTTTGGTGGTCCCCACAACGAAGAAGAAAGTGTCCCTTCCAGTGATGTGGAGCTGCCCTTGGACCTGGTGCCGCACTTTACAGACAACACCCCATCCAACAACTGTGATCTGAGGACCCTTTTTAGCATCAACGGATTACAGCCTTGAGTCTTCTTGGGTATGATGCTACAAACTTGGCACACCTGCATTTGGGAAGTTTTTCCCATTCCTCTCTGCAGATTCTCTCAGATTCTCTCCAGAGATGTTCGATTGGGTTCAAGTCTGGGCTCTCGCTGGGCCTGTCCCCGAAGCCACTCCTGCGTTGTCTTGGCTGTGTGGTTAGGATCATTGTCCTGTTGGAAGGTGAACCTTTGCTCCAGTTTGAGGTCCTGAGTGCTCTGGAGCAGATTTTCAGCAAGGATCTCTCTGTAATTTGTTCTGTTCATCTTTGCCTTGATCCTGACTAGTCTCCCAGTCCCTGCCACTGAAAAACATCCCCACAGCATGATGATGCCACCACCATGCTTCACTGTAAGGATGGTGCCAGCTTTCCTCCAGACGTGAAGCTTGGTTTTCAGGCCAAAGAGTTCAGTCTTAGTTTCATCAGACCAGAGAATCTTGTTTTTCATTGCCTGAGAGTCTTTAAGTGCCTTTTGGCAAACTCCAAGCGGGCTGTCATGTGCCTTTTACTGAGGAGTGGCTTCTGTCTGGCCACTCTACCATAAAGGCCTGATTGGTGGAGTGCTGCAGAGATGGTTGTCCTTCTGAAGGTTCTCCCATAGAGGAACTCTAGAGCTCTCTCAGAGTGACCATTGGGTTCTTGGTCACCTCCCTGTGATGGAGGCCACTGTGTTCTTGGGGACATTCAATGCTGCAGACATTTTTTGGTACCCTTCCCCAGATCTGTGCCTCGGGACAATACCTTCGACCCCATGGCTTGGTTTTTGCTCTGACATGCGCTGTCAACTGTCGGACCTTACATACAGTGCCTTGCGAAAGTATTCGGCCCCATTGAACTTTGTGACCTTTTGCCACATTTCAGGCTTCAAACATAAAGATATAAAACTTTATTTTTTTGTGAAGAATCAACAACAAGTGGGACACAATCATGAAGTGGAACGACATTTATTTGATATTTCTAACTTTTTTAACAAATCAAAAACTGAAAAATTGGGCGTGCAAAATTATTCAGCCCCCTTAAGTTAATACTTTGTAGCGCCACCTTTTGCTGCGATTACAGCTGTAAGTCGCTTGGGGTATGTCTCTATCAGTTTTGCACATCGAGAGATGGAATCTTTTTCCCATTCCTCCTTGCAAAACAGCTCGAGCTCAGTGAGGTTGGATGGAGAGCATTTGTGAACAGCAGTTTTCAGTTCTTTCCACAGATTCTCGATTGGATTCAGGTCTGGACTTTGACTTGGCCATTCTAACACCTGGATATGTTTATTTTTGAACCATTCCATTGTAGATTTTGCTTTATGTTTTGGATCATTGTCTTGTTGGAAGACAAATCTCCGTCCCAGTCTCAGGTCTTTTGCAGACTCCATCAGGTTTTTTTCCAGAATGGTCCTGTATTTGTCTCCATCCATCTTCCCATCAATTTTAACCATCTTCCCTGTCCCTGCTGAAGAAAAGCAGGCCCAAACCATGATGCTTCCACCACCATGTTTGACAGTGGGGATGGTGTGTTCAGCTGTGTTGCTTTTACGCCAAACATAATGTTTTGCATTGTTGCCAAAGAGTTCAATTTTGGTTTCATCTGACCAGAGCACCTTCTTCCACATGTTTGGTGTGTCTCCCAGGTGGCTTGTGGTAAACTTTAACCAACACTTTTTATGGATATCTTTAAGAAATGGCTTTCTTCTTGCCACTCTTCCATAAAGGCCAGATTTGTGCAATATACGACTGATTGTTGTCCTATGGACAGAGTCTCCCACCTCAGCTGTAGATCTCTGCAGTTCATCCAGAGTGATCATGGGCCTCTTGGCTGCATCTCTGATCAGTCTTCTCCTTGTATGAGCTGAAAGTTTAGAGGGACGGCCAGGTCTTGGTAGATTTGCAGTGGTCTGATACTCCTTCCATTTCAATATTATCGCTTGCACAGTGCTCCTTGAGATGTTTAAAGCTTGGGAAATATTTTTGTATCCAAATCCGGCTTTAAACTTCTTCACAACAGTATCTCGGACCTGCCTGGTGTGTTCCTTGTTCTTCATGATGCTCTCTGCGCTTTTAACGGACCTCTGAGACTATCACAGTGCAGGTGCATTCATACGGAGACTTGATTACACACAGGTGGATTGTATTTATCATCATTAGTCATTTAGGTCAACATTTGATCATTCAGAGATCCTCACTGAACTTCTGGAGAGAGTTTGCTGCACTGAAAGTAAAGGGGCTGAATAATTTTGCACGCCCAATTTTTCAGTTTTTGAATTTTAAAAAAAGTTTGAAATATCCAATAAATGTCGTTCCACTTCATGATTGTGTCCCACTTGTTGTTGATTCTTCACAAAAAAATACAGTTTTATATCTTTATGTTTGAAGCCTGAAATGTGGCAAAAGGTCACAAAGTTCAAGGGGGCCGAATACTTTCGCAAGGCACTGTAGGTGTGTGCCTTTCCAAATCATGTCCAATCAATTTAATATACCTCAGGTGGACTCCAATGAAGGATGATGATCTCAAGGATGATGAATGGAAACAGGATGCACTTGAGCTCAATTTTGAGTCTCATAGCAAAGGGTCTATATATTTATGTAGATAAAGTGGTTATGTTTTTTTGCAAACAAAAAATCTAAAAACCTGCTTTCGCTTTGTCATTATGAGGTATTGTGTGTAGATTGCTGAAAAAATATATATTTAATCAATTTTAGAATAAGGCTGTAACGTAACAACATTTGTAAAATGTCAAGGGGTCTGAATACCTTCCGAAGGCACTGTATGATGACACTGGTAATAGGTCAGTTGGTGTAGCCTACTTTTGAGGCACATCAGAGCATAAATTGAAATAAATTGTATTTTTATTTCACTGGACTAATGGTAATGTCTCAGCGGAGGGAGAGCCTGCGAGTTGAAGTGGAGAAGCGAGTTTAATGATTTCTAAAAGTGAAGAAAACAACAGCGGTGTAGTGCTGATCATTGTCTCTGAATGCACTGAAACTGTCTTTAAGGCCTTCGATTAGATCAATGCAATAAAAATAACTTGGCAAATGCTCCAACAACCTCTTCTACACACAGTCTCAGTGAGCTTTGTTTGGCCATTTTACTTGAGTCTTACTTAGCTAGCTAACTGTGAGTAGCCTACACAGCGTAGCCTATTACACAGCGATAGCTACTGTTTACTGTACATTGTATTAGTACGAAGTGACTGAACCTGCCCATTTATTTAGACATTGATAAGCTGATTCGTTTTTTTTGTCCAAATCGTTTTTTTGGAGGGTTTTTCCCCAGTAAATTAACAAGCATAACACAAATTCATTACATAGGCCTAAATAAAATATATTTTATGGACATCACTATATTTTATGTAAGAGTGTCCTGTCAAGTCAAATGTATTATTATTGTCAATATATATCCCTTTTGTTTTCCCACCCCCTCACTACTGCTTGCTATGAATTGCATCTGATGGTGTATGCATGTTTAGGCCAGTGCTGGACTTGGACTGAAATAGTTGCCGGTCCTCATTGTGTCCCGGTACAATTTATATTTAGGTGCATAAACTCCTCAATTATTTTGAGCTAATTTTCTATAGGAAGTGCAGGAACTCAAGCAGAAGAAAATGTAATGTAATGCCAGGACTCAGTTCCGATGAGCTCCTGCTCAAGTCAAGTAGGCTACTGTGCTTAGATACAAATACAAATAATGTCCCGTTTGGAACACTGACAAGTAGCGCAAAAAAAAAGAAAGAAACAAACTTTTTTTTATTGAAATAGATAAATTAATCTGTCAACTGAGTCAGAATCAGATTTAAGATTAATATTTTTTTCAGAATTTTGGACTCAACGTCACCCTTTTTTCTGGGAAAAATCTAAGACATTTTTATTTTTTAGTTCAGTTACCCTTTAATTGAACTGGGCAGGCACCTAAGCACTGTTTGGTGTTTCTGTGGTGCACATTAGATGGAGTTTGCAAAACAAATGGCCACTGGATTGATGCAAATAATCATGACATCATTCTGCCAGGTTGGATACTTAGTAGCTAGTTAATTTAACATTTTTAGGAAAGCCTTTCCATCTACCACAATAAGGTTAGGCCTATCATTAGCATCCTATCTATTTCCTGTTCTTTAATTGTTTGAAACCTGGGCATTTTACTTCATATTATGAGGTATGTCTTACCTTGCTTCAAAGTACCATATAGCCAAAATCCTACCCAAAAAAACATGGAAGCAATTATTTTATAAAGACTTCCTCATATGCACTCTCCTGTTCTATGGGATTTCAAACCAACTTTATTTCATTGTCTAGCAGCCAAAGGCATTATCCTAGTCATATTAGCAACCCATGACAGTTGTTACATCTTTAGATCCTCCCTGTAATGGTTATTTCCATCTCTGTCCATGAAACCGCCTTGCGCATTCTATAACTGTGTTTTCCAGCAAATTGCTGTGTGCACATTTCTGCGCTTAAAATATGAAGAAATAATAGTTTATCAACATATAGCTAAACATTCTGATCTATCCATCAGCCCTACTAATTGATACTGTGTACCTCCACTATAGCCTAATTTGCTACGCATTGTGGGAATTAAGTGAGTATATGCAATGCCCACAAAAAAGTGGGTATATGGTGTATACCCTCCACTACACCACTGATTGCAGGAAATACTGTCAGCAGATGCACTTCCCTCTCACGCACCAGAGCCTGTAGGAATCAGAGTAGACATTTGAACCGGGCTAAACGCTTAGATTTATTCGAGTTTTTTGGGGGGCAATAATAGTCCCCCCCACTCTTTCCCTATTCCCCTTGTATTCTGCGTTAAAGTACTCCGATTTTCACCCCACACAGTAGGGGGCAGCATGCACCCCTAACGTATGTTTGCAGACCGCCATTGTGTCATATGAGAAAAATAAGTTATACCATAGAAGAAGAAGACTTCCCTGTCTACTGCTCTGTGTGGATACTTGCTCCGTCGGGGTGAACACGAAAGAGGCAATTCGGTTCAAGGAGCTACACCGAGCCTTTTCACAAAAATACTTTGATTTTGTACACAGAAAATGGCGGTTCCTGCAGGTGCAAATGTGCAGATGAACACAGAAACAAAGAACGACCTTTCAAATCCATCTGAAAATGACATTCACTTTGACGAGAAAGAATTGGAAAACATCACAAATCACGTCGAAGATGGCACAACACTGCCCCTCCACTCTCCGTGGACATTTTGGCTTGACAGGTAACAAAAATACGAATGATTACCTAAATGTAGCTAACGTTAGCTAGCAACACTCATCTTAACGTTTAGTACAACGCACATCGTGTTTTACATACGAACGGAGTAAGACTCACTTAAAGACAGCCGACAACATCGATGTCGGCCTTACACAACTCTTATAGCTAGAAGAAAAGAGGGTCTTCCAGATACTGCTAACTACGTTAGATCGCTTGTTCCCGCCCCAGCTAATTTACCGGTATGCTATCTTTACCAGCGTGAACGTTTACCTATGATATGTTTGAACAACTATAATGTATTATTAGTGCATTTTCTAGCTAACTATCCAAGAAGTTGTGACGCTAACTATAGGCTTCCTGGCTACCTTGTCTGCTGCTTCCACCAGTTGTGACAACGCTGCAACATTGTTGCAAGCTGAGTCAGATTCAGGCTACATTCTGGCTACATTCTATCTAGTCTCCCGCTATCAGACGTGATCACATCGTATTCTGCAGTCGATAGCACGAAGCTACAGTCTTGCTTTGAGAAGGCTACTTTGAGTAACATCTCTTGACTTCAGGTCAATTTATTGTAAAAGTCAACTGTCCAATTTACATTTTAATTGAAGTTCAGCAGATGGCCTAACCAAAACATTTGCATAATTGCAATCACAATGTAGTGAGAATGTTTTGGCAAGTTCATAGACTGGGATCTACAAATGTGTGCCCATTTTATTTCGATATTTTTAGTATTCAATAAGGAATTATATATATATATATATATAAATACAATCTCACACATGGAACTTGACCTACCCACTATTTTCGTAAGCAAGCATTTCACTGTAAGGTCTGTTGTATACCTGTTGTATTCAGTTCATGTGACTAATAAAATTTGACCTCCTGATCACATCACTGAATTTGTCATGACTAGATATGGTTCAGTGCTAATGTTGGTTATGCAGCTCCAACATGCCTAAGAAATGTCTTACTTTGATACAGGCTTTGACACACATCTGTCTTTGGGAATGGGCTTGGTTTTCAAGAAGCAGCTTGTTTGTGTTTCTCTTTTAGGTCATTGCCAGGGACAACAGCAGCAGAGTGTGAATCCAATCTGAAAAAGATCTACACAGTACAAACTGTTCAGGTGATTTAATGTGGGGAAATTGTGGATAACGTTGTAAATTACCTCTTCAAGCTATCTACTCAGATCCTGGTTTGGCCAGTGTAGGTCATCATTGTAAATAGTAATTTGTTCTTAAATGATTTGTCTAGTTAAAATGTTTTTACAAAATCCATAGGTTGACTTTATTTTAACTAACTAGCATATCATACTAAGAGATCAGCAAGGCAGTCTTTTCATTGGATTGAGAGAAATATATTTTCAGTAGGCCGTTGTTAATTATGCATCGATTTGTCTCTACTGATTTTCTCTGAGTAGAGTTTCTGGAGTGTATACAACAACATCCCTCCTGTGACTACACTGCCTCTAAGATGTAGTTATCACTTAATGCATGGAGAGAGGAGGCCCCTATGGTAAGTCCACTAACTTCATGGAAGATAGTTATCCCAAAATTAAATAAATGAAGGCTTTAGATTGTGGTTTCACTGGAAGGTTCCTTGGAAATTTTGTTACGTAACCTCTTTCATGACTTAAGTGGCACAAACTAGAATGCTTCTGGTAAATTATTATAATTTCCTAGTTTTTGCTGCCTGAGACAAGAGTTTTTGGTTGAAACCTCATATGTTAGTGTCAGCCTAAATGCTGAGCTCAAATGTTACTGAGTCTTAATTCTTTAATCTCCAACAGGGAAGAAGAAAGTAATGCTAAAGGTGGAGTCTGGAAGATGAAAGTACCAAAAGAAAGCACTGTATGTTTTAAGAACCTTCACTCATCCTTAATACATCTCGAATGAATGCCATATTACTCACTCACTGACTGAGTTGGTTCTATAAAACACTTTTTAAAAATATTTTCACTCTCAGTCTGCTGTTTGGAAGGAGTTGTTACTTGCCACGATTGGAGAGCAGTTTGCAGATTATTGTGCTTCAGGTGAGTCCCTACTTTCAAGTCAGTACATGATGTTGAATCTAGTGCTTGAGGGGTTGAGTGATTTGTAGAATTACAACGTGAGGACTCCATCATGGCCAGACACTATGCGGCCTATTTTAGTTGTATTCCTACTAAACTTTCTTAAGTTAGAAAATGAACCAAATGATTGTTACGTTATCCCAAGCTGATTCACCCTCTGGCACTAATAATAGAATATGATGTGAATATATGAGGTAGTGGAAACATGTACCATTTATATGTACTGATTTCTATCTTTCCTTTTCCTTTGTCTTTACAGAGGATGAAGTGGTTGGTGTAAGCGTTAGTATTCGAGATCGAGACGATGTTGTTCAAGTCTGGAACGGAAATGCATCTCTTGCTAGTGAAGCGAATATCTTAGGGAAAGTCTATGAACTCCTCCCGCACATAACTTTTAAAGCAGTATTTTATAAATGTGAGTATGGTCTTTTGTTTTCGTCATTTATTTTAAAATGCATTGTTTTGAATGATTATTACCCAGCTGAGGGTAGGCGGGCTTTGAATTCTTTGGCTGCTGTGACGCTCTGCGAAATTATACTATGTCTCTATTTTTGAGTTTTGACTGAGGCATTGTAGTCATACAAAATATGAATAATGTTATCCGTATGTAGTTATTTTTCAAGCTAATTGAAATTTGAAAGACATACAAAAAGGTTGAGGCTTTACCATGCCTGCATATCTATTCCAATTTATTCACTTACGGAAACACAACATCCCCATCAGCAAAGATGATTGATGTACTATACTACTAGCATACATACAAAGCAAAAGTGAGAACTGTCAGTTGCCGATGTTGAAAGTTGCTACCAAACCTGACTTTCTAGTGGTGGTATTGACTATTTAGATACTTAACCTAACTGATGGGCATTCGTTAATTTGAAGTAGCAGACGCATATAAAATCTTGCTATCTATTGAGCTAGAATCCATTAGGATTTTCACACGCTTTTGGTTAGTTTCACCACTCTTGTCTGCCCGCTCTCCATCTACATGCCCCCGGTGAGTTTTAGGCATTTTTTTAAATCCAGGATAAAATATTAGCTATGTATGTGAAGTCAAGGGTTTACATTAATTATGACTGTTTTCGTCTTTCAGCTCACAGAGAACATCATGCCTTTGAAGGAGGGCGTTCACGACATTAGCCTCTGCACTTTTTGATAAAGCTCTATTCTCGCCTGGATTTAACCTTCTCTCCTCAACTTAATCTAAAATATAATTTTGCATTACTGTACATCGAACCGAGGAAAACGTCATAGAATGTTATTGATATATATTTTTATAGATTCAAATGGCTGAGTTTCAGTCTGATGCCTTTTATTGTTTTTTTGTTTGTTCTTGAAACAGAATCTCTTTAGAATTGTATCTTTAATGTACCGGTAGGTCTTTTTTAATTTAGTCTGTCATTTAAGAAAAATGGTCCTTAGTCTTCATTCATGTAATTTCTGTATATGTGCTGTTTCTTCTTTAGAATGATAATGCGCGCTATCGCTGCACTGTCACTGCTCTGCTCTCTTGGCATGCCATGGACCTCACAAGCGAGCATTGATCCCTACTGTATCTATGGCACACCACTGACCCACAGTTCACTGGTTTTCACTATATGCCCTTAGAGTGATGTTGCTTGTTTATACAATGTATGTTTTAGCTGTCTTGGAATTATGAATTGTTTGATCCATATATACTTTGACTCATTTGTGAAAAATTGAGTGTCCTAAAAGTTGTAGTATTTGTAACTGTTGGCAGACAGTGCTTTTTGGCACACACTCAATCATGACTCACCAATATTAACATCAGCATTGAAGTTAGAGACATTGACTCAAATGCTACAGGTAGCAATGAGCGAAGTCCCCAGACATTCTTACACATTATGATTATACTTTGATTGCAGCGCTGTTAATATGCAATAGGTATGAACAGTGTTATACTGGTGTATTTTTTATTTTGTATCAGAAAAAAATGTAACTTTAAAAGGATCAAATATTAACAAAGTACTGTATATACAGTGCCTTGCGAAAGTATTCGGCCCCCTTGAACTTTGCGACCTTTTGCCACATTTCAGGCTTCAAACATAAAGATATAAAACTGATTTTTTTTGTGAAGAATCAACAACAAGTGGGACACAATCATGAAGTGGAACGACATTTATTTGATATTTCTAACTTTTTTAACAAATCAAAAACGGAAAAATTGGGCGTGCAAAATTATTCAGCCCCCTTAAGTTAATACTTTGTAGCGCCACCTTTTGCTGCGATTACAGCTGTAAGTCGCTTGGGGTATTTCTCTATCAGTTTTGCACATCGAGAGACTGACATTTTTTCCCATTCCTCCTTGCAAAACAGCTCGAGCTCAGTGAGGTTGGATGGAGAGCATTTGTGAACAGCAGTTTTCAGTTCATTCCACAGATTCTCGATTGGATTCAGGTCTGGACTTTGACTTGGCCATTCTAATACCTGGATATGTTTATTTTTGAACCATTCCATTGTAGATTTTGCTTTATGTTTTGGATCATTGTCTTGTTGGAAGACAAATCTCCGTCCCAGTCGCAGGTCTTTTGCAGACTGCATCAGGTTTTCTTCCAGAATGGTCCTGTATTTGGCTCCATCCATCTTCCCATCAATTTTAACCATCTTCCCTGTCCCTGCTGAAGAAAAGCAGGCCCAAACCATGATGCTGCCACCACCATGTTTGACAGTGGGGATGGTGTGTTCAGCTGTGTTGCTTTTACGCCAAACATAACGTTTTGCATTGTTGCCAAAAAGTTCAATTTTGGTTTCATCTGACCAGAGCACCTTCTTCCACATGTTTGGTGTGTCTCCCAGGTGGCTTGTGGCAAACTTTAAACAACACTTTTTATGGATATCTTTAAGAAATGGCTTTCTTCTTGCCACTCTTCCATAAAGGCCAGATTTGTGCAATATACGACTGATTGTTGTCCTATGGACAGAGTCTCCCACCTCAGCTGTAGATCTCTGCAGTTCATCCAGAGTGATCATGGGCCTCTTGGCTGCATCTCTGATCAGTCGTCTTCTTGTATGAGCTGAAAGTTTAGAGGGATGGCCAGGTCTTGGTAGATTTGCAGTGGTCTGATACTCCTTCCATTTCAATATTATCGCTTGCACAGTGCTCCTTGGGATGTTTAAAGCTTGGGAAATCTTTTTGTATCCAAATCCGGCTTTAAACTTCTTCACAACAGTATCTCGAACCTGCCTGGTGTGTTCCTTGTTCTTCATGATGCTCTCTGCGCTTTTAACGGACCTCTGAGACTATCACAGTGCAGGTGCATTTATACGGAGACTTGATTACACACAGGTGGATTGTATTTATCATCATTAGTCATTTAGGTCAACATTGGATCATTCAGAGATCCTCACTGAACTTCTGGAGAGAGTTTGCTGCACTGAAAGTAAAGGGGCTGAATAATTTTGCACGCCCAATTTTTCAGTTTTTGATTTGTTAAAAAAGTTTGAAATATCCAATAAATGTCGTTCCACTTCATGATTGTGTCCCACTTGTTGTTGATTCTTCACAAAAAAATACAGTTTTATATCTTTATGTTTGAAGCCTGAAATGTGGCAAAAGGTCGCAAAGTTCAAGGGGGCCGAATACTTTCGCAAGGCACTGTATAGTACATTTCATTTACACTTTTCTAAAAGTGTGGCAAATGCATTCTTTGGAAGTGTTTGGGTGAATATAATAATAGGATAAGTTACCATTCACTTTATTGAAACTCGGCCCAAAATAAAAACAAATGTCACATGTTGCTGTCACATCACTGTCACCAGAACACTTGTGCTGCTAATATACACTATATATGCAAAAGTATTTGGACACCCTTTCAAATTAGTGGATCCGGCTGTTTCAGCCACACCCGTTGCTGACAGGTGTATAAAATCGAGCACACAGCCATGCAATCGCCATAGACAAACATTGGCAGTAGAATGGCCTTACTTAGTGACTTTCAACATGGCACCGTGACAGGATGCAAAAAGTCAGTTTGTCAAATTTCTGCCCTTCCAGAGCTGCCCCGGTCAACTAAGTGCTGTTGTAAAATTGCAACGTCTAGAAGCAACAATGGCTCAGCCATGAAGTGGTAGGCAACACAAGCTCACAGAACGGGACCGCTGATGCACGTACAAATAGTCTGTCCTCGGGTGCAACACTCACTACCGGGTTCCAAACTGCCTCTGGAAGCAACATTGGCACAAGAACTGCTCATTGGGTGCTTCATGTATTGGGTTTCCATGGCCGAGCAGACGCACACAAGCCTAAGATCAACATGCTCAATAAGTGTTGGCTGGAGTGGTGTAAAACTCGCCGCCATTGGACTCTGGAGCAGTGGTAATGTGTTCTCTGGTGTGATGAATCACGCTTCACCATCTGGCAGTCTGACGGAAGAATCTGGGTTTGGCGGGTGCCTGAATGCTAGTGCCAACTGTGAAGGAGGAATAATGGCCTGGGGCTGTTTTTCGTGGTGCTGGCTAAGCCCCTTTTTTTTCCAGTGAAGGGAAATCTTAACGCTACAGCATACAGTACAATGACATTCTAGATGATTCTGTGTTTCCGACTGGCAACAGTTTGGGGGAGGCCCTTTCCTGTTTCAGCATGACAATGCCTCCGTGCACAAAGTGAGGTCCATACAGAAATGGTTTGTTGAGCTCAATGTGAAAAAGCTTGACTTGATTGCTTAGAGCCCTGACCTCAACCCCATCAAACTCCTTTGGGATGAATTGGAACCCCGACTGCGAGCCAGGCCTAATCGCCCAACATCAGTGCCCGACCTCAGTAATGCTCTTGTGACTGATTGGAAGCAAGTCCCCGCAGTAATGTTCTAACATCTATTGGAAAGCCTTCCCAGAAGAGTGGAGGCTGTTATAGCAGCAAAGGGGGGACCAACTCCATTTTAATGCCCATGATTTTGGAAAAAGATGTTCCACGAGCAGGTGTCTATATACTTTTGGTCATGTAGTGTGTAACTTCTGTTATTTCTGTTTTTAATCCCATTATCTCAAAGTGAGCTGTACTGATCACATTTTACATTAGAATTGTGCCTTCCGCTGCCCAGCGTCTCAGTTGTAGAATTTGGTTTAAAAATGTATGCAACTTGGTCCTATATTTGTGAGTTTTGTTGCATTTGTTGTTCGAGGGTTACTGAAAAATAAAATGTTTTTAATTTGTGGGAATATTCTGATGCTTTGGTCTTGGCCGCATTATCTCCACCTACTGGTGACTTTTTGTCATATATTTCACTTGCATTTCTGTTGCAAGTCACTTAATACAGAGTACTAATGATACTCTGCTCAGTATCATCACCCCTGAAATGAAAAAATAAATAAAAACTAACTTTCTGTGTCCTTTGCCACATAGCAAGAGTGTTTATTTGCTAAGTCCTATGCTTGTCTATATTTGTTCACACACTGCAAGCACTGGTTCGATCAACCTTGGCAGTAAATACGTAAAATATGAATATTATCCCAACAGGATGCCTGTTTTTGAAATGTAGGTGTGTGTTGTCAATTTCCAGGCTTTTGCTTACAAATACAGTATGGACAGATGGGTGAAATGTCCTCAGAAGTCATTATCTGTGAACCCTCCCCAGAAATGGTTTCCTTTCATTACATGTAGAACGTTAGTCATGTATTGTTCCTCTGTTGCTCCTCATACCCTCAGCAGCAGGGGAGAACATCATGAAATCCACCCCCTTTGGAAATTCAGAGTAGATTATTTTCATCTGCTTAATTACCTAATTAACAGAAAGCTAATTACTTTGTTGTGTGCATGAGTGCATATGGAGAGGGTGTTACATAATTGATAGTAATCCTCAATTAATTTGTTTTAAAGCAGCACTCTATCAAGTCAAGGCCTAATCCACAGAATATCGGCAACATCAAACCAACAATATGTAAAAACAATTCATACAAAAACACTTTTGTTAGACACCATTGAGCTTAATATGCCCCATATTCAACTGCAGATACATTTAGCTGACTTTGTAATTGTGTGTTGTATTGTCTTTTAATGGATCAACATTTTTAATTGGAAGTTCACCTAGAGAATTATATTTTTTGATTACATTGTATGATTACAACTTTGATGCAAATTGAGAGGGGTGCTGTTGTTACTATAAATGCCCACTATCAAAATAAAGTTGCACACTCCATATATAAACTCCCAGCAATTTAATGGGTATTTACCAACGTTTCGGCATCACTGTGCCTTCCTCAGGGTAATGTCATGAATACTTGAACCAGACATTACCCTGAGGAAGGCACAGTGATGCCGAAACGTTGGTAAATACCCATTAAATTGCTGGGAGTTTATATATGGAGTGTGCAACTTTATTTTGATAGTTTATTTGCAGTTAGCACCTCCACACAAACTAATTTTTCTGGGTGTGCGCCAGCTGATGTTTTTTAAGTTACTATAAATGTCTGAATCATCACTGAACAAAAATATGAACTAAACTTCTAAAGTGTAAAGTCTAAAGTCTAAAGTGTTGGTCCCATGTTTAATGAGCTGAAATAAAATATCCCAGAAATGTTCCATTCGCGCAAAAGCTTATTTCTCTCACATTTTGTGCACAAATTTGTTTACGTCCCTGTTTGTGAGCATTTTCTCATTTTCCAAGATAATCCATCCACCTGTCAGGTGTGGTAAATCAAGAAGCTGATTAAACAGTATGATCATTACACAGGTGCACCTTGTACTGGGGACAATAAGAGGCCACTAAAATGTTCAGTTTTGTCACACAACATAATAACACAGATGTGTGTCAAGTTTTGATGGAGCATGCAATTGGCATGCTGACTGCAGGATTGTGCACCAGAGATGTTGCTAGATAATTTAATGTTAATTTCTCTACCATAAGTCACCTCAATGTCATTTTAGAGAATTTGCCAGTATGTCCATCCGTCCTTACAACTGCAGACCACGAGTAACCATGTCAGCCCAGGACCTCCACATACCGCTTCTTCACCTGCAGGAACATCTGAGACCAGCCATCCGGACAGCTGATGAAACTGTGGGTTTGCACAACTGAAGAATTTCTGCACAAACTGTCAGAAATCGTCTCGGGAAGCTCATCTATTTGCTCATCGTCCTCACCAGGGTCATGACCTAACTGCAGTTCAGTGGGAAAATCAAATGTATTTATATAGCCCTTCTTACATCAGCTGGTATATCAAAGTGCTGTAAAGAAACCCAGCCTAAAACCCCAGACAGCAAGCAATGCAGGTGTAGAAGCACTGTGGCTAGGAAAAACTCCCTAGAAAGGCCAAAACCTAGGAAGAAACCTAGAGAGGAACCAGGCTTTGAGGGGTGGCCAGTACTCTTCTGGCTGTGCCGGGTGGAGATTATAACAGAACATGGCCAAGATGTTCAAATGTTCATAAATGACCAGCATGGTCAAATAATAGTAATCACAGTGAACAGGTCAGGGTTCCATAGCTGCAGGCAGAACAGTTGAAACTGGATGCTCACCTTTGATGGCCACATGTACGTTGGAGAAGTGTGTTCTTTACAGATTAATCCCACTTTCAACTGTACCGGGCAGATGGCAGATGGAGTGTAAGGCGACCAATGGGCGAGCGGTTTGCTGATGTCAATGTTGTGAACAGAGTGCCCCCATGGTGGTGGTGGGGTTATGGGCAGGCAGGCATAAGCTATGGACAACGAACACAATTGCATTTTATCGATGGCAATTTGAATGCACAGAGATACCGTGCCGAGATCCTGAGGCCCATTGTCGTGCCATTCATCCGCCATCATTACCTCATGTTTCAGCATGATAATGTACGTCCCCATGTCACCGGGATCTTTACACAATTACCGGAACCTGAAAATGTACCAGTTCTTCCATGGCCTTGATACTCACCAGACATGTCACCCATTAACTGAATTTTGTATTTTTCAATATATATATATATATATATATATATATATATTTATATATCTAAATAATTAAGCATGTTTGGGATACTCTGGATCGACATGTACAACAGCGTGTTCCACTTCCCGACAATATCCAGCAACTTCACACAGCCATTAACAAGAAGTGGGACAACATTCCACAGGCCACAATCAACAGCCTGATCAACTCTATGTGTAGTGCTATACGTCAATCTGTGGGCAGAGTTCTATCATGCCCATAGTGTGGAAAATAGGTAAGTGCACGTGACTATCTATTTCAAAACTAGATTAATTTCACCATAAACATTGTGTGACAGCTTTTGTTTTAAGGATCAATATTAATCTCCAGTGCAAGATGTGCTGTTGTGTGAATTTGAATGAACTTAATCTATGATTCCTCCCCTATCTTTTTATTTATAATATCCTATGTTGGAATAGTTAATTTAGTGAATTTCCCTATTCCCCAGTATTAAGGGGTATCCATAGATATTATTCTATGTATTATTTTTGTTTGTATTTTGGGTGTAAAGTACTGTATATTTGTTACACATAATCTTGTCTGTTGTATGTTTTCTTCATTGATTAAAGTTTATTTCTAATTTAACACCCTGTCTGACTGCAGTTTTTGGACTTCACATGGACCAAACACAAATCCCATGCTTGCATGTTTCTGTGGCTGTATGAGAGAAGAGCAGAGGACTATTGAACACAACCCTGTGGTCTGATCATGCTAACCTGTCAGTGGGTGGCGCTCTACACCAAAGAAACAGCATTTCTAAGAAAACCCATCAGCCATGTTGTGCCACCTAGATGCAGCCATGATAAATTTACTGTCTTTTGTAAAGAAATCAACGGTTCTTTGCAGACCTTGATCAAGGACAAAGAGACTTAAAATATTTTCTATTGAGGCTAAATTAATGTTGCTTTTCAACAAGTGTTACCTGGACTGTTGGACCGACCAATGATAATTCTCTTCTGTAGGGGGACAAATGACAGACATTTTAATTACTGCCATAATGTCTTAAGTCCTTCAGTGACAGTAAATCGAGCTGAAACGGGGGAACATTCCGTTTTCACAGGCAGGTCGCTGAAGGCAGTTATTATAGGCTTATAACATATATTTTGAAGTAACTAATAATGCACTTTATAATATAGGATAAGGAGTTAATGAAGTGAATGTATAACGCAATAATTGACAAAAAAAATATAGCTATATAGTTTGTGTTGTGGCGTGTCGCCACGCACATGCTATAAGGTAAGTTAAATTAATATATCTCTTATTAATCTGGGACAAAAACATTTTTTCCAACAAAGTTAAGGCTGAGACATAGGTGTCTAGTTTGTCCCTCTATCGAACTTTAACCTCTCGAACTCCCTCCTTCCATTGGACAAAGTGCAGAAAAAAGAAAATAAACATTCTGCATCAATTGTAATTAGATAGCTTACAGCTAGACATTTTTACTTCATGACAAGCCGTTGGTGTCGACCCTTTCTGCTAAAACTAATGCATCATTACATCTCTCACCAAAATTGCATTATTTGAATTGGCTACTACTGTGTATTGTAAGTGGTAACGAATATGACTTCTGTCAAAATTCTGTGAAGATCTACAATGAATGTTGTTTACCCAGCAGGTGGATATGACGTCACGGATTTGGAACATCAGAAAATAACATCCAAATTCGCGATAATTTTTTCTTTCCACGCGAATTAAAATGTAATAACATTAGAAAGAGCTCGCTCTCTTATTCGAGACAGAACGTGGCGTGAAGTCTAGATTATTTTACCGGTAACAGCGCTCTCCGTGAATGCAGCAGAGATGTATCCTCGCAGTTAAAGTTAGTCCCCCAAGCGGAGTAATGTTGGTAGTATTTACAGTGTGAATATTGCATGCTTACTTGGTATACAAGATCGCGTGTACAGTTCATTATCTCTAGCACAGAATTGTCTACTGCGTGCACCTACCATTGTCGATTGGGTAAGTTTATCGTATTCTAATGTCGTCTCGTTAGACATTGATTCTACTATTTCAGTTTGCTCACATGGAGTTTGTCTTTGTTTGCCAATGTTTTTTTAGAATGGTTTCTATGGCGAAATAAACTAATAAACAACACCAATAATACGACATGAGAGCTGAAATACTGTGTAATGTATTGTGCTATGCGCTGCAAACCGTGTATACTCTTCGAAAGGCTCAGTGATACAGCATTAGAAGAGACACAGCATTTGCTACTTTTCTAAAAGTTAGGTCGGTAGTTGTTGCTCACTTATTTTCTCATGTTTGTGACCCCGGGTAAATATCCTTTAACACAAGATAAAGTTAGAAGTGCAACTTATACTTTGTGAAACCATGCTATTGGTATACTCCGTGTATACACTTTGTAACTCAACATGAGTTTATTGAATCGAGAGAGGAAGTTTAGTGCGGTGATTTCTTTGGACCAAATTCAGGGATAAGGTGCTTTTCCCCACGTGGTACCTTCCACAAACTCTTCATGACGGACCAGACTCACTGTAGATTCACATTTTGACACATTATTATTTCTTATGATTACAGAGTGGGAAGCAATATTTTTGATAGTTCAATCATGTGAATTGATATAACCAAATATGTACCAAGATTTGGTAGTTACTGTAGCACCTGCATGTCTGTAGACCTCTCTCATAATTGCAAATCACTATAATAATGTTATAATATTATTATAATGTCATTATAGTGAACTACAATTGTATTGAATACTGGTTTTATACTCTAAGCATCTCTAAGCATATTTTCTAGACTTTTATTATTCGCTACAAGTACTATCCCACTTTGTTGACTTGTTAGTGGTTGGAGGCTGAAAGTTTGACAACACTTTCTTGATTGGGTTTGGGTTGTAGTAGATTAGGCTATGCATCTTTATTTGCAAGAATTTATTCCACCGCACCAGCTAATGCGAGGCCCATCACCTTCTGGCATGGTGAAATTAGAACATGAACTGATAAATGACTTGTGTTTTCTATACAACAAATACCCTATCTACTATAGTATCTCTTAACAAAATATAATTAGGTAATTAAATGTAATGAACTAACGTAGATAAATTAACAATTTTAGTTTGTTTGCACTTTATAAGGTCATGTATTTTTTAAGTGTCTTCAGTTATTATACTATTTTGTATTATATTCTATTATTTACTATTATTTTGTTTACTATATTAAATAATCATTATTGCAAATAAAATAACTAGGCCCACAAACTATAACCTGCAGACAGGGTGTATTATAATTTGTGAATAATTGTTGAAATAGACTGAGCATGATTGTTTCCCTAAGCTAAGAGGGAACACAACAAGCACACAACATTTAGATATTAATAAAGAATCTGAACCAAATCTGCAGCTGGCACCATTGGAGCTAAAGCTATCTAAAAAATAAAAGGCAACTGCAGCTTTAACATCTATCATTGGCAGAGCTCCCTCTTCGTTGGTCTTTGGATTAGTCATTGTCTGAGGAAAAAAAACAAACTTTTTGTAGGAGAAGTAAAGTAAACAGCCTCCAACAAGTGAACCTTGACAACCCAGATTAAGGAAAACATTGAAGATCAAACAGTGCTGCTGCTGGGCTGTTGTCATGATCTGCCTGAGAGAGAGCTACAGACTATTTGAACAGGCACTGGGGTTTGTGTGCTCACTTATGCAGAAATGAACCTTCGCAAATGCTGACCCAGGTTTAAAAAGCACAGGGTGAACTTTCTTTGCAACTTTCCAGCCCTGGTGTTTAACACAGCCAGTGTCCAGAGAGCCCCAGCCTTTGTTCTCCTGCTGATTCTTCAACCCATGACAAGCATGACAGGAACACACTAACCATGTCCTCTCAGACTGCTTTACACCAGACCAAACTACAGTACTTTCTCTGCCCCTTATTGCAACTGAAAAAGCAGGTAAAAAATATTACAATTGAGACAGGCTAGTCTTATGCAATGTTATGACTTAGCCTCATTGAATTCCTATTCAATCCGTAATGTTATTTTGTGTTTTCAAAAGTCCATATTTTCAGTTTGGCCTCTTCAATACATACACAGGCATTTTTTGGGGGTTCTCTTTTTGGAGAGTTGTGGCTAACTTGGTGAGAAAGTAAATCAGCCACTCATGCAATCAGTCTGAGGAGGACTCCCATCCCAGAGTGGACAGGCTTTCTCTTTCATCTGAGGGTTCACTATTTGTGAACACACACGGAAATGCCCAGTGCTGGGTATGGAGTGCCTGTAAACTGACTGTGCCCTCGCTCAATGATAATAATACTTATTTTTGTCCCAATGTGGGAATGAGGTTTCACACTACGTAGAGTTTCCAGACTAGGACTGGTATTAGGGTATTTGCTTGATTTATCTTGTAATTAATGCTTAATACAGATTACAATAATTTAAAGTGGTACCACTTATGAATAACTTTCCCTATGTATCTTGTGTATTTATCATCATCTCACTGTCGGAATATTCACACCATGAATTTCTCATGTGACTCACACATTTTCACATTAAGATTGGTCTTAAATGTACAGGAAAGGCTTAGAGAATGAATAGTGGGATCCTAAGTAGCACAACTGTGACAGGTAGACCTACAGTATTTATTAGTGTGCTATTGCATTTTAATGGAATGGCTAACAAAGGGAAGCAGGACAATATTTGCAGGGTAAAGGTTAGTGTGTCCCACCCCCTGTGGCGTGCCCAGGCAGCTGTTGCCTCTGCGCCGTGCCCCTGGCACACTGTGCTCTCCATGCCAGGCTGCCAGGCCATTGGTCAGGGAGTGGACGGCTTTAGGTGAGCTAGGAACGACTCCTCTGTCTCCATGGAGACTGCACACGCTCAGGACAGCCATTAACTCAGCCAACCATTAATTAATGTCTTCCTCTGTCATCTGTCCTTAATAAAGGGAGGAAGGTTGACAAAATGTCACTGGTAACAAGGGAAAGAAAGGAAGTGTGCAATTACTATCAATTAATTATTCATAATTAATTGATTATCATTGCATGATAAATAAAGAAGTTGGTTGGCTTTAGTTTAACAAAATTGTAGATATAAAAAAGGAGTTATTTTAGACTGGACATATGAATTTAGTTTATTTCACGCATTCTTTTTTCACTGCATTGATTTTTTTGGGAAGTCATTAGCTGCTATTTTGTTACCAGTTGCCAGTTTAGTTTGTATATCATTACATTTCATGTATATTTCATAGTGATTATTTTTTTTGTAGTATCCCTTTTGACTATTTTATATCGATTCTATGACTCCAAGTATCGATTCTCATTTTGCTAGGTAGTTAACGTTAGCTAGCGCTTGTCGGCTGTACCTGTGCCAGAACGCCGGTATTTCTCCATCTCTAACTTGTTCTGTCTTCTTTTTAAATGGTGAGCCAACATGATTTTAGCACTTTTATTTCCATGACTGATCAAAACTTGTTTCCTCATGACTCTCTCTTGTCCTTCTGCAGCAGACATGGCGAGCAATATGTTTGGAACATCGAATCGCAATAAAATTGCAGTATTGAATCGCAATAGATATATAATCATCAGAATCGTGAGAATCACAATACATATCATATCGGCAACTAAGTATTGTGATAATATCGTATCATGAGGTCCCTGGCAATTCTCAGCCCTAATATTTAATCTTATACTGTACATCAGGGGTTACCAATATTTTTTGTCCTGTGTCCGCATTTTGATATATAAAAAACTAAATTGGGACTCCACCATATAAAAAAAGGGATGGAATCAACAGCCAATGTTACATTTTTTATTTAGGGCTATGGCAGTTTATTACAAATAAGTCTGACAGTACTTCAATCTGAAGGAAGTATTGTTTGAAGTGACTAAAATGTATTAGAAAGGTATTGGGAAGTTCAGAAGATCATCAGGCAATAATTGTGTATGATCATCTGTATAGAAAAGAACACAATCATTGCTTTAAATTATAATATTATTCTCCCCCCAGGCTGATTTGGTTCCAGTCCTGTCCACTCTGTTCTAACGAGTCATGTGCAGCTTTTGAGCATTTTAGAGGGAAACAGAAGACATACTTCTTCCAAGGGTCATAATAGCTTATAGGTTCAACTGTTCAAAAGTTAGAGCCACAGTGTTTAAGCTGCAGTCATTTAACTGTGGCGCTGCGCCACTGAAAAATCATTGCCACCATGCTAAACAAAACAAGTAATGATTAGAAAAATCTGGCAACCCCATAGTAGAATAGTTTATCTATTTACCTAGTCGGCTTGTTGTTGTGTGTTCTATGCGAGATAAATATTCCCCTCGAGGCGCATTCAAGTTACGAGTGCCATAGGGAGTGAAACATGCATTCTGACAAGCAGTCAATCCACAATAATTCTTGCAATCGTGGAGAAAAACAGCAGTTTTAAAGACATAAGTTAAAATGAGGGCAATCACAGCTTTCGATTCCTACTTTATTTATTTCTCAACTCCTAAATATGTGCAAACTGCACCATTTTAAACCCAGAGTTTTTAGCAGGGTCATGGTTAAGCACTTTACTGCTCTGCAATTTGCTGTGAGTGCATAGGGGAGAGTGGGGCTAAATGTAACACGGGTCAATTGTAGGGTAACTTTGGGTAAAACGCCACCCTACCTCAAAATAATTTTATGGAATCAACAGCCAATGTTACATGGTTTATTTGGGGCTATGGCAGTCTATTACAAATAAGTCTGACAGATCTTCAATCTGAGGGATGTATGGTTTGAAGTGACAAAAACATATTGGAAAGGTATGGAAAGTTCAGAAGATCATCAGGCAATAATTGTGTATGATCATCTGTGTAGAAAAGAACACCATAATTGCATTCAATGGTAATTGGCGAGTGACTTGAGATAGATTACATTTTTTGTTGAGCAAGAGTTGTGGCAACATTAAGTGGTTTCTGTGAGAAGTACAGGCAGGGGAGGAAGGTTGACAAAGGCATGTTACACCGGGTGGCTGGTTATCCTAATGTAGGCCTACCTTATATTCACTGTATTTATGCACGTTTTTGGGGACATGAAATTCATCAATAGGATGCTAACTAGTTAAAATATTACATTTGCGATCTAGCTAATGATTAGCCCAATAGGGTAAATGCAGATAGGCAACCCCATGCTTCAGTCTATGTATTTATAGCCACAATGCTCCATTAGTTGGGCTACAGGTGATAATGCTTATTGCTAATAGGATACCTGATAATATGGACCACACATAGGCTATATGCATGGTCCAATATGTTAAAATAATTTAAACTAATAATAATATGTTATTGGGCTAATTTCTGGAGGTGGAAATTATATTTTAGATGGTGTCAGCAATATTTTATTTTCATTCATTTTGGAATAGAATGTCCTTTTAAAAAGTCAACAGAACTGAGCTTTTCAGACCTTCTACATAAACATTTTGGGGTAACCCCGGACCCCCCCAAAAATGGGGTCAGGACCTCCCCTTCAACCGCACCCGCCCCCTCCCTGCGACCTTTTCCCCCCACTGCTACACAATTTTCCAGAGGAAACACTGTAGAGCCATATATGTAGGAAGAAAGCAGAAACCGCTCTGTTTGTCTCAATCGCATTTGGCTGATATCGGAGGTTACTCATGTAACTGTGGTTCTCTGAACCAAGCAACACATTTTCAGAGTTTCTCTCGCAACTTCATTTTCAAATCAGGCGAACCCTAGTTTGGGAAACACTGCATCACATCATACAGGCTTCTCTTTTATTTTGTTTTGGTGGATGCCCAACTGAGACAATTATTTTGTTACACTTGCTTATCATCAATTAATCAATTAAAAGGAGATAAAAAAAATCAGTTCACTTACATACTAGAATGGAAGACTATTAATGAAAGAGCCGTTTCAATGTGTCTACGGCTGAAAACTCTACTCTCTGTAGTAGTGTCAGTTTGAAAACTTCACAGGAGTGTGTAGGAGTAGATAGCATAGTGACTGAGTGAAACCTTACTTTCAGGCTTAATCTACTCATAAAGAAAGCAAATGCCAGTGCAAATCTCAACACCCCTCACATATATTAAAATATGTACATCGTCATTGCTGTTTTTTTCCACACATTTTGCTGTAGCGCTGACTAGCCTAATCAAACTTCGATGGGCATCTGAGATGTAAGATATATTTAAAGATTGCTAGGATTGCATCAGTTTTTTAAGGCCCAGTGCAGTCAAAAATGTGATTTTCCTGTGTTTTATATATATTTCCACACTATGAGGTTGGAGTAATACTGTGAAATTATGATAATGCCCTTTTAGTGTAAGAGCTGTTTGAAAAGACCGGTAGATATTTTGTTTGTATTATTATAATTGTATTTTTTCCCCCCAATTTCATGGTGTCCAATTGGTAGTTACAGTCTTGTCCCATTACTACAACTCCTGTACGGACTCGGGAGTTGCGAAGGTTGAGCCATACATCCTCTGAAACACGACCCTGCCAAGCTGCACTGCTTCTTGACACTCTGCTGGCTTAACCTGGAAGCCAGTCGCACCAATGTGTCGGAGGAAACACCGTACTGGCGACCGTGACAGCGTGCATGTGCCCGGTCCGCCACCGGAGTCGCTAGAGCGCGATGGAACAAGGAAATCCCGGCTGGCCAAACCCTCCCCAAACGCAGGTGCGACACAGTCAGGGATCAAACCCGGATCTGTAGTGACGCCTCAAGCACCGCAGTGCCTTAGACCGCTGCGCCACTCGGGAGGCAAGGCCACCTGAAATGTAAGCATTTTTTGGTGGGATGGAGTTTTAGCCTGCCTGGTAACAACACCAGGCGGTAAATTAGTTAATATTAGACCGATAAGAAAGAGAGTTCATAACCTCTCTGGACCATTAATGCATTGGTTACAATTGTCATGGTTCCAATCCAAAGTGACTGTCTGGTGGGCATACTGTAGTATTCCTCTTCTCGTGCCCCCCCCAGGCCAGAGCTCAGGCCAGCATATCCATGTCTGACCCATCATCTGCAGACCTGGGCTGATTGGAATAGGACTCAGATTATGTTCTGAATTGGCCCGAATGTCACAGATCCCTCTCTGCCAGCTGTGGGGTTGACAGATGAACTGAGGCGGGATCAGACCCTTGGGTGGGTTTCTCCTTGATCCAGGGGTCCACAGTCAGGAGCCACACATGTTAAGGGAGGGAACCTCACAACACTGCTCCCAGTGGTGAGACATTCTAGGAATGTGACTTTTAAAAAGTATGCCCCCTCTGATATCCAGAGATATTCTCTTAATTTCTCGTTACTGAACAGATCTAGATGTTTCTGTAATGTTCTGTTACACTGCACTATTTATCTGTGTGTTTTCCATGCAGGTTGTAGTGGTTACATGTGATGATATGCACTCATAGCCAATGTTAAGTATTTCATGTAATATGTGCACTGATGTGTGCTGTGGTTGCACATTTCCTTATTCCCAGGCTTCTTGGCTGGTAATGAGTCTACACTCTTACCTATCTTGAACCTAAAAAGGTTCTTCGGATGTCTCCTTTGAAGAATCCTTATTGGTTCCAGGTAGAAGAACCCTTTTGGTTCCAGGTAAAACCCTTTTGGGTTCCAGGTAGAACCCTTTACACAGAGGGTTGGGCGGTATCCAGATTTTTCATATCGTTATACTGCCCTTCTCTCATCCTTTGATTTACGGTATTACTGTCGTAGTACACAAAGGGGTGCTAAAAACGCAAAAAATTGCCCATTGGGCGTCTATTACCAGAATGTTAACAAAACATTAGCACAAACTTCTAGCGAATTTCAATAGAGGCTGCTAGCAAAATATGCTAATGAGCACAAATAAAAATAAACTAATTGCAAAGACAGGCAATCCAGCTCATAAAGTTATATAAGTATATGTAGTAGCTACCGAATGTGTTTTTTGTTGAGTTTGGACATTTACAAGCGAATGTGACACTGGAGTCGCTAGGACAACGGCCTTGCCTGCTCTGCTTGGATAATAGGGGGGAAGAGGAGACGGGCCGAGAACAGAGAGGAGAAAAAATAAAAGCAAGGAAATCAAGATAGCAGCAATGGCAGCTGTACAGATAACTACTCCAAAGCGCTTTGACTTCTCAAAAAACGGTAGAAATCTAACACTATATGATGCCCCGTCTCAGCTAACTAGCAAGTTAAACCAAATACCCAGCTGAACTCCCGCTTTCTCCCATTGTGCTATTTACAAACAAAGACGTGACTGACTCAACTGTTCTGGGGAACTACGGTAAGCTTCATAATGTAAAATTATGTGACAGGTGAAATGAAGAACGCAATCTGCTTTATCTCCTAACGTCTTGCACAAGTTGACTACAGATAAGAACTTAAGAAATAGTTTCAACGGTATTGACAGTATTGAAAAACCTCCCCATGTTTTTTTCTTTAAAATACCTTGGTATACAGAATATATGGTAATCCGCCCAAGCCTAGTTCTACCTGAAATAAAAAAAGGGTTCTCCTATGGGGACAGCCGAAGAACCGTTATGGAATCCTTTTTTCTAAAAGTGTAGAGACACTTCTCCAGGTGAAGGTTCTCCTATGCCTGTTTTCCCTGTTGAGTAGTGGCCTTGGCCCCTGCTTGCTGCTCTTCTCAATAACGGAATGCTTGGGAGGGACACTTATGCCCTTTGTCTCTGTGCAGGTTTCAAGGTCCAGATAAGTTGGACCTGAGGCATGCTCCCTATACCAGTGGCCGGATCATGCTGACTTGTCACCATGTGGCCTATATGGAACTTGAGTCTTTAGAATCGCTGCTGAGCCAGTTGAGATGGGCTGTTTTGAAGTGGACAAAGGTGGAACTTGACTATATACTCATAATTTTCTGGGCTGGCAAATGTACTGAACCCTATTTTGGTATTTGAAGCACAAGCTCATTTAGTCTTGCCCATGTTTTTGCAAGAATGCACTATTTACTGAAATTCAGATTTTTTGGGGGGTCAATTTCGCCAGCAAAATATCCAACTTTGCTTGGAGATACCTGCACTCCCTTCTGGGTGTTTCACAGGTAGGCCTAAGCAGCAAACAGTTTTAGGCAGACATCAGGGGCTCAGCCATATGCTATAATCTGTGTTCTGCTGCCAGGCGAGACCTCTACACCTGTTTCTCTCAGCTGGCCTGTGTGTGTGGTGTGTGTGTGTTTGTACGTGTAGGCACGTGTATGTATGAGGTCTCTTGCCTTCACCTTAAGGTCTTTGCCTATTGGACAACAGTCCTTCTCATCATACTGATGCTTCCTCACCAGTCTGGGATCTGCTATGCTGCCTGTCAGTGAGAATTAACAACACCCAAACATAAGCAGTAATGCCTCCTTCAGAACACCAGAAACACTAGTTGTATGTTGCTATAGTATTTCTCACCAGATGTGCATTAAGGCCTAGGGAGCAGAGCACCTCTATGGGAGCCAGCCTCAGCCTTGGCGTCTTTGGTGTATTCTCACTTGGCAGCCTCTCCCTGACAAGAAACATAATATGGCAGGGCCTGCTCTTCCATCACCAGTGCTGGGCGGAAAGTTTCTGTGCTTTGATCATGTTTTAGGCGCATCGCTCCAGCTTAGCCCTGCCACTCACGATGTGATAAGCCATCAGAGTACTCAGATCTGAGCCGGCAGCACTGTGGGCTTGAGGAGAGACAGGGGAGTGTGTATGCAGACGGGGAGAGCAGCAATGCAAATTTTGTTGACAGTTTGTTAATGCACTCTTTCTCTCTGCCTTTGAATTAAACAATGTTCTCCCTTGCTCTCCTTCTCTCCTCTATTTGAACTACTACTTTGAGATTGAACAACACTGATATTGCCATGTTTCCTGGCACCATGTTCACAATTAAAACACCTTTAATTAGAGGTGAATATTAATTACCTTATCAGAGCATGTTTTTAACGATTGAGCAAAATTATGCACATTGAAATGTTCTAAGTAAATGAAACTGATGTAACTTCACTTTGAAGTTGAACGTCCCCTTTTTGTCTAGTCTTCTTCTGCATTAGATGTTAGTACTTAAAACATGGTTTAGAACCCTGATTAAAATACGCTGCTCTTAATTGACTGGTTGTTGCTTATTTATTTGATATGTATTTACCAGCTGGGTGGTAATAGGGGAGCTGTAATTATCAGAGATACACTGCTCTCTAGGAGAGGATCAATTACTCTGATGAACACAGATGAAAGTCTGGAGGTTGCTGTTACAAATATTTTGTCTCTGTAAGGTACCAGTGGAAGACAGTAGAACAGGATCATTGTCCTATATCCCTCGCTGTGGTACACCACAATGTACCTGGATGGACAATTTGGGCAGTACTGTAAAAATGTTAATTGTTGTCTTATTATTAGTTATACATTTGACAATGTCTGAGATGGAGAGCTACGTCATGTGAAGATGTTACACATGAAGGTATTTGATGGACAGACAAGTCAACATCTTGACTACTAGTTTGATTTACTGGGTCAAATAGGATCTCTCCCTCATTGAAACAGTTATCAAAAGAATAACTGTGTGGATGGTTTACAGCTCCCCCTTCACTAGGCTTACAGTAGGCTGTAACATAACCATGGTGCTCAAGGCTGGTGATTGTGGAGGGCCTTGAGGATTTAGAGCTTCTCATGAGGACACATTACCTTTGTAGATAATAGCTTTGTTAACCTAGATTCAT
The DNA here is from genome assembly GCF_057628025.1 of Oncorhynchus mykiss. NCBI lineage: Eukaryota > Metazoa > Chordata > Actinopteri > Salmoniformes > Salmonidae > Oncorhynchus > Oncorhynchus mykiss. The sequence continues at coordinate 59,795,848 of NC_143038.1, read as the reverse complement.
GACTAGAGTCCCTTGAATGTTGAGTTGAAACATACAATATTGCATATTGAAAGGAAAGGCGTTAACCTAAATGAAATCATACTGATGTGGTTTGTCCAAAAAACATAGTAGACGAATAGATGATGAGGGTGACTTCTGTTACCTCGATGACTCAGATGACCTGAGAATGGGGGAATTATTTTCTCTCTTCGCTCTCTATCTCTCTCTCTCTCTCTATTTTTTTTCTGTGTTACACACACACATATTCTCAACCTTGTTTGTGTTAAAGCTGCTGTTTAATAGCCCAGTCTCCTAGTTGATCCCCTGATATTGTTGTTGTTTACCTGTGTTGGTTGGAGTGTGTGACTTGTATTTGCCCAGGCTCCTTGGAGGGAGTTTGTTTTTGTTCTCAGTGTTGTGAACAGGGTGGGGCTCCTTTCCCCAACCACTCAGAGAGAGAGAGATGCTTATTTTCTCAGGTGCTATTTTTTGTTTATTAGTTTGGTCAATAGACTTGCTCAGATGGAATTACGTGTTGGAAGGGATATTTAGCTGACTGTTTGTTTTGGTTCTTGGATAGAGGCACATTTATCATAACCATGGTTCATGATGTATAGTATGGTCTGGGTAATAGGGGTTGAGCAATGAGCACTCATGCAGCGGCTAAGAAGTAATCATGTACACATAAGTGCAGGAGCACTTAATAAAGAAATTCAGTTTTGCCACAAGTTGGAGCCTTCACATACAGTAGGAATATACACTGAGTATACCAAACATTAGGAACACTTTCCTAATATTGAGTTGCACCCCCACCCCTTTTGTCCTCAGCATATCCTCAATTCGTCGGGGCATGGACTCTACAAGGTGTGGAAAGCGTTCCACAGGGATGCTGGCCCATGTTGGCTCCAATGCTTCCCAAAGTTGTGTTGAGTTGGGGCGGCAGGGTAGCCTAGTGGTTAGAGCGTTGGACTAGTTACTGAAAGGTTGCAAGTTCGAATCCCTGAGCTGACATGATACAAATCTGTTGTTCTGCCCCTGAACAGGCAGTTAACCCACTGTTCCTAGGCCGTCATTGAAAATAAGAATTTGTTCTTAACTGACTTGCCTAGTAAAATAAAGGTAAAAAAAAAAGAGTTGGCTGGATGCCCTTTGGCTGGTGGACTATTTTTGATTCACACAGGAAACCGGTGCACCTGGCACCATACCCTGTTCAAAGGCACCTACTGTAGATGTGCCTATGTGTTTTAATCAAATCAACTATATGCACTGAGCTTGTCTGATGCTTTAGGAACACTGTTTGATTAAATAATTAAGACACAAATGACTAGAAGGAGGCCGACCGCAATTGATTTGATTGTGCTCAGACTTGCTGGGCTGTGTTTAAAAAAATGACAGCGAGTGACTGTGTGACTAGCACCTGTTGTCTCCCTCTCCTCCCTGCTGCAGTCACCACCACAGAACTTCAACAGTGTTTATAGTGTTGTCTCCCTCTCCTCCCTGCTGCAGTTACCACCACAGAACATCAGTGTTTATAGTGTTGTCTCCCTCTCCTCCCTGCTGCAGTCACCACCACAGAACTTCAACAGTGTTTATTGCGCTGTCCATGTTGCTGAAGCTACAACATAATTTCTGCCATTTCTGACTGAAAAATTCTGTTACCGAAATCCCTCATTTGTTTAGGAAACAATTCCCTATTCCCTCAACACTTGCTCTCCTTACGTGACACATGTATGCATCACATGCACGTGACCAATAGGGTCTGACTTATAGTACACTGCTCAAAAAAATAAAGGGAACACTTAAACAACACAATGTAACTCCAAGTCAATCACACTTCTGTGAAATCAAACTGTCCACTTAGGAAGCAACACTGATTGACAATAAATGTCACATGCTGTTGTGCAAGTGGAATAGACAACAGGTGGAAATTATAGGCAATTAGCAAGACACCCCCAATAAAGGAGTGGTTCTGCAGGTGGGGACCACAGACCACTTCTCAGTTCCTATGCTTCCTGGCTGATGTTTTGGTCACTTTTGAATGCTGGTGGTGCTTTCACTCTAGTGGTAGCATGAGACGGAGTCTACAACCCACACAAGTGGCTCAGGTAGTGCAGCTCATCCAGGATGGCACATCAATGCGAGCTGTGGCAAGAAGGTTTGCTGTGTCTGTCAGCGTAGTGTGCAGAGCATGGAGGTGTTACCAGGAGACAGGCCAGTACATCAGGAAACGTGGAGGAGGCCGTAGGAGGGCAACAACCCAGCAGCAGGACCGCTACCGCAGCAGGAGGAACACTGCCAGAACTCTGCAGAATGACCTCCAGCAGGCCACAAATGTGCATGTGTCTGCTCAAACAGTCAGAAACAGACTCCATGAGGGTGGTATGAGGGCCCGACGTCCACAGGTGGGGGTTGTGCTTACAGCCCAACACCGTCCAGGCCGTTTGGCATTTGCCAGAGAACACCAAGATTGGCAAATTTGCCACTGGCGCCCTGTGCTCTTCACAGATGAAAGCAGGTTCACACTGAGCACATGTGACAGACGTGACAGAGTCTGGAGACGCCGTGGAGAACGTTCTGCTGCTTGTAACATCCTCCAGCATGACCGGTTTGGCGGTGGGTCAGTCATGGTGTGGGGTGGCATTTCTTTGGGGGGCCGCACAGCCCTCCATGTGCTTGCCAGAGGTAGCCTGACTGCCATTAGGTACCGAGATGAGATCCTCAGACCCCTTGTGAGACCATATGCTGGTGCGGTTGGCCCTGGGTTCCTCCTAATGCAAGACAATGCTAGACCTCATGTGGCTGGAGTGTGTCAGCAGTTCCTGCAAGAGGAAGGCATTGATGCTATGGACTGGCCCGCCCGTTCCCCAGACCTGAATCCAATTGAGCACATCTGGGACATCATGTCTCGCTCCATCCACCGTTGCACCACAGACTGTCCAGGAGTTGGCGGATACTTTAGTGCAGGTCTGGGAGGAGATCCCTCAGTAGACCATCCGCCACCTCATCAGGAGCATGCTCAGGCGTTGTAGGGAGGTCACACAGGCACGTGGAGGCCACAAACACTACGGAGCCTCATTTTGACTTGTTTTAAGGACATTACATCAAAGTTGGATCAGCCTGTAGTGTGGTTTTCCACTTTAATTTTGAGTGTGACTCCAAATCCAGACCTCCATGGGTTGATAAATTAGATTTTTTTGTGTGTGATTTTGTTGTCAGCACATTCAACTATGTAAAGAAAAAAGTATTTAATAAGAATATTTCATTCATTCAGATCTAGGATGTGTTATTTTAGTGTTCCCTTTATTTTTTTGAGCAGTGTATATCATAATCACATCAATAAATAGTTTTTAACAAACTCCTAACACATGTGACATCAAAATGGATATAGAGGAAGTGACAATCTCGAAACAGGGGAATGTTTACTGGTTGCTTAGAGTGGAAGCCAGGTGTGTGGAATACATTTGAATTGTTGTGGAAAATACTGGAGATCAAGAAAAAGAAGGTAAGGCGCAAGCACTTCGTGCATATTGTGTGTGCCCAACAGGTGCTGTTAGATTACAACATAACTTTTCTGACCGTTTGGAATAATGTAAACAACACTAGCAATAGAACAATCAGACTTTGAAAAGGCTTTTGATGAAGTACGACTGGAATTTATATATAAATGCCTGGAATTTTTCAATTTTGCAGAATCTCTTTTAAAATGGGATAAAGTTATGCGTAGTAACCTTAGCTGTAAAATAGTAAATAATGGCTACTTCTCAGAAAGTTTTAAAATGTCAAGAGGAGTAAAACAAGGTTGTCCACTATCGGCATATCTATTTATTTTGTCCATTGAAATGTTAGCAATTAAAATCAGATCCAACAATAGTTGTATGCTGATGGTTCATGTTTTCTTTTAAATACACAATTTGGATGCCTCCACAGCCTCATAGATGATCTAGATACTTTTCTAACCTCTCTGGAATACAACCAAATAAGTATATTATGTATTGGATCACAAAAAAATGTAACTTTCACATTACCGTGTAGTTCATCACTAATACTCGGTTTTCATATCCCGAAAGAAAGTAATTATCTCATTACAATACATTTTTATAGACAGTTAGATCTTGCTACCGTGGAAAGGAAAATACCTGTCTATTTGTGGAAAAATCCCCCCTATTAACTCTTAGTCATATCCCAGTTGACCTATTTGCTTATGGCCTTGCCTACACCTAGTAACTTGTTTTTTAAAAATGATATGAGAAAACAATATTCCATTTTATTTGGAATTAAATGGGCCTAGTTATATAATGAATATGAATTTGGAGGGCAGAAATTATTCAATATTAAAGCATTAGAACTCTCACAAAAGACTTCAGCCATTCAAAAGTTATATTTACATCCGAACTGGTTCTCTAGCAGATTACTAAGGATCTCACCCCATGATCAAGAATGGCCTTTTTATCTTTATTCATATTACAGCCTCTCACTTTCGGTTATTTGCTAATGAAATAATCTCCAAAATATTGCTATTTTTAAAACAAGCCATAGAAAGCTTATTTCAGTGTAATTCACTGGAAAATAACAAGTAATGCAACAAATGTTATGGTTCAACTCAAACATATATAACAAATATTTTTAGATAAAATAAAGTAAATTCTTTGTAAATTATATCATAAATAAGACTGATGGAGTTATTTTACACATGCAGCTAATAAACATCTATGGAAATGTCTGCTCTACTCAAAATCACAACCAACTAATTGCAGCATTACTGCAAAAAAAAAGAAGAGGCAAGTGGAAGGGGGAGAAAGTTAGGAACTTGTCTGTCAGCTCTGCATTAAAGACCAAAATTGGCTAAAGAAAATTGTGATAAATAAAAAAGTATACCAGTTTCATTTAAGGATCAGAACATTGACAGGTTCAATGGCACATGGTTTATGAACTAAAACAACGCTGGATTCAAAACTGAGTTTTTCAATTTAAATGATTATACAAATATCTTGCAATCAATATAATGTTTTAATATATATATATATATATATATATATATATATATATATATATATATACATACATACAGTGGGGCAAAAAAGTATTTAGGCAGCCACCAATTGTGCAAGTTCTCCCACTTAAAAAGATGAGAGAGGCCTGTATTTTTCATCATAGGTACACTTCAACTATGACAGACAAAATGAGAAGAAAAAAATCCAGAAAATCACATTGTAGGATTTTTTATGAATTTATTTGCAAATTATGGTGGAAAATAAGTATTTGGTTAGCTACAAACAAGCAAGATTTCTGGCTCTCACAGACCTGTAACTTCTTCTTTAAGAGGCTCCTCTTACTTGTATTAATGGCACCTGTTTGAACTTGTTATCAGTATAAAAGACAAGTGTACCTATGATGAAAATTACAGGCGGCTCTCATTTTTTAAGTGGGAGAACTTGCACAATTGGTGGCTGACTAAATACTTTTTTGCCCCACTGTATATATATATATATATATATATATATATATATATATAAAAAAGCCTGGAATATGGGGTGTCACGATCGTCGTCAGGGAAATGACCGGACCAAGTTGCAGCGTGGTGAGCGTACATAATCCTTTATTAAGAATGTCGCCAACAAAACAAGAAACACCAAAAAAATGAACGTGCAGCTTACTAGGGCTATACAGGCCACTAACAAAGACAACTACCCACAACTACGGTGGCAAAACAGGCTTCCTAAGTATGATTCCCAATCAGAGACAACGATAGACAGCTGCTTCTGATTGGGAACCACACTCGGCCAAACACACAGAAATGCAAAACATAGAATGCCCACCCCACATCACACCCTGACCTAACCAAATAGAGAAATAAAATGTCTCTCTATGGTCAGGGCATGACATGGGGGATACAACCATCCCAGCTATTCAGATTTTTCTGCGAAGAGACAGGATAATTAGATCATTTGTTTTGGTAGTGTCCAAATGTAGCTTGTTTTTGGTCTTAAGTTCAGGAATGGCTGAAGAATTGCAACATCTACACTACCATTCAAAAATGATCAATTAGCCTTTTAAAATGATAAACTTGGATAAGCTAACACAACGTGCCATTGGAACACAGGAGTGATGGTTGCTGATAATTGGCCTCTGTATGTCTATGTACAGTAGATATTCCATAAAAAAACAGCCGTTTTCAGCTACAATAGTAATTTGCAACATTAACAATGTCTACACTGTATTTCTGATCAATTTGATGCTATTTTAATGGGCAAAAAATGTGCTTTTCTTTCAAAAACAAGGACTTTTCTAAGTGACCCCAACCTTTGAACGGTACATTTTTATCCAACATTTTGTGGTTGGCTGAGGCTGAGGCATGGAATCAGTAGGCTATTATTAAACAAACACTCAAACAAAAGCAGGATCTGTCTTATTTCTGTAGATATATTTGGATGATTTATAAAGCCAGACACATTTAACAGTTAGGCTGTTGATTATAGACTTAATTAAGTTGGAGTTTCCTTTCTCCTCACTTTTCTTAGACAATTAGGGCAAGTGCTGTTTTTCTGTCTCCTAACTCTGCTGCTGCCTCTGCCACATTGTGCTCAACACCAATACAGTTGCTTGCGAAATTATTCACTCCCCTTGGCATTTTCCCCATTTGTTTGCCTTACAACCTGGAATTAAAATGGATTTTGGGGGAGTTTGTATCATTTGATTTACACAACATGCCTACCACTTTGAAGATGCAAAATATTTTTCATTGTGAAACAAACAAGAAATAAGACAAAAAACAGAACTTGAGCGTGCATAACTATTCACCTCCCCCAAAGTCATTACTTTGTACAGCCACCTTTTGCAACAATTACATCAGCATGTCTCTTGAGGTATGTCTCTATAAGCTTGGCACATCTAGCCACTGGGATTTTTGCCCATTCTTCAAGGCAAAACCGCTCCAACTCCTTCAAGTTGGATGGGTTCCGCTGGTGTACAGCAATCTTTGAGTCATACTACAAATTCTCAATTGGATTGAGGTCTGGGCTTTGACTAGGCCATTCCAAGACATTTAAATGTTTCCCCACCACACACGTGTTGCTTTAGCAGTATGCTTAGGGTCATTGTCCTGCTGAAAAGTGAACCTCCATCCCAGTCTCAAATCTCTGGAAAACTGAAACAGGTTTCCCTCAATAATTTCCCTGTATTTAGCTCCATCCATCATTCATTCATTTCTGACCATTTTCCCAGTCCCTGTCGATGAAAAACATCCCCACAGCATGATGCTGCCACCATCATGCTTCACTGTGGGGATAGTGATCTCGGGGGGATGAGAGGTTTTGGGTTTACGCCAGACATGGTGTTTTCCTTGATGGGCAAAAAGCGTTTTTCTTGATGGGCAAAAAGCTCTATGTTTGTGGACTCTCCCACATGCCTTTTGGTGAACACCAAACATGTTTGCTTATTTTTTTCTTTAAGCAATGTTTTTTTTCTGGCCACTCTTCCGTAAAGCCCAGCTCTGTGGAGTGTACGGCTTAAAGTGGTCCTATAGACAGATACTCCAATCTCCGCTGTGGAGCTTTGCAGCTCCTTCAGGGTTATATTTAGTCTCTTTGTTGCCTCTAATTTATGCCCTCCTTGCCTGGTCTGTGAGTTTTGGTGGGCGTCCCTCTCTTGGCAGGTTTGTTGTGGTGCCATATTCTTTCCATTTTTAATAATGGTTTTAATGGTGCTCCGTGGGATGTTCAAATTTTCAGATTTTTATTATAACTCAACGCTTATTTGTACTTCTCCACAACTTTGTCCCTGACCTGTTTGAAGAGCTCCTTGGTCTTCATGGTGCCGCTTGCTTGGTGGTGCCCCTTGCTTAGTGGTGTTGCAGACTCTGGGGCCTTTCAGAACAGGCATATATATACTGAGATCATGTGACAGATCATGTGACACTTAGATTGCACACAGGTGAACTTTATTTAACTATTTATGTGACTTATGTAGGTAATTGGGTTGAACCAGATCTTATTTAGGGGCTTCATAGCAAAGGGGGTGAAAACATACATATTTTTTATTTTTGAATTTTTTTTGAAATTTTTATTTCACTTCATCAATTTGGACTATTTTGTTCATGTCCATTACATGAAATCCAAATAAAAATCCATTCAAATTACAGGTTGTAATGCAACAAAATAGGAAAAACGCCATGGGGGATGAATACTTTTGTAAGGCACAGTATGCTGGTTAAGTTTCATGGTCTAGGAAAAGACGCTAATTCAACAGCGCACTGATGTTTTAGAACCGCAGATTGCGACCACTATCCAACACAGGAGAAAGCGTATTTGTTATAAAATAACATCATTTTTTATTAGTGTTGCACCATTGTTCTTACATAATGTAACCATATCAGTGGAGGCTGCTGAGGGGAGGAGCGGCTCATAATAATGTCTGTAACGGAGCAAATGGAATGGTATCAAACACCTGGAAACCATTTGTTTGTTGTATTTCATACCCTTCCACTGATTCCACCAACCTCCTGTGAACTATATGCAATTTCAGTAGCACATCTTAGTTATGGACTGTGCAATCTCCATGGCCTCCACAATGGATTAGTCCATCCAGACAGGCGCAAATCAAACAGGTGTCTTGTACACCATTAAAGTATTATAATTTTTTGCTACTGCTCGACTAAAGACATCTCGGTCGACCAACAGCCCATTAACCAAACAATCAACCAGTCGACTAAATGGGGTCAGTACAGTTATTATCCAGTAGCAGAGCATCACACTCACTGGGATAATTTCTAGTTTTGCCTTTGTGTTTACTAACAGGCCTACAGTAAAGTTGAAAATGTATTTGTTGTGGATGGAGAAATAAGCTTGTGAGTTATTGGACATTATTCTAAAACCATTTTCATGTTGTGATTTGTGAATGAGAGCATGATATACACGCTTTCAACATGTTGACTAATCAATTTCGCGGCGAGCACCATTGTTAGAAATGAGTAAATCAATCTTTTCACTTAATATTATAGAGTCCAATCGGATTAGGCATCGGAAGTGCATTTCTGTGTACTTTATACACAATTGTAAGTGATGATTGAAGGTCTAATTCAAAGAGTTTTAATCACAATGTGAACCTCTTGCAGTGTCATCTTTTTTGTAAATGCCTCATAAAATGAATAGACGAGTAGCCTCTTTTTAGAGCACAATGGATACATTAGAATATGAGATGGATGGTAGATTAGTATCCCTCACAATATTTCACTCTATCTCGCCTGTCCTCTCCTCTTTTCCCTCTATAGCGGCCGATCTCACATAAAAGACCTAGTGGAACACAATAAGGTTGCGGGATGAACCTCACATGGACAGGTTAATTAAAAAAGGGGGATCAGGGAATTTGACCTTTTTGTTTGCAGTCATTCTTCAAAGTGGAGTTGAGCAAAGGGCCAACCACATATATGATCCCTTGGTGAGAATGATTGTTGGAACCTGTTTAGCTACTGAATGAGTTTACACTCTTTCTGTAGCCAATACATTGCTGTTGTTTATGTTTGTCTATACAACGGTTGGGTCTAATCCTAAATGCCGATTGGTTGAAACTGCATTCCAGCAGGTGTCTATTCCACAAGTTACCACCAGCTAAATGTATGACATTAAAATACCTATTTACTCTGTTCCATCTGACTGCGCAATCCACTGTCTCATCAGCCCAGCCAAGCAATTTATAAACTTGATCTCCACTATAAAAAGCATCCAGTCATTATCTCACATTGCTTTTAGACTAACATTTAGTATTCAACAGCGGAGATTTGTATAAATTCGATCCAGCTGTCGCACAGTAATGAACGTGTCGGGAGTCGGGATGAAACAGACAGGCATGCAGCTTTTCTCAGCCAGTCGAACTCATGATTCAGCATACTTTTTGTGGATATACTATACAAAGAAATATCAATAGAAAATAGGTCAAATGAAAAAAAAGTGCAGCTAGTTTGCAGTCTTTCCAGATTCAGTTTGAAGTGATTGTGTTTGCTGTGTTGTTGGCTGGTTCCTGACGAGAGAGCACATTTTCTATACCAGGTGAAATTGCACCTCATTAGCTCGTTGTTATGGATGTATCCAAATAAATGTCACTAGAAAATTGCTTAAAAAATGCAAATGCAGCTACTTTGTTGTTGTTCTGGCTGCACTGTTTGACGTGACTGTAAGTTAGCCGTAGTTGGCTAGCTAGCAAGCAAGGGATAAGAACGTTGCCAACCAGTATGACAATAGAACATTTTAAACGATTGAGTGGGTTGTGTCCATAGATACAGAATAAATTCATAAAAATATGTCAATCATTATTTGAATATGTTGGTAACCCGTTGTTTAAAAGTGATAATGCCCTCAAAGCTGGTGTTTGCAGTATATATTATCACGGGCCTAACACATGTGCCATTATATCCTCCAAACACCGGCTTTGAGGGCATTATCAGTTAATTAGTATCCACCTCTGATTGGCAGGGCTTATATCTGTCTGCCAAATAGGTCCACACCCTCCCATCATACCAATCGCATTGGAGCTGACTCTCCTTTTCCACCATGTGAGATCATTCTGTTGGAACTGAAGTCACGTGTTGTGATGTTATTGCGGTAAACCTCAAGAGTGCTAACCGACTATTCAACATCACTTCAACAAAAGAGACAGGTCGTCACCAGGCTGACATGACTGTAGTTGTTGCTGGATGATTCACCCACTGAAGACATGATGCATCACTGGGTGTACGTATGCTCCATTGTTATATGCACTTCACATTTTGATAGACTTCCAGTCCAGTAGATATTTGACAGAAAATGGATTGCACAAAGTATTTTTATTCCTCTCCTGTTATGGATGTGTTTACAATTAGTGGCCTGTGAGGCAAGGTATCTGTTAAGTAATCAAGTGTAATATTCCACAGGCTAATTAGCAGTGTTAGTGAGCAAAGATTTGGATGCATGTATGTTCTCTATATTTCATTGTAAAACTTTTGGAGATGGATCTTGTTAAAGCTTCCATTGGTCCTCTGTAGTTGACATTATTAGTCTAGATCACCTGCAGGGCTTCAGACTGCAACCATTTAGTTGCATTTTGCGACCCTTTGACTTGGCTGTGTGAGTAAAACATTTATTTGGTCGCACTTGTGCAAGCTACACATTCTACCTGGTCACCTCAATCAAAAAGTCCTATTTTTTGGGCAGATAAAACCATTAATTTGTTCAACTGTAAAGTGCATTGTCATGATTGCTGTAATAAAATTGTCTGTTTCACATTGGCAGGCTTCTGTAATGAGCGAGCCTCTCACACTCCCCCGTTGTGCTCCCCTCGTGATCTTATAACATTTAAAAATGCAATTGCGGGGTAAAACTTGGAAGCAACTAGTTGTCCATATTAAAAAGAGGAGAGTCTCAGCTTCTTGTTTTGCAGTCAAGATATCTGATATGGCTTTGAAATATGGAGCGTGTTATGCTAAGTTATGTTAGGACATTCAATTTACTGTTAGATTAATACATGGCTAGCAGTAGGTGTTAGCGATCTAGCTAATGTGTTTTGAGTTTTAACTTCCTCAAGTGGTGAATTAGCACCAATTGAATTAGGCCTATATATAAAATTAGTGTACATAAAGATGAACGCAAATGTATCTCTATTCAACAACAACAAAAATCTGGAGTCCTACTTTGACAGTAAAATATAACAAAAATAGCCTAATTCTTGACAATTACTGATTAGGTTGCATATCAAAATATTTCAAAGCATTCATTATTGCTTGGACATGTTAGATGTACCAACTTATTTATTGAATACCGTCTCAGTAGTCAATTACACTAATCATTTTGAAAGACTTTATATTGACTTTCTAAGAAAGGGGGAAATGTTTGTGTCCTTGACCTGTTAGCTAGGTAATAATGGGTCCAGTTATTATTTTCACTCTGAATCCTTCATTATGTGAAAACTTAGATGCGTTAGGCTTTCTTACAGTTTAGTTTAGCTCATATAAATGATTTGCATGAAATTTGGCCCTCCTGATTTAGGTTGTTTGGAACTCTTCTTCTTTGGAACCATGCCAATTGAATTGTCTGCTTTTTAACACGCTAGGAGAATAGGGAATATGGTTCTCTCTGGGCTTGAGGCTTGATCTCCTTATGTGCCCCCCCCATCCATTCACATCACAATTAGTGATTTTGACCATCCCCAAATGGCCCACATAATTAAAGAGTTGGCATTATAATTACAATGTGTTTATTGTCTGTTTATGGGAGGTGTGTTGTACATAACACTTGGACATTTCATTGCAGTAAATGGATTGAGGTTTTTTAATACACTTTCTGTAAATGTGATTTCATGTATCAGTGATACCTCGTTCATCAGCCCTTTGACAGTTGCACTGTTTGTCCTATGTACAGCGGTAACTGGCAGCCGAAATAACCACATTATTTAGTCATGGGTTTGTAACGGGCACAACGGCAAATGGATGTTAAGTAAATGATGCAATTTATTCCCTTCCTTCTCATTGCCAGGCTGGTTGCCACGGGACTTCTGCCAGCTTTAAGTAAGTGGTACCCAGATGGTATTCACATGACGCCCACTTGGTTACAAAATCGTCCCCGGGAATAACTCTGCTGCCACAACAACCAATAGGTCAATTGAGCAGGAGATCCTGTTGCTTCCACAGTTTTGCATATGCAAATCTGCTAATGTTGTGTCATTTCAGTAAATTCTGGGGGAAGGTTGTATCTCAGGGGTCCTAAACGAATTGGAAAGGAGCCCAGTTAATGAGCGGAGCTGGAGAGAGAGATAGAAGGTAGACATCCTCCGCCTCAGATTGTTTCCTCTGTGCTAAAGCATGGCTTCCTGGATCCTCCACTTCTTGCTCACCCGGCCTCCTGCTCCTCTGTCGTGGAGAGGGGAAGTGCCTGTGATGAAGATGGGCCTGTAATGGGATAGTCCACTGGGCTCTCAGTCAGATAAAGTGATTTTTCTACCATCTTATGAAAAAAGCCATTCTATTTCTGGAACATGAGTGTGGAAGACAATGCCTGGGCTTTCTCCTGCTCTCTCTCTCTCACTTTCTCTCTCATCCACACTCTCTCTCCCACTTTCTGTCTCTCTCATCCTCCATCTCCTCTCTCTGTCTGCCAAACTTTTATACCGGCTCTCATCAGCTGCAGCTGTGGTGCACTCTGTCTCGATTTCTCCTCCTGGAGAAGTGGTGAATTGTGTCGTCTGCAGCCACTAACAGCCAACAGCTGCTTTAGCCCGCTGCAGAGGGAGGACAATGTGGAACTGATTTTCAGCGAGAGAGAGAAATAAATAAACAATGTACAAAAAACAATACCTCAACCAACACACAGCTTATGCAAATTGGGAACATGTGTTTGTAGATCGATAAGCCATGCTTGTGCATGAAAAGTCTAGAGTGACCGCTTTACACAGAGATGTATGTTACCACGAGCAGTTCTTTATCTGCAAGATGTTGGCCTACACATCTGTTTGTAAAAAAAATAAAAAGATGTTAAACCCACTCAATATGATGAAATGCATAAACTATTTGTTGTTGAGTTGTGACATTAATCTCCCTAGATCTGGGGAGTGTTAGTGGATAAGACACCAGCTGTACCGGGAGTTGAAAAGTTTTACTCATTGTGGTGGGAGGAGGGTCAAACTGTCAGTAGGTCAAAGGTCAGATAAAAAAGGGAAAAAAAGACAATGCAACAATGGCAGATCTACACACATTTAATGAACATGTCTGTTAATGCCTCAACAACATAACCCAAATTCTTTAAAATAGCCCAACAACCGTGGCTTTCGTGAACTAACACTCGCACTTGACTTTTTTCCCTACTTGCACTGACGTTACTGATAGCTAATTTATTGAGGAAAAATGTACTTACTATCACTGAGATATATGGTTGTCCCGCCTAGCTATCTTAAGATGAACGCACTAGCTGTAAGTCGCTCTGGATAACAGCGTCTGCTATATAAAATAAACATCTAAACGTAGATATTTGGATTGCATTGGTTTCAAACTGAACATCTATAATTTGGGTTGAAGCCTTGAGACCTTTTGGTTTTTTTCTTGACCCAATGTAAAAGTCCAAAACTCTGCGTTTGTCAGTGTGTCATAATCTGCTATTAGCATTGGTAGAAATGTTAATGCTCAGAGGCTCATCGCCCCCAGAGAATGGCTTTCTATCACATGCTCACATTCTTTTAAAAGGGAAATGGAGGATGAATTTTGCCCCTAAAGGCTGTATCACAACGGCTTTTTATCCTAAATGGCTCTGGGGATTGTTATCTGTGGGAAGTGTGCCCTGCCTCCGTCGTGTTCAATCAAGTGTCCACTTAGTTGTGTCTGGGAGTAATTGTTCCCAAGTGGGCCACACACTGACCTGTTAATGTCGGCGTTGACCCTCTAACCTTGTCAGCACGTCTTAGGGAGGAGTTTAAATCATGTGGATCTCCTTCTTGCCTTTGCGCTGCCTGGGCAAGTGGGTGTCGGTGCTGATAGACCACTCTCTTATAATTGTCCCCAGCAGCATGGGTCAGTCAGGGGTGCTCCCCAAGCCCTGCTCGTATTAGATGAGGTACTGGGAGTGCTGTGACTTAATGGGTCAAGCCATTGATCCGATCCAGCCACAATGTTCTGTCTCTACAGTCAGATGAAGCCCTGCTAGCTACCTAATGACTCTCAGAGTTGCAGGCTCTGTTGACTGTGTTCGACATAGACAGGATTCTGAGGCAACCAAACGCTATTGAAGACATGCTATTCGGTCCCATCTATAATGTTTCGGTATTTTGCCAATGGGTTTCTTATTTGTGTGTGATTTGACATCCCGTTGACTGTGGTGTCCTCTGTGTATTAGATATTGATGAGGTAGAGTAGGTGGAGTAGGTTGTCCTTGTCCCCATCCAGTCTGATGTTTCATGAACCTGGGTAGAACAAAGACCTTTGCCAAAAGTTTGTTGTCAGTTCGGTTGGAAACATGACACACAAATAAGTAACAAACTACACTGAGCAAAAATATGAACGCAACATATAAAGTGTTGGTCCCATGTTTCATGAGCTGAAATAAAATATGCAAAAAAGCTGATATATCTCAAATTTTGTGCACGAATTTGTTTACATCCCTGTTAGTGAGCATTTCTCCTATGGCCAAGATAATCCATCCACCTGACAGGTGTGGCATATCAAGAAGCTGATTAAACAACATGATTATTACACAGGTGCACCTTGTGCTGGGGACAACAAAAGGCCACTCTAAATGCCACATGTTGTTTTAGTAAAATTTGGCAGTACATCCAACCAGCCGCACAACCACAAACCATGTGTATGGCGTTGTGTGGGTGAGCGGTTTGCTAATGTCAAAGTTGTGAACAGAGTGCCCCATGGTGGTGGTGGGGTTAAGGTATGGGCAGGGACAAGCTACAGACAACAAACTGAATTGCATTTTATCGATAGCAATTTGAATGCATAAAAATACAATGATGAGATCCTGAGGCCCATTGTGAGGCCCTTTGTTCCTCAGGTACCAACAGATGCATATTTGTATTTCCAGTCATGTGAAATCCATAGATTATGGCCTAATACATTTATTTCAGTTCACTGATTTCCTCATATGACCTGTAAACTCAGTAAAATCTTTGATATTGTTGCATGTTGCATTTATATTTTTGTTCAGTATATTTTAAAGTGTCTGGTTACGAGTTCCTTTTGAAACTGACAAGGACTGTAATTTGGGTCAAAAGGAGAGATTAAAACCACATGTTTCTAAAGCTGAAGGTTGTGTGTTGAGCAGCTGCTGTGTGGAAGTCCACAATTGAAGAATAACTTAGCTGTTGTATCTGTCTATTTGATGTTGCCGCTGTGAAAATGACTGTGAAGATATCGTACTGTATCTTACAGGGCTTGGTTGTTTGTTTCATTTTATGGATGGAAAGCAGTAGCACATCTTTAAACCAAACCATCACTTTTTAAGTGCTCATTTTCGAAGTGAAATAAAAGTGGGGTACCTCATTTCAAAATTGAAGTACTTTTAATCTTTCTTCAGATCTCTTATACGAGACCATAAATCCAATCTCTTTCGAATGATCTCATCAACTCTTACCATTGTAAATTCTGCATGGTGGTACTCTTTTCCCAAGTCTTTCCTTTTGAGCAAAGTGGAGCCACCATGCTGCAGCCATAGATTCAGATGGGTGAAGCCGGTCTATTGGGATAAACATATTTTTGGCAGTCATTTACAATTCAGCAGACACTCTTATTCAGAGCAATTTAGGGTTAAGTGCCTAACTCAAGGGCACATCGACAGATTTTTCACTGAGTCTGCTCAGGGATTCAAACTAGCATCCTTTTGGTTACTGGCTCAACACTATTAACCACTAATCTACCTGCCGCCCTATAATGACAGGCATGCAGACGGGTAATCAGAAGGGTCTTATCAGGGGCCGTTCAGAGGCTGATGGCGGGCAGAGGAATGTGATCTGGCTGTGGAAACAACGCCGCGTTAAAAGGGTTAGCCAAATTCCACACTCATGAATTATGAGGCAGGCCTGGGGTTTGTTGTGGATGGTTTGGGGCCTCTACACACTAGTGCTGTACAGAGAGAGAGTCAGAGTTATATATTTGGTATTTTGGCACTGTCTCTCATAGACAAGCTCAATTAATGGTTCTTGATCTCCGTCTTCTGTTCTGCCGATGGGGAAAAAAATATGCATTATACACTCATGCCATAAACAGATAGGTCTAAAGATATAGATAGAACGACACACGCTCGAACGCACATCCAGGTCACCCGTGATACAAGTCAGTATTCAACGTTCATCCATTTCTGATGATGTCTGAAGATTACATAGAAACCGGCCACTAGTTTTTGCCTAGGGTGTTGTGGACGGGGATGGTGGATAAGTTGCAAGGTCGAATCCAGCGATAGAAAGTTGGGTTTGAGATTTTTGTTTTAAGCCTATCCCAAACCTTAACCATTCTGAGTTAATGCCTAACTTTAAGATTTTGGAGTTAATGCCTTAACTTAACCTTAAACATTTAAGAAATTCAAGTTTGAGAAACATGAATAAACTTTGAATTCTGACGTGAAACTGTGAGAGCTAGTTGCACACACACACAGAGACAGACAGACAGACAGTCTTATGAATTAATACTTCAACAAGTACAGCATGTAAAGAGGCCAATATTATCTAGTATTGATTTTAGGTCTGTCGATGACCAAGTTCACAATTGTAATTTTGGAACTGACTGAATTTTCAGAATGGTGTTCAGAAAATGGCCTTGCAAAATCCAGATTACTTTCAGACAGAGCTCACACACAATGGTGCAGGTTTATAGGTCAATATGTCACTGAGAACATACAGCGTTCCGGGGGAGTCAGATTTCTGTGGTTGTACACATTGTTATTTTGTTAACGCTGACATTTACATCAGCAGCATCATCACCGCATTATGCAATTGTGAGATAGTGTTAAATATTAGTCATACTAATCTGTCTTTGTAAAGATGAAAACAGTGAGATGACTATGTATTAAGGCCAGGAGATGACAACTGGAATCAGTGCGTCATAACGCATGTAAAATATGTGTGGTTGTAGCTGATCACGTTTAATTTTCCCTCTGATAATGCCACTCCTGTTGATGTGGGTTAAGTGAACTGAGTTTTGTCTTGAAGGGATACAGCTTTTGTCAGAATGTACTTTTCGTAGCAGGTTTAGGAGAACTAACGCAGCAGGTTAGGATAATTAATGTAGAAAGGTGAAGGTTAAGATTTAAAATCTAATTTTAAGAAGATACTTTGTAGAAATAGGCAGGGTTTAGACAAAATTATGACTTTGGTAACTAGTGACAACCCTCTCTTCTGTCCTTCTCATACCTAAATAGTGTCATCTGTGAACTCCTGATGGTCCCGCCTCTGAAGACCCTGAGCTGAATTTTCATTGGAAGAATGGAACGCCAGTCTTTCCTACACAAGTGAACACGGTATATGCACTTCCTTACTCTTATCTACTTCAGATGTCAGTTTTATTCCAAATGTTCTCTGCCTCTGTGAACTAGAAGACTGCAGCATAGTGAGATTTAACTTGTTAGGCTAATTAGCATCTTATTATAATTAGGTTAAACTAGATACCAACACATATTCAAAAGTATTTTCATGAACTGTTAATTGTTCAGGCTAATAATTGAAAACTATTTTATTTGACCAAATTGCATTATGACTTTGAATAATGAAACAACTAATCGGAATGTCTTACAAATAATGTGTCGGCTAAATTTATCAAGAACTTTGTTGAAAATATGATGTTCCTATTTTATTCAAATTAGCAAGTTTTAATTGAATACTTTGATGCATTTCGGAAAATATTACTACTTACAGTTGAAGTGGGAAATTTACGTACACCTTAGCCAAATACAGTTAAACTCAGTTTTTCACAATTCCTGACATTTAATCCTAGTAAAAAGTCCCTGTTTTAGGTCAGTTAGGACCACTTTATTTTAAGAATGTGAAATGTCAGAATAATAGTAGAGAGAATGATTTATTTCAGCTTTTATTTCTGTCATCACATTCCCAGTGGGTCAGAAGTTTACATACACTCAATTAGTATTTGGTAGCATTGCTTTTAAATTGTTTAACTTGGCTCAAATGTTTTGGGTAGCTTTCCACAAGCTCTCCAAAATAAGTTGGGTGAATTTTGTCCCATTCCTCCTGACAGAGCTGGTGTAACTGAGTCAGGTTTGTAGGCCTCCTTGCTCGCACATGCGTTTTCAGTTCTGCCCACAAATTTTCTGTAGGCTTGAGGTCAGGGCTTTGTGATTGCCACTCCAATACCTTGAATTTGTTGTCCTTAAGCCATTTTGCCACAACTTTGGAAGTATGCTTGGGGTCATTGACCATTTGGAAGACCCATTTTGTCATGCTCGTTGAAGGAAGGATCGGACCAAGGGGCAGCGTGGTAGGGCGTACATCTTTCTTTATGAACACTGAAAAAACAACAAAATACAAACGAAACGTAAAGTTTAGTATTGCTAAACAGCACAGTACCAAAACAAGATCCCACAAACTACAGATGGGAAAGGCTGCCTAAGTATGATCTCCAATCAGAGACAACGATAGACAGCTGCCTTTAATTGGGAACCATTCCCGGCCAACAAAGAAATAGAAAACATAGATTGCCCACCCTAGTCACACCCTGACCTAACCAAATAGAGAATAAAAAGGCTCTCTACGGTCAGGGTGTGACACATTTGCAACCAAGCTTTAACTTCCTGACTGATATCCTGAGATGTTGCTTCAACATATCCACATATTTTCCTACCTCATGATGCCATCTATTTTGTGAAGTGCACCAGTCCCTCCTGCAGCAAAGCACCCCCACAACATGATGCTGCCACCCCTGTGCTTTACGGTTTGGATGGTGTTCTTCGGCTTGCAAGCCTCCCCTTTTTCCTCCAAAAATAACAATGGTCATTATGACCTAACAGTTCTATTTTTGTTTCATCAGAACAGAGGACATTTCTCCAAAAAAGTACGATCTTTGTCCCCATGTGCAGTTGCAAACCGTAGTCTGTCTTTTTTATGGTGATTTTGGAGCAGTGACTTCTTCCTTGCCGAGCGTACTTTCCGGTTATGTCGATATAGGACTTGTTTTACTGTGGATATAGATACTTTTGTACCTGTTTCCTCAAGTATCTTCACAGGGTCCTTTGCTGTTGTTCTGGGATTGAGTTGCCCTTTTTGCACCAAAGTACGTTCATCTCTAGGAGACAGAACGCGTCTCCTTCCAGAGCGGTATGACGGCTGCGTGGTCCCATGGTGTTTATACTTACGTACTATTGTTTGTACAGATGAACTTGGTACCTTCAGGCGTTTGGAAATTGCTCCCAAGGATGAACCAGACTTGTGGAAGTCTCCAATTTTTTTTCTGAGGTCTTGGCTGATTTCTTTTGATTTTCCCATGATGTCAAGCAACGAGGCTCTGATTTTGAAGGTAGGCCTTGAAATACATCCACAGGTACACCTCCAATTGACTCAAATGATTTCAATTAGCCTATCAGAAGCTTCTAAAGCCATGAAATCATTTTCTGAAATTTTCCAAGCTGTTTAAAGGCACAGTCGAGTTAGTGTATGTAACCTTCTGACCCACTGGAATTGTGATACTGTAAATTATAAGTGAAATAATCTGTCTGTAAACAGTTGTTGGAAAAATTACTTGTGTCATGCACATAGCAGATGTCCTAACCGACTTGCTAAAACTATAGTTTGTTAACAAGAAATTTGTGGAGTGGTTGAAAAACTAGTTTTGATGTCTCCAACCTAAGTGTATGTAAACTTCCGACTTCAACTGTATGTATGGAGTTTTAATGTAAATGTAAATCTTGAATAGTGACTTTAATTAGACATTATGCTAAACATGTGGTGTTTTTGTTGTTTTACCAATTGTGTTTTGAAGAAGTTTTAGGGTTAGATTTCTAACATTAAATTTGAAAATGCAGAACATGTATTTCACAAACATCTACAGAATACCACCATATAGATGGCAGCCTTTCATTTTTTTGACCTTATCATTCTAAATGATCACCTTATGTCATATTGGCCAATTCAATGAAAAGTAGCAATCAAAACAAAAGATATCACTTCACTCCCTAAATGATGCATAGTACTCCGGTCGTAGCAGCGTCGGCAGCTTTGTTTATGACAATCCTTTGTTTTTAATATCTTTGGCATTCTCTCCCTGTCCCTCTCCCCTGTCTGCAGTGGGTGCTCTGATTGGCTGAATACTTTCTGCACTGTTGTCTGGCTGGCTGCCAGCGCCTGCCTTGCCCCTGATCAGAAGTGAACGTGACATTTGTGCGGAGGTAATGGAATCTGTGTGCAATTAAATCTCAGACTGTGAAGAAGAGTCTATCGCCCCCCCCCCCCCTCACTCCCCCATCCCATCAGCAGGGGGGGTGGCGGTGATGATGAAACCGTCCCAGCAGGCCCCTCTCCTCGCCTTGCCACTCCGCCTCTCTTTCTCAATCTCTATGTCAGGATGCGTTTTTTAAACTTCTCTGTGCCTGTGCCTTGGTCTCTGCCCAACAATTCATTACAGCAAACGTCAATTAAAATTCTCCCCAAATATTGTTGGAGAATTAAATTTCAATTATACAAATGACATTAGAGGAAGACAACATTAACATTGGTTTAATGAATTATACTCTAGGTGACAGTTGTTATTTAGTGGCAGTGCATTGTGGGCCTCTTCCACATGTTTTGATGTAAATGTGAAATGGAGTATAGAGGGAGAGGGAGGGAGGGAGAGAGAGAGAGAGAGAGAGAGAGACTGGTTTAGGGAGGAGTGGAAATAGGGAGAGCGGACACATGCATGGATGGGAGGAGAAGAAGGGCACATCTCTCCATCTATCTACCCTTCTCCTCTGCTGTGCCGCTACACTTAACGCCTCATTTGTGGTCTCTGTGGCCAATGGCTTGAGTCAGTGATCTGTTGCCATAAAATACTGTTCTCTCTCTGTGCTGAGGGTGCACTTGTTCATGGCTAATACCACAGAGCTCCTCTATGGCAGGTCTGAAACCTAATGGGTTTGTATCCTCATTAAGATCACCCATAAACATAAAAGGATTTCCATTGTGGTTGAGACCGGTTAGACACAGGCATACCGGGCTGGGCAGACACACATTTTCCTTTAACTTCTTGAAAAGGAGTTCCTATCTGAGTTCCTTGTCCTCAGTGGGTAGACTGGGAGAGAGGTAGGATTTCCAGGTCAAGGTCTTCTGAGCCTCCTCCCACCCACTGTCCCTCACACCCTCTCCGGCTGCAGGCTGGGGGGCAGGGCTCAATCTGCTGGCCCAGAGGGAGGTCACTCTTCTGGCCCTGATACAGACTGCAGTTTCCACACTCGCACACAGTCACTGGATCGCAACAGTCACTTTTCCTTTAATATGTTGCCCATATGTAAGGGCAATATATAAGGAACACATATTTAGAGAAATAATGGATATAATACATTTATCCTCTATTTCCTTTCTCTGTAGGTTTGCTTTCAAATGCATAGTCAACAGTTGCTGTTTTGTGAAATGATCACAATCATCTGTGAATTTTGATTTATCCCACAATGCCAGTCAGTATTGACCTTTAATTTATGACTTATTTGTTTAGCTCTGCTTTTCTTTGTCATAATGAATCATTTATGTCAAGTACGACATGCATAAAGGAGTATTGTCTTAGAAAATACTAATGTCACTCAGGTCCTTTTCTCTCAGCAACTGAAGGTTAATTTAAACTAACAGTCAACTGAACCTCTCCATTTCCTTGTGGCCCTATGAAAACTATGGGTCACACTGAATGCCACCGGGTCCTGCTTTATTCACTAACATCCTGCTTAACAAGTAGACCTCCTATTCCTCACAGCTCAGTTAGTGTTTTTCTCTGTTGCAGATGTTTCTCCCTAGTCATGTGATAGAGAGGAGACGGGTTTTGCTCAGGGAAAGAGAGAGTGAGTCCTCATTGCTCTAGTGTCATTCTAATGGCAAATTAGATCAGTTTGACAGATAGACACAGAAAATTGTTTTAATTGTATAATTATCTGTGGTTAGTGGAAAACTACTGTGATGTGGTTAAAGGCCAGGGAAGAGTGCCGTTTAGCCTTTATGTGCTCATTTTGTCACTGAACAGGAAATGAACAACAACTACGAATCCTCAGGATATAGGGCTCCCTCTCACACACACATACACAAACATACGGACATACTGTATGCATACACTCTCCCAAACAACGCCCTTGGGCAGGCCGAGGCGTGCTCAGTGAGACGTTACCATTATAGTCATGTGTCTGCTCCACAGGCGTGGACTGAACACTGTGTGGTGAAGCCTGTAGCCACCTGACTGGGATGGCAGAACTTAACACACATTTAACAGCAGCTCAACATACGGCCCACTAAAAGCTACTGCCACTGTAGAGAGCAGGCGGGCCTCATCAGATCAGTAACCTAATCACCGCTCAACCGATCAACCGATTCCTGATAAGATGTCAAAATACTCGGCCATGGATCCAGATGGAGCTAAACACTGCATTTAGATCACTCACTCACTCAGTGTGTTGTGGTCCTGCATAGCATTATACCTATGGAGTGGATTGTTTCACGTTCTTGGCTTTACCACTGATTTGTGTGGAAATAATGATGTACCTCTCCTGTTGTCTCTCTGCTGCTGTCCTGTCTTCCCTCTATGTTGAGGAGTGATGACATAAGACCACAGTTGAAAAGTCAAATTGGGCAAAACTACTTCAGATTTTGTATAGAAGTAACTGAATGGCATATTTTGTATTCCACTGTTTTCTTGCAATCGAAATAGTGCATAACCATAAAGATTTAAAATAGTTGTCAAAAACTGTCAGGCGTCACCAGAAAATGGGTCATTGTAAGACACTTTCAGCTATCCATAATTTTGCACACGTCTTTTCAAGTCAAGTATTCATACCCCTTGACTTATTACATGCAGCCTGAATTCAAATTTGATTAAATATATGTTTTTCTCTCACCAGTCTACACACAATACCCCATAATGACAAAGTGAAAACAGGTTTTTAGAAATTTTAGTAAATGTATTGAAAATGAAATACAGAAATATCTTGTATTATATAAGTATTCACATCCCTGAGTCAATACTTTGTAGAAGCACCTTTTGCAGAGATTACAGCTGTGAGTTTTTCTGGGTAAGTCTATAAGAGCTTTCCACACCTGGATTGTGCAACATTTGGCCATTATTATTTTTTAAATTATTTAAGTCAAAACTGTAACTCACCCACTCACTGTCTTCTTGATAAGCAGCTCCAGTGTATATTTTGCCTTGTGTTTTAGGTTATTGTCCTGCTGAAAGGTGAATTCATCTCCTAGTGTCTGGTGGAAAGCATACTGAACCAGGTTTTCCTCTAGGATTTTGACTGTGCTTAGCTCCATTATTTTTATTTTTTTACCTGAAAACTATTCAGTCCTTAATGAATACAAGCATACCCATAACATGACGCAGCCACAACTATGCTTGAAAATATGAGTGGTACTCAGTAAGGTGTTGTATTGGATTTGCCCCAAACATAAGACTTTGTATTCTGGGCAAAAAGTGAATTGCTTTGCCACATTTTTTGCAGAATTACTCTATTGCTTTGTTGCAAACAAGACTGGCATATATATATATATATATATATATATATATATATATATATATATTAGAGGTCGACCGATTATGATTTTTCAACGCCGATACCGATACCGATTATTGGAGGACCAAAAAAAAGCCGATACCGATTAATCAGCCGATTTTTATTTATTTATTTGTAATAATGACAATTACAACAATAGTGAATGAACACTTATTTTAACTTAATATAATACATCAATAAAAATCTATTTAGCCTCAAGTAAATAAGGAAACATGTTCAATTTGGTTTAAAT
Organism: Oncorhynchus mykiss; assembly: GCF_057628025.1. Classification (NCBI taxonomy): domain Eukaryota; kingdom Metazoa; phylum Chordata; class Actinopteri; order Salmoniformes; family Salmonidae; genus Oncorhynchus; species Oncorhynchus mykiss. Next base: position 59,771,440 of record NC_143038.1, on the reverse strand, counting down.
AATGCAAAAACAAAGTGTTGGAGAAGTAAAAGTGCAATATGTGCAATGTAAAAAAGCTAACGTTTGAGTTCCTTGCTCAGAACATGAGAACATATAAAAGTTGGTGGTTCCTTTTAATATGAGACTTCAATATTCCAAGGTAAGAGGTTTTAGGTTGTAGTTAATATAGTATTTTTAGGACTATTTCTCTCTATACTATTTGTATTCCATATACAGTACCTTTGACTATTGGATGTTCTTATAGGCACTATAGTATTGCCAGTGTAACAGTATAGCTTCCGTCCCTCTCCTCGCCCCTACCTGGGCTCCTAACAGGAACACATCGACAACTGCCACACTCGAAGCAGCGTTACCCATCGCTCCACAAAAGCCGCGGCCCTTGCAGAGCAAGGGGAATAACTACTCCAAGTCTCAGAGCGAGTGACGTTTGAAACGCTATTAGTGCGCACCCCGCTAACTAGCTAGCCATTTCACATCGGTTACACCAGCCATTAGGCTGATAGGCTTGAAGTCATAAACAGCACTGTGATTGCGATGAGCTGCTGGCAAAACGCATTAAAGTGCTGTTTGAATGAATGCTTACGAGCCTGCTGCTGCTCAGTCAGACTGCTCTATCAAATCATAGACTTAGTTATAACATGATAACACACAGAAATACAAGCCTTTGGTCATTAATATGGTCGAATCCGGAAACTATCATTTAAAAAACAAAACGTTTATTATTTCAGTAAAATACGGAACCGTTCGGTATTTTATCTAACGGGTGGCATCCCTAAGTCTAAATATTCTTGTTACGTTGCACAACCTTCAATGTTATGTCATAATTATGTAAAATCTGGCAAATTAGACAGCCCAAACTGTTACATATACCCTGACTCTGCGTGCAATGAACACAAGAGAAGTGACACAATTTCACCTGATTAATATTGCCTGGTAACCTGGATTTCTTTTAGCTAAATATGCAGGTTTAAAAATATATACTTCTGTGTACTGATTTTTAGAAAGGCATTGATGTTCATGGTTAGGTACAGTCGTCCAACGATTGTGCTTTTTTCGCAAATGCGCTTTTGTTAAATCATCCCCCAGCGTTGCATCGAATATATGCAACGCAGGACTAGCTAGATAAACTAGTAATATCATCAACCATGTTTAGTTATAACTAGTGATTAGGATTGATTGATTGTTTTTTATAAGACAAGTTTAATGCTAGCTAGCAACTTACCTTGGCTTCTACTGCATTCGCGTAACAGTCTCCTTGTGGAGTGCAACGAGAGGCAGGTGGTTATAGCGTTGGACTAGTTAACTGTAAGGTTGCAAGATTGGATCCTCCGAGCTGATAAGGTGAAAATCTGTCGTTCTGCCCCTGAACAAAGCAGTTAACCCACCGTTCCTAGGCCGTCTTTGAAAATAAGAATGTGTTCTTAACTGACTTGCCTAGTTAAATAAAGGTATAACAAATGTAGAAATCTGCAACATCGGCGCCCAAAACTACCGATTTCCAATTATGAAAACTTGAAATCGGCCCTAATTAATCGGTCATTCCGATTAATCGGTCAACCTCTAATATATATTTATATAATATTTGTATTCTGCACAGGCTTCCTTCTTTTCACTCTATCAATTAGGTTAGTATTGTGGAGTATCTACAATGTTGTTGATCCATTCTCAGTTTTCTCCTATCACAGCCATAGAACTCTGTAACTGTTTTAAAGTCACCATTGGCCTCATGGTGAAATCCCTGAGTGGTTTCCTTCTTCTCCGGCAATTGAGTTGGAAGGAGGCCTGCATCGTTGTAGTGACTGGGTGTATTGATACGCCATCGAAGTGTAATTAATAACTTCACCATGCTCAAAGGGATATTTAATGTTTGCTTTTTTATTTTTATTAATCTACCAATAGCTGCCCTTTTTTGCGAGGTATTGGAAAACATCCCTGGTCTTTGTGGTAGAAATTCACTGCTCGACTGAGGGACCTTACAGATAATTGTATGTGTGGGGTACAGAGATGATGTAGTCATTCAAATATCATGTTAAACCCTGTTATTGTACACAGAGTCCATGCAACGTATTATGTGACTTTTTAAACAAAATTCCACTTTGACATTATGGGGTATGGTGTGTAGGCCAGTGACAAAAAAATCTAAATGTGTTACATTTGAAATTCAGGCTGTAACTCAACAAAATGTTGAAAAATTCAAGGGGTGTGAATACTTTCTGAAGGCACTGTAGATAAACACGATATTTTTCAAGTAGATGTTTTATATTTTCTTGTGTACCCCACTGTTATGTAATGTGTTGAGTTCATCATCATGAAGTATGAGCTGCCTTATAACACCCCTTCAGTTTGTAAGATAATCAAGCGTTTAGCCTGTCTGCAGTTCAATAGAGAGCAATTTGTCAACGATGAGCTTGTTGTCATGTCTCCGTTGTTGCCTCTGTCATACTCTGTTGTTCAGCTGTAGATCTGATAATGCTTAGGGGATTAGCAGGTAGTAAGGCAGTCAGCTGGCCCTGTGCTGCTGTACACTACAGGCTCTCTAGGCTACTACAGGAGCCATGTGTTTGGTCTCAAGTGTCTGCGCCGGGTGCTTCACAAATGGTCCGAGTTGCACCTAATGGTGACTTGCCGGCTTTATGGCCGCCACCTCCCCATGGATGATGCGGTAATGAAGGATGACAGGAAGGGCTAGGGGTCCGGGACAGACCCCGGGCAGCTGGCGGAGCAGGAGAATAGGAAGCACCGCCGCCGAGGCGAAACTGCAGCGAGAAGCAAATTAAAGCTCATATCTGCCATCTCCCTCGCCTCTCTGCGCTTTCCTGTTTGGACTTGAAGGTGATTGGAGCCGAGGCAATGACAGTTGACGGAAGCCGTGTGAGGAGAGAGTATTTATTTACAGTGAGACACGGTGATGCTTGTTCAGGATGCGGTTTTACACAGGATGTGCCTCCCTGCCCCTCCCACAATTCCCCAGGTTTGATCATCTCACAAACGAGTGTGAGGCGGGTGCTGGGAGACCCCTGTTCCAGGCAGACTGCATTGTGTAAGAGGCTGGGAGGCTGAGCCTGGAGGCTGGGAGGCTAAAAGCTGGGACAGACCCAGCAGCACTCACTCAGCACGACTTCCTGCCCGGCCTCGGGAGGTAGGAACAAGGTCAGCACAGGTCACTGGGAAAGGGAGTGGGAAACTTAAAGAGTGTGTGCCGAGAAACAGATAGAGAGAATGTGTGTGTGTGTGTGTGTGTGTCTGTGTGTGTGTGTGTGTGTGTGTGTGTGTGTGTGTGTGTGTGTATGTACACCCTGCCAGGAATTCGTTTTCACTTGGCTTGTAAAATGGGAGGGAAGGGGTGTCAGAGGTGTAAATCTCCGTAATTACTTTGTACTGTATGGCGTAGTTACTGTGTAATTATCAGTGTCTTCACCCTACAATACAGTAGCCCCTTTACTGAAAGTAAAAGGTGTGTGTTTGTGTGTGTGTCTACTGTTACACTTAATTGATTCAATTACATATCTGGTGGACCTGCCAATCTTGAATACATTTCCTCTAATCGAGCAACAGAATTTTCACACACATTGACTTTCTCCTGCCTTAGTCCTGTTGTCCACACCTACCATGTTTCATGTTGGTACTAGTCCTCACACACCACATTTCATGTTGGTACTAGTCCACACCCAACATGTTGGTACTAGTCCACACACACCATGTTTCATGTTGGTACTAGTCCACACCCACCATGTTTCATGTTGGTACTTGTCCACACACACCACACGTTTCATGTTGGTACTAGTCCTCACACACCACATTTCATGTTGGTACTAGTCCTCACACACCACGTTTCATGTTGGTATTAGTCCTCACACACCACATTTCATGTTGGTACTATTCCTCACACACCACGTTTCATGTTGGTACTAGTCCTCACACACCACATTTCATGTTGGTACTAGTCTTCACACACCACGTTTCATGTTGGTATTAGTCCTCAAACACCACATTTCATGGTGGTACTAGTCCTCATACACCACGTTTCATGTTGGTACTAGTCCTCACACACCACGTTTCATGTTGGTACTAGTCCTTACACACCACATTTCATGTTGGTACTAGTCCTCACACACCATGTTTCATGTTGGTTTTAGTCCACACCCACCACGTTTTGCGTTGGTACTAGTCCACACACACCACGTTTCAAAGGCAGTTTTTATTACGGCAGGACACCAGGGCAAACTCAGGAGAACCTGCCACTTAAATAAAATGCACATCTGTTGAGAGTGTGCAAAGTGATAAACCATCCAGTCTCCAGGCAGCATTGTGTTAATACACCTAAGTAGCTCACTAAACCTCCTTAGCATTTTGCAGTCAATTGAGTCTCTTTGAAATTGCAGTATTGCTCATTTTTATTGTACGATTTCATTGTCAGTGATGTTTTGAAGTCATTCTCAATGCTTCTCATTGATATTAGTAAATAAAAGGAACAGTTGTCATTGAGAAAGGGAGGCAGGCTTTATCTTCAAAACAGCTTAAAACAGTGATATTGAACTAGAATGAGTGAGGGAGCTCTTGAACATTGGCATCATTCCTGATAGTATATAAGGTCAATGGCTTTAATGAGGCTTACAAATACAAAGAGATATTGTATCTCTGTTTTGTTCATGGATCACTTGTCTAAGTAGTGCGATATTATACTGACCGCCTCATGCTTCAAGAGATAATGTAGAACTTAGGAGGAAGACTGCTATGCTTAACACTTACAGTGTGGGAGTTAAGCAGTAGCTCACATCTCATTATTTCTCCTCAAATGAATACGTGGAACTCTGGTGTTCATGCAAATCAGAATGTGGGCTTACACTAATGTAGATGGAACAAGGTGCCTATATACTGGTGTTCTTAATTCATCATATATCTAATAAACAAAGACTATTTTTGTTTTCTTATGCTTACTTCTGCTTCATTTGGATGCTTCATCAGAATACTCCAGGCTGTAACGCTACAAAGACACAAGGAAATCAATGCCTACTTGATTATGCAGCAAAATATCCAGGTTTTATTATTGTCTGTGTCCAACGATGATCAGCTGTATTGTATTTGCAGCAACAGCTGACCCTTAAAATAAGAATCTGTAGAGTTTCATTTAGCCCCCCTGGAGGAGCAGACAATATGCAGGGTGCTCCAGTGAACTCTGTCCCCCTCCTCTCTCCTCTCTCTGGGTGCAGTGTGTCAGTGAGTTCCTACAGGGGAGATCTCCATCTCCAGAGCTGTAAAAATGACTGTGATCCTGCCATTGACAGGCAGAGGGGAATAATCCAAACAACCAATACATTCACGTCTCAGGGCTTTTGATGGCTCCAGCTGTGTTCAAAGAATCTTTCTGGTAAATAACCTGAGAGAGCAACACTATTTAGACTGGGGCAGCCTCTACTCTGTATGGCTCTTGTGGTGGCTATGGCTTTGCAAGCAAAGAGGTGGAGCTATCCTCGTTGTGATCCACCTCGGCCCAATGTCTATTCATGTGCCCTACAAGCACTGCATTTTTTTATGTCAAATAATAATTCACTCTTCTCTGTAAGTCTTAAATAGTTGTTCAAAGTATTGACCCAAATGGTATTCTTGAATTTGGATGGTTTCACTCCCTCCCAATACTATGTCCATTATCATGCTATGTTAAGAAATGAGCTTGGTCAGAACATGTCCAACATTATGAAGGGGTGTGGTTTTGACTTTAGTGGAGAACCAGGTGTTATCTTGGCCAGAGGGTGTGGCTAGCAGCTTTTACAAGTGATCCCAGAAGGATAGGGCTGAGAAGAAGACCTCTCAAATATCCTTACCTCAGTGCCAAGATTACCAGGCCAGTGATGTTATGGGCTATAGGCAGTAATGTTAAATACAATTTCAGTTTAGTGATATGTATATTAAGTAATTGATTACAATGATGCTATTGGATCTTGCATGCAAAAAACAAACTGGATAGTGTTGCCTCAGCTCTTGTATTTACATTGGATGTCTGTTGGATCTCAGCCCTTATTTATGTTTTGGAAGATGGGCCCAATTGGAACTGTCATAAAGCATATTCTCAGAGCATTATTAAAAGGCAATCGCCGTAGTGGAGTTTTCCCCTCCTTAGGAAAACTGTGGGAGCATAGATTGGTAAAAGGCAGATAATGTATGTGTGAGATTGATCAGTGAGTAGCGACCCCATTATCTCCAGAGATGTTAATTATACTGTGCTCAGCTTGCATGTCAAAAGCCAGATAATTGAAGAAGGTAAAAGATGTCCCACACTTTATTTATGCTTTCACTTTGAGGCTGGCGGCAGATATCCTCTCCTCTTTCTTTGCTTTGCTCTCTCTCTCTCTCTCTCTCTCTCTCTCTCTCGCTCTCGCTCTCGCTCTCGCTCTCTCTTCCTCTCTCTGTTTCTCTCTTTCCCTCTCTTCATTTTTAGGCCCATTTATTTATTGTCAGTAATATTAGACTGTCAAATATTATCATTTTGCAGAGGTGTTATTCATCATCATCACCACTGTGCACGCCCTTTGCATTGCCTAGATTGTCTATGGTTTCTGGTGGTCTGTCCGTCCATCCGTCTCTGTCTGTCTGTCTGTCTGTCTGTCTGTCTGTCTGTGTGGAACAGCAGTGGGCCTGACTGTGAGCCCTGCAGGAAGGAGGACAGCATTATGCAGTACAGTCATAATCCCTGGGTTTAGTCCTCTGGAGTAACCACAGACCCTCCAGTTGAGACATTACTTCTCTCCTGTTGTC